>NC_092090.1:20043122-20058122 GCF_045679555.1 Salvelinus alpinus
CAGGTCTAGACACACACACACACACACACACACACAAACACACACACACACACACACACCTCTACTCTTACTTTTCTTTTCCTGTTTGCTATCGAGCGGTTCGTCCACACTTAACCCACACTGCCATCTGCCCACTCAGACACACTCACATTTCACTGACCAGCAAACTGACACACACACAAAGACACATTCCCCCTTCACCTCTGTGACTCCCACTAATGATGATGCTGCATATGCATGTCTCATTTTAATGCTGACACACACCAGCATAGTCGTCCAGAGTTTCTCAGCCCCACGTCGGTCAGACAGATAGCTAACAACAAAGCATTCAGCTGTAATGTTAATACAAGTGGGCCTCCAGAGGGACAACATAGAATAAGGACAACAGAGATTAATAAGGAGAATTTGCTACAATGTTCTTGGAAAGGACGGAATACACCAGTTATACAACTGATTCAGTTCAAGAATTAACTCAAACCCAAGAGTTAACCTAAACCTAAGAGATAACCTAAACACAATAATTAACCTGAACCTAAGATTTAAAATGTCGATTTCTTCATGTTTTTTGAAGAACATTGCTAAGAAATGCCTCAAATGACATCGTACTAATTTCTTACCTTATCATAATCCACAAAACATTAGTTGCAAGGATATTGCTAATGTTTTAGCTGTTGTTGTCAACCTTGCCAACGACAACCAAATATAATACAGGAAATTGAACAAACAGTAACATTTGGACAGGCTAGGCGAGGTTAAAAGGTCACTATTGTTCATTTCTACTCCATAGATTATATGGTTATGTAATTGCAATTGGAGCTAAATGCTGTTAAGAATTGTACTTTTAACCTCCTTCTCTTTCCAACTGTCATCAAGTTCTTCTCTACAATCATCATTTTGCTCATCAGCCACCCTGACACCTGACATTTTAGTAAAGTCATTCTAAAATTGGCACAGAGGGCAAAACACACGCACGCAGACAGACTGAGCGAGAGAGATGGAGAAAGAGATACCCTGGTGTGAGTTTACACAACAAGTGGTGAAAGACTCACACTGCATTCCTGTTCTGGCTGTGGAGTTTGGACAGACAGACAGACAGACAGACAGACAGACAGACAGACAGACAGACAGACAGACAGACAGACAGACAGACAGACAGACAGACAGACAGACAGACAGACAGCGCACATGGAGCATGGAGAGAGAGAGAGAGAGAAAGAGAGAAAACAGAGAGAGAGAGACAGAGCGAGAGCGAGAGACAGAGCGAGAGCACATGGTTTTATGAATTCAAAGAATGTTCTGGATCGGTTCTCTCTCAGGACTGAATGACAGCAGTCAAAGAAATAATGTCTGCAATCAGAGGCCTTACACACACAGAGAGAGAGAGAGAAAGAGAAAGAGAGAGAGAGAAACACAGCCAACCAGACTCCAATCAAATTACACATGCGGTCCCGAAGGCCGCAGTAATATGCAATCGAAGCAGAACTGTCCTCCCATCAACAGTTCAAACTCCAACACAGCGAAGCTCATCTTCAGAGGAATCTAACTCATATTGGCATTGATTGCAATATTATTGAATTAAATAATAATATATTTTAATGAAAATATTTCTCAGGCATCCTTGTGCATTTATACTCAGTCAAAACATCTGAATGTTTTGAAGCTTAGCGAGTCAGTGGAGATGCACCTTCAAGGGCCAGAGCCGACAGAACGGCATTGAAAAACAACCTCATTGTCACGCCCTGACCTTAGAGTGTCACGTTCTGACCATACTTCTTTTGTGTTTTCTTTGTTTTAGTGTTGGTCAGGATGTGAGCTGAGTGGGCATTCTATGTTGTGTGTCTAGTTTTCACGTTTCTATGTTTGGCCTGATATGGTTCTCAATCAGAGGCAGGTGTTGGTCATTGTCTCTGATTGGGAACCATATTTAGGTAGCTTGTTTTGTGTTGGGTTTTGTGGGTGGATTGTCTTCTGTCTTTGTGTCTATGTGTCTATGTCAGTTGCCTGTGTCTGCACTGTTTAGCGTCACGTTCGTCGGTTTTTTGTTTTGTTTAGTTTGTCAAGTGTTCTTCGTTTCGTGTCATTAAACGTAGTATGTATTCACTTCACGCTGCGCATTGGTCCTCCTCTCTTCCACCATACGACGATCGTGACATAGAGATCCTTTTTATGTTTCTATTTTGGTTTGGTCAGGACGTGAGTTGGGGCGGGCATTCTATGTCTTGCATTCTATGTTCATTTTTCTATGCTTTCTATTTCTTTGTGTTTGGCCGTGTGTGGTTCTCAATCAGGGACAGCTGTCTATCGTTGTCTCTGATTGAGAACCATACTTAGGTAGCCTGTTTTCCCACTGTTAGTTGTGGGTGGTTATTTTCTGTTTAGTGTTTGTATCACCTGTCAGAACTGTTTCGGTTATTCCTTTTGTTATTTTGTATTCAGTGTTCAGTTTCAAATAAATAATATGAACACGTATCACGCTGCACCTTGGTCCTCACCTTCTTCAGATGAATGCCGTTACACTCTGTAACGGTCGTTTTCCTCCTCTTCTGAGGAGGAGCAAGGATCGGACCAAAATGCAGCGTATTGTGAAGACATAATCTCGTTTATTTAAACGAAGACGAAAAACACTTGAACAAACTACAAAATAACAAACGACGTGAACAGACCTGAACTTGAGAACAAAACACATGAACGCACGAACAGGAAGGAACACACGAACGAAACGAAACAGTCCCGTGTGGTACAAACACTGACACAGGAACAATCACCCACAAACAAACAGTGAGAACAGCCTACCTTAATATGGTTCTCAATCAGAGGAAACGTAAAACACCTGCCCCTGATTGAGAACCATATCAGGCTAATTGAAAATGAACCCAACATAGAAACACATAACATAGAATGCCCACCCAGCTCACGTCCTGACCATACTAAACAAAGACAAAACAAAGGAAATAATGTCAGGAACGTGACACACTCATATATTAGAGTGGCTCGATAGGTGAGAAAATAATGGACAGAAATTATGCATCTGGCTTTTTCTATCCGCTGCACTCACAAACAATCCCTGTTGCATAGTGGGAAGTAGCGTGAGTGAACTACACATAAATTACAAGGTTGTCTGATAAATGGGAGCTGACACATGGCCGAGCAGCACTGACGCATCGCGTTGATAACTTTTCCCGAAAGCTCAATCTGGGATTTTAACAAGTTCACCTCATCTGCATGTGCCATGCATCAACGAGCCACGGACAGCACACAAACGTAAACAGGGGCCGTGTCCAAATCTCTGCTATTTGCAAGTCAGATGCAAGACAAGGTATTACACACAGACACACACACATCCTTTCCCCCTCACACTCACACTTCCATTTGCAAGTCTGATGCCTGGCTTCTTCGCCTGGCCTGGCGCAGTATTAAATAGTTGGTTAGACAGAGCTGCCCTGTCATTTGCCCAAAATGGAAAATGGTCTGTAGCACATTCATCTGCCTGTGATGTCTCCCTACCTGACAGCTGATCTCTACAGCCCTGATATGTCTCCCCACTGCTGTAATACACCCCCATAATGGATTACACAAAGAGTGCTGTCAGACAGCTGTCCTAACACAACCTGTCTAATACACCCCCATAATGGATTACACAGAGAGTACTGTCAGACAGCTGTCCTAACACAACATGTCTAATACCACCCATAACGGATTACACAGAGAGTGATGTCAGACAGCTATCCTAACACAACCTGTCTAATACCACCCATAATGGATTACACAGAGAGTACTGTCAGACAGCTGTCCTAACACAACCTGTCTAATACCACCCATAATGGATTACACAGAGAGTACTGTCAGACAGCTGTCCTAACACAACCTGTCTAATACCACCCATAATGGATTACACAGAGAGTACTGTCAGACAGCTGTCCTAACACAACCTGTCTAATACCACCCATAATGGATTACACAGAGAGTACTGTCAGACAGCTGTCCTAACACAACCTGTCTAATACCACCCATAATGGATTACACAGAGAGTACTGTCAGACAGCTGTCCTAACACAACCTGTCTAATACCACCCATAATGGATTACACAGAGAGTACTGTCAGACAGCTGTCCTAACACAACCTGTCTAATACCACCCATAATGGATTACACAGAGAGTACTGTCAGACAGCTGTCCTAACACAGCCTGTCTAATACCACCCATAACGGATTAAACAGAGAGTACTGTCAGACAGCTGTCCTAACACAACCTGTCTAATACCACCCATAATGGATTACACAGAGAGTACTGTCAGACAGCTGTCCTAACACAACCTGTCTAATACCACCCATAATGGATTACACAGAGAGTACTGTCAGACAGCTGTCCTAACACAACCTGTCTAATACCACCCATAACGGATTACACAGAGAGTACTGTCAGACAGCTGTCCTAACACAACCTGTCTAATACCACCCATAATGGATTACACAGAGAGTACTGTCAGACAGCTGTCCTAACACAACCTGTCTAATACCACCCATAATGGATTACACAGAGAGTACTGTCAGACAGCTGTCCTAACACAACCTGTCTAATACCACCCATAACGGATTACACAGAGAGTACTGTCAGACAGCTGTCCTAACACAACCTGTCTAATACCACCCATAACGGATTACACAGAGAGTACTGTCAGACAGCTGTCCTAACACAACCTGTCTAATACCACCCATAACGGATTACACAGAGAGTACTGTCAGACAGCTGTCCTAACACAACCTGTCTAATACCACCCATAACGGATTACACAGAGAGTACTGTCAGACAGCTGTCCTAACACAACCTGTCTAATATCACCCATAATGGATTACACAGAGAGTGCTGTCAGACAGCTGTCCTAACACAACCTGTCTAATACCACCCATAATGGATTACACAGAGAGTACTGTCAGACAGCTGTCCTAACACAACCTGTCTAATACCACCCATAACGGATTACACAGAGAGTACTGTCAGACAGCTGTCCTAACACAACCTGTCTAATACCACCCATAACGGATTACACAGAGAGTACTGTCAGACAGCTGTCCTAACACAACCTGTCTAATACCACCCATAATGGATTACACAGAGAGTACTGTCAGACAGCTGTCCTAACACAACCTGTCTAATACCACCCATAATGGATTACACAGAGAGTGATGTCAGACAGCTGTCCTAACACAACCTGTCTAATACCACCCATAATGGATTACACAGAGTACTGTCAGACAGCTGTCCTAACACAACATGTCTAATACTGAGACGAGCAGAGAAGCTACAAGGACACTCATGATTCCCGTATGTATGAAGCGTCTCAGATCAGGAGTGCTGATCTAGGATCTGGTCCCCCTGTAATCCTGTTCAGTGTGTGTTAAACTAAAGAAAGTTATGTTACTAATCTATCATGTGACTTTGTGTTAAGGTTTAGAGAACACAGAAGAACTAATTAGTCCACTGTGACATTTTGACACAGAGATTCACAGTAAGCTTTAGATAAATCAAATTCATTCATTCATTCTCTACGAATGCATTTGATTTCAGTAGGAACTGTGACACGCGCACACACACACACACACACACACACACACACACACACACACACACACACACACTTCTGAGTTTTGAGGCCCATGTAGGGAGTGACTATCAGTTTATATTTATTATAAATGGTTGTATTTCCATCTCAAAGTGGTTTATCCTGAGACTAGTTCATACAGCACGACTATATGAGCTTTTCATTTAAATATTCATTTGGTTTATTGGTTTTTAATACATAGCTATACTGTAGATAGCTAGAAAGTATTCACACCCCTTGTAGTTAATTAGGCCGGATTCAATCAGATGCATTGTCGACACGTGTACAGCATTTTATTTAGCTCCTTTTATATTTTCAAGACACTTATAACCCTTTTCTTACATAGGACTCTGCTATAGTAACGGGTCAATAGCAACAATTGATAACCTTTCAGACAATTACAAAAAGTGCAGCATCAGCAGCGTCTGTACCTTTTGAGACAGTAGAATTGTCGGTATTGTTTCCCTGACAACTATAAACGTTGCTGATTGATGAGCTGTGGTGTTGTTTTTCTGCTGTTTTTTATGGTAGGGTAGATAGATGTGTTTTCTTTCTACTAAATGTATTGGTAAGACATTTTATTTAACAAACTTAAAAGTACTTTTCTTATGAGTGAGTGGTCTGCGCGCAGATCATTTGATTGGCAGTTCTGGTTGCCTAGTGATGGGCGTTAGTCCCGCTTCAGAAGCGGCATTGCTTTACAGACAAGTTAAAATGCCCGTTCAGTGGCGCTTCGAACCTAGAACAGGTTTCGTGGCGGCATTTAAAAAGCCGTAGTGTAATCTTTCAGACAAAAAAAAAACATGCCGTAGCCAAGGAGCTTTCAAGTCACCACGTTCCATAAGTCTGAAAGGGGTTTTACAGTGCCTTCAGAAAGTTCACACCCCTTGACTTATTCCACATTTTGTTGTGTTACAGCCTGAAATTGATTAAATATATTTCTTCTACACTCAATACCCCATAATGAAAAAGTGAAAACATGTTATTAGAACATTTTGCAAATTCATTGAAAATGTGAAATACAGAAATATCTCATTTACATTAGGTATTCACACCCCTGAGTCAATACATATTAGAATCACTTTTGGCAGTGGTTACAGCTGGGAGTCTTTCTGGGTATGTCTAAAAGCTTTACACACCTGGATTGTACAATATTCGCATATTATTATTTTTGAAATGCTTCATGCTCTGTCAAGTTGTGTCACGGCCGTCGTAAGAAGTGGAACAAGGTGCAGCGTGGTGAGCGCATTTTCATGTCATGCCATAGATTTTCAAGCCGATGTAAGTCAAAACTGTAACTAGGCCACTCAGGAACATTCAATGTCGTCTTGGTAAGCAACTCCAGTGAATATTTGGCCTTGTGTTTTAGGTTACTGTCCCGCTGAAAGGTGAATTTGTCTCCCAGTGTCTGTTGGGAAGCAGACAACCAGGTTTTCCTCTAGGATTAGCCCTAATTAGTTTATTTTTATCCTTAAAAAGACTCCCTAGTCCTTGTCAATGACAAGCATACCCTTAACATGATGCAGCCACCACGAAATATGAAAATATGAAGAGTGGTACACGGTGATGTGTTGTATTGGATTTGCTCCAAAACATAACGCTTTGTATTCAGGACAGTTCATTTCTTTGCCACATTTTTTGCAGTTTTACTTTAGTGCCTTATTGCAAACAGGATGCATGTTTTTTTACATTTGTATTCTTCACAGGCCTCCGTCTTTCCACTCTGTCATTTGGATTAGTATTGTGGAGTAACTACAATGTTGTTGATCCATCCTCAGTTTTCTCCGATCACAGCCATTAAACTCTGTAACTGTTTTAAAGTCACCATTGGGCTCATGGTGAAATCCCTGAGCGGTTTCCTTCCTCTCCGGCAACTGAGTTAGGAAGGACGCCTGTATCTTTGTATTGACTGTGTGTATTGATACAACATCCAAAGTGTAATTAATAACTTCATGCTCAAAGGGATATTCAATGTCTGCTTTTTTATTTTTACCCTTCTACCAATATGTGCCCTTCTTTGCGAGGCATTGGAAAACCTCCCTGGTCTTTACAGTTGAATCTGTGTTTGAAATTGATTACTCGACTGAGGGACCTTTCAGATAATTGTGTGTGCGGAGTACAAGATGAGGTAGTCCTTCAAAAATCATGTTAAACACTATTATTTCACACAAAGTGAGGCTTGCCATAACAAATGGGTTGATTACTTATTGACTCAAGACATATCACCTTTTTATTTTTAATTAATTTGTAAACATAATTCATAACATAACACTGTGACATTATGCGGTATTGTGTGTAGGCCAGAGACACAAAATCTCAATTGAATCCATTTTAAATTCAGGCTGTAAAACAACAAAACGTGGAAAATGGCGAGGGGTGTGAATACTTATTGAAGGCGCTGTAGTTAACTAGGCCGGGATTCAAATTAGATGCACTTTCAACAAGTACACAGCACTTAACATAGGCAATTTCTACTTGAACCTACATCTACAGAGTTATCCATGAACGTGATCGCTGTGAACGTTTGGGATATTGCCCTTGAAAAGGTGCATTGTTGGTTGTGCAATGCACTTGTTGGTAACATAAAGATCTCGGCCCTAGTTAGTTAGTAGGTTTGGTGTTAGGTAAGTCATGGAGTATACATTACATTAAACAAATTATAATAGTACTGAACAAAACATCAAAAGCAAAAATGTTTATGTATATAAATATTGAATACCCCTGTCATGGTAGACAGGTTGACATGTATTCCTCTCTATGTGTTGTGTTACTGTGCAGGGAGTGGTTCAGGAAGGGACACAGGTAGTCCCAGGTAGTCCCAGAAGGCTGGCTGCAGAGCCGGGTCCTGGGGCCAGTCCAGGTAGGTCCTTGTCTTGACCAGCCTGGCCAGGCGGTGGTGGGCAGACAGCTGCCTAGGAGGGTATGTCCTCCAGGAAGACCAGGATAAGGATGTCCGTGTGCTCCACCAGCAGATGCCGGGTGGCCAGTCGCAGCTCCAAGGAGCACCAGTTACTGCGCAGGTAGAGACGACTCACCAGACACAGTGTGGCGGCTGCCGTAGAGGCTGTGTGTGCTGTTGTCCACGGTTTCCTTCCCCAGCTGGAAGTCCCTACTGTGCAGACAGAGACACAGGAAGGGAGGCCCAGCAGCTGCTCCAGCACCCAGCGCTCGTCTCTACCACTGTATGACACAAAGGCATCATAGTGGTAGCGCCCTCTGGGGTTGGGCCTCTGCACCGCCTCTTCTAGCCAACTACGGGCAATGCGGCAGAAGGCCAGCAGGTAGGTAGTCCCCAGCAGGTAGTCCCTAGCCAGCAGGTAGTCCCCAGCCAGCTGATGGGGCAGCACCACCAGTATGAAGAGGAGCAGGTCCAGGGAGGTGCAGATGAACAGGACAAAACGCACATCCAGGGAACAGTGGGCCTCCGAGTACCTGCGGATGTTCTGGATACCATTTTCATTTTTGCATGTCATCTCCAGCTCTCCCTCAAGCCAAAATATGACCTGGACATGTTGCTGTCTCCTGGCCCAGTTGTCCAGCCAGGCATTATCACAGCTGCAGTGCAGGTGAGGACCAAATAATTCCATAAACCTCAGGATGGTGAGGGGCTCTGGAAAGCTGTCCAACATGCTGATCTCCTCTATAACATGACATTTAATCACACTGAGGGACTGCAGGTCTCAGCTCCTCCTCCAGAGTGAGGATCCTACATTCGATAAGGTTCAGGCTCTCCAGTCTGTCCAGATTGTGGAACATGATGCCCAGAGCTGGCTGAACGATGAGGTCCACTTTCATCAGCGTCAGACACCTCAGCTGCACAAGCCTGTTCAGGTCACTCATGTCCACAAACTCTGGTGAGAAAACCAACTGGAACTCAAACTCCTGCAGGGAGGTGAAGTACTTTGCAGCAAAGTGAGACCCACACAGGAGATATCCTGTCATGGCCTTGAGGTAGACAACTGACTGGAGGAATGGTCTCCAGCTGTCTTGAACATCACATTAGATGGAGTGGTGAGCTGAAGGGCAAAGTCTTGTTTTGGGGTGCTGTCGATGGTGATGTTGAGAGTCCTCCAGGAGCTGATATTCATTTGAGTCAGTCCTTGAGGGAAGACACCAAATATATGGGTCAGATTTCAACTTGTCTGTGACTCACTAGGAGGAGGAAAGTCTAAATATATGTTATTTAGGGAGGTGAGGTATATGAATGCAGATGTTTATGACTGGGTTATTTTTCAGCGTTAGGGTTTCCAAGCTGTGTAGGGCAAAGAAACTGTTCTCTGTAAATCGGAGAAATCCTGTCTTCACCTCGGTATAAGAACCTCAGTTCACCATGTCCCTTAAATAGATTTTATTGCATTTTAAATCCAGCCATTTCAGATTGATCAAACAGATCTGCTCTGAGGTGATGTTTGTGATGTGGAAGTAACGCAAGGCAAGTCTCCTCAGCCATGTGACAGGACCCTTTTGAGGGTCACAAAGGACATTGAGCTCTGGGATATTGATATTGAAATGAACAGAAACCTCCATGTCGTTTAGATTCTTCAAATAATGGATCAAGCTGAAATCAACACTGTCCTCAACACCAGGAGAAAGTTGGATGTTGAGCACCTGAAGCCTATGACAGTTTCTCACTGCCGACGCTGAGTAGTTCATCGTTTCAAGGTTCCAGAAATCAAGCTCTGTCATTGAGAGTCTCAACACTGTTTCACAAACAGACTCAAAATGAATGCTTTTCTTGTTGAAAGTAAAAGAAAAGGAACGCAGTATACTGATACCAGACTGAAGAAGCTGTGTCTGTGCCTCATCAGTGCTTGGCAAACTAAGATTTGAGATGTTTTTAAAGCATCCAAAGCATGCTCCATTTTCTAACCGGCGAGCATCAAGAAATGAAAAACTCACCTCTTGAAGACGATCGAAGGAAGTTCAAAAACAGCTCTGTTGGTGTCAGAGCAGTTCTGATGTCTCAAAATGACTCTATTCTGATGTAAAGTGCAGGTTCGTCAATGACTGACATATTGACTATCCTACATACCAAATCAGACAGTTCCTTTGTACAGCTGTAGACTGAGTGGTAGGTCGGTTAACAAATGTCCAATGAGATTGATGATTGATATTCAGAATGCTCCTCTGTCCAATGGAATGAGGCGTTGTTGGGATTAGATGTCCAATGGAATGAGGCGTTGTTGGGATTAGATGTCCAATGGAATGAGGCGTTGTTGGGATTAGATGTCCAATGGAATGAGGCGTTGTTGGGATTAGATGTCCAATGGAATGAGGCGTTGTTGGGATTAGATGTCCAACGGAATGAGGCGTTGTTGGGATTAGATGTCCAACGGAATGAGGCGTTGTTGGGATTAGATGTCCAATGGAATGAGGCGTTGTTGGGATTAGATGTCCAATGGAATGAGGCGTTGTTGGGATTAGATGTCCAATGGAATAAAGAACCGCCGTTGTTCCACTGCTGTGTCTGTTAGCTATGTTGTATCTGTGTGCATCTCCTCTTCATCTTCCTACTATTTTGGCTTTTGCATCTCTTCCTGGTCTTTTTTATTAACTGTAAGATACTTTGAGAGAGACTGCAGGTCACAGATAAGATGATTTTTTAACTCACCTCTTTCTCACTTCCTCTATGTGTGAGGTAGTGGTTAGCATGGACCATATATCTGACATACACAGTTATCTGATGTCGTCTGAAAGCAGGTCACACACACACACACACACACCTCTCTACATGTTTGTACTTCTGTATACAAAAAACATGGTTTGTGCAGTTTTCATATAATAGTTATTTCACTGTTACTACTAAGAGCAACTTCATGTAGGAGAACACAGATTGATAAACTCTAAGTATCTATGTCTGGCATTGATTACAAATCTGTGGCTGGCCTTGTGTGGGGAGACACACACACACGCACACGCACACACACGCACACACACACACACACGCACACACACCCCCGGCTGGCCTCACATGGGGTGATCTGACACACACACTTCTGCACTTTAACACCCATGTAGGGAGTAGCCAGCATCCCCTTAATAATGTAATCTAATCTACTCTAATTGGGCCCCCTGTGGAGCTGCATTATAAATGTGTAATGGCCTGGATTAGACATGGCATGTGACACACACACACACACACACACACACGGCTGGCCTACCATTGGCTGATCTGACACACACCACATTCACACACAGGGTGATACTTGGTCTAATCTGATGGGAGTCATGAGGTGGAACAACAGGTCATTATTAAAACCAACACAGCACTACTTACCTTCTGGAACCAACAGACTACAGATGTTTAGCAGGCTAGTGCTTTTAGCTGTAGCTAGAATCTCACTTCCAATGTTTTTATTGTCATTTTTAAAGATCTACAGGTTCCTTTAAAATAAGTTCATCTTATTTGTCCTTGTTCTCATTCCCCAGGGGAGAGGAAAGAATGATCAGACTGCCAGCTATAGCATGACAGTAAAGAACAAAACACAATGTTCTGTTTACACACGTTCTGTTCTGTTTAGTTAGAATCTCAATGGCTGCCATGATGGCATCGAACTTTCAATGACAATAGTCACTATGGAAGTCGCAATGCTAACACAAATAAAAGCTGTTATTGTGATGCTTTGAAACTAACCACCAAAAGCATTTGTTGAGGTTTCTTCTGTGTGTCCTTTTATGCAGACAACGAGATGACTGATTTAAGGGGAGCAGGACGTCATCTGCACACACACACACACACACACACACACACACACACACACACACACACACACACACACACACACACACACACACACACACACACACACACACACACACACACACACACACACACACACACACACACACACACACACACACACACACACACACACACACACACACACACACACACACCTCCTACCGATGTTGTCAACCAGAAGAAGATGCCAGTGAGTCCCACAGCCAGGAAATCAGACTAGTCTCAACATGGAAATGAAAGGCTGTGAGAGAAATAGAGAAGGGAACAAGAGGGGTGAAACACTTGGCCTTCAAGATTTCAGTGTCTGTGTAAATCATTCCATCCACTCTCCGCTGGTCCACAATTAAGGTGGCACGTGGCATTCCTCTGAGTGTGTGTGTGTGTGAGTGTGTGTGCGTTCTCAATTCTCTCTCTCTCGGGTTTTATTGGCGGGGCTGGGAGTGTGGGCTGGCTCAGGGATACATCAACAGAGAGGTGCTGAACACTGTCTCATCATTATTACTATTCATCTTCACAAGAGCCTTTCAGATGCTGCCAGACACACACACACACACACACACACACACACACACACACACACACACACACACACACACACACACACACACACACACACACACACACACACACACACACACACACACACACACACACACACACACACACACACACACACACACACACACAAGCATCAAAGTGCCTATTCTCTATTCTGGCTAGGGCCCAACACCAGATGTTGAGGGTTTGGTCATAAAATGAGAATTTCCCTTTAGGTTTATATGGAGAATATAGGCTACATACTGTACAAGGGATGTATTATATATCTGGGAATAATGGCACTCTATGGCACTCTATTCCTTATACAATGCATTACTTTTTACCAGAGCCCAAAGGGAACTTGTCAAAAGTAGTGCACTATGTAGGGAACAGGGTGCCTTTGGGACACAGCCTATATCTGTGTCTATGCAGCAGCTTTGTCCATGCAAAACAAGCAACCCACCAAACAACCAGTCAATAAATCAATCAAAATGTCTGCCCTACTCTAGAATTTCTGTAGCTTCCCAGGGGTAGCTTAGTCACTCTGACAGTGCATTATCCCAAAGCTATTATTGCCTACAGTACTCCAAAGAGCAAAGTCTTTCTTTATACCTTAGTCAATAGTATTATTTAACCTCTGACCCCTTCTGACCTCAGACTGTTGTTTTCCCTAACAGGCTTTTAGAATGTTATCCTGGTTTCTTATACAACCTTCATTGCTTCCTTTCTGTAATGTAACTATGTTTGAGCTGTGTTTTGTGTGTTGAGCTGTGTGTGTTGAGCTGTGTTTTGAGCTGCGTGTTTTGAGCTGCATGTTTAGAGCTGCGTGTTTTGAGCTGTGTGTTGTGTTTTGAGCTGTGTGTTTTGAGCTGTGTGTTGAGCTGTGTGTTGAGCTGTGTGTTTTGAGCTGTGTGTCTTGTGTATGTGTAGCTGAGGTGGTGATAGTGAGCTAGGCTTTAGCTCAGTGGGCTAGCACAGTCATGAGTCATGCAGATGACTGGTAATACATGTCATTCACATGGGATATAAAGATGTTGTGTGTTTGTGAGAGAAAGGTGACCCCCGACCCCCACAATGTAGAGAGTATTTCTGTAACAACGTCGGTGTAGGTGTATTTCTGTGTGACCAAGAGGGAGAAGTGTGTCAACGTGAGAGGGAGAGAGGGAGGTAGGGACGAGGGATATAACTTTCTGTGAGAATGAGGGAACACACACACACAGGTAATGAGGGTAACATTTGAAGCCCCTCAAAAATGCACAGCCTGTCTGACGGGATTCAGAAAAACTCTCACACACACACACAAACCGAGGAACACAATGGAAAATTAGAGCTTCCGGAAAAGTCATTAGTGTGTGAAAATGTCAAGACTGACTATCTTCCCACAGATCACTGAACACACACCTCTTAAACAGGCACCACTGACCTCACCTTACAGAGAGGGGGAGAGGAGAGAGGCGAGAGAGGGAGAGGGGGAGAGGAGAGAGGGAGAGGGGGAGAGGAGAGAGGCGAGAGGCGAGAGAGGGAGAGAGGCGAGAGCGAGAAAGAAAGAGAGAAACAAACCCTCCGTTCATCAATCCGTCTTCTCCTCCTGTCTTTCTCTCACACCATCAGTTCATTGTTGAGACCTTGTTAATTGTGTCGGTTTCATAAAATACCTACTGCTTCGCCCCACACACACACACACACACACACACACACACACACACACACACACACAGAGACATAACCCACTGTGGCTTGGTCATGAGTCAATGACAGAAATGTCTGCCTCTAAATGTCAGCTGTCTTTCTATTCAAATGTTGCTGTCTGCTAGAAAAACACAATGTCTGTCTGTCTGTCTGTCTGTCTGTCTGTCTGTCTGTCTGTCTGTCTGTCTGTCTGTCTGTCTGTCTGTCTGTCTGTCTGTCTGTCTGTCTGTCTGTCTGTCTGTCTGTTAGAAAGACAAAGAGGAAAGACACAAGGACTGTTTGTTTTGATGGAGTCTGGCGGGCGACATGTCAGGCTGAAATGGTTTAATAACTTGTTGAATGTCAATTACATTACTTTAGCTGGTGCCTATCTTTTCCATTCATCTGGAGAAATGTTCTGATGGAAACTGGCAGACAGTTGTGCAAGGTTGAA
>NC_092090.1:20063122-20248151 GCF_045679555.1 Salvelinus alpinus
GCCATTTGGGATGCAGTCCCA
Organism: Salvelinus alpinus; assembly: GCF_045679555.1. NCBI lineage: Eukaryota > Metazoa > Chordata > Actinopteri > Salmoniformes > Salmonidae > Salvelinus > Salvelinus alpinus. The sequence goes on from NC_092090.1 coordinate 20,063,144, forward strand.
TGACTTCTATTAGTGCCAATCAAACTCATTAGACATGTAAATTGATCAGGGACTTTTCAATGCTGACATTTACATTTGAAACAGATTTTTTCTCTCACACCTTTTCTTCATCTTCCCTGTTTTCCCACTTTTAATGTGTTCCTCTTCAAAGACTTGCTGGTGTTGCCTTGGAGCATTCCTCAAAGCGGTCCTGAAACCCTACTCTTCCCACCCTTCCTTGTAAATTCCTCCCCCACCCAGGGCAGTGCCGCCCAGCCCCAACGGAGGACTGAAAGGGCAGTGCCCATCTTACAAGGGCCACCACACCCCCTGACCTGGCATAAAGAGCGGAGACTGACAGAAGTATGTGTGTATCTCTCACTCTTACACACACACAATGGCCATAGCAGTGTAGTCTGGAGTCCTGTACCCATTAACTGAATGTCCATGCCAACTGCTCACAATGGTTGTACCTGAATGTGCACGAGCACGCGCACACGCATGCGCACGTGCACACGCACAACACACACACCCCACACACACCACACACACACCACACACACACCACACACACACACCACACACACACCACACACACACACACAGAATAGTAGATACACACAGCCACGTAGACCTAACAATAGTGGAAAAAGGCCTGGGAATCCTCAATACACCAGAATACTGCTTTTGAACCATAGTCCATTTCATGCATAAATATCGAAGAATAAAGCCTGAGAATTAAAGGTTTGATTTCTAAACATGACATATAATCTTGAACCGTAGTTCAGAAACCTCAACATGAGTTGTGCTTATGAACCGTAGTTCACATCACACACAATATGGAGGTATTCAATCTTTCCTAGTGAATGTTAAGTTTTGCATAACGTGTCAAAGGCACTTTACTACGGTTTAAACTACACCACATCTGAGTGGCAGCAGATTGCTCTCGTGTGTGTGGAAGCATTGTGGAGAAAGAAAGCACAGTAACAAGCCGGGGAAGATGTCCCATTGTCCTATTCATTAGCCTGGTACACACACCCGTACACTCACCCGTACACTCACCCGTACACTCACCCGTACACTCACCCGTACACTCGCACCTGTAGACTACTCATCACACAGAGGACAGAGTGATGGGGAGATCAGCCAATAAAAAGATATAGAGAGAATAGAGAGAGAAATCGGATCAGACCAAGAGAGAGATCAGAAAGGCAGAGTGGTGACAACAAATCTAATCGTCTAGGGGTGAGGTGAGGTTCCACCAATCAAGGCCTTTCCATCCAATCAACTCGCGGAGCTTAGATCCAGATACTCCCCCAACAAAGGAGCACAATATGGAACTAAATCCATCATGTTCCATTCAATCCAGCAGGAAATGGATTCCCTATAAAGAAGGTGACTGCTTACGTTACGTCAAACAGGAATGTATCATTTTGTAACACAGATTTGCCTGAACTTGGGTCCATGCGAATAACGCTAGAATAACGCTAGAATAACGCTAGAATAACGCTAGATGGAATTACAGATACTAGGCAGGAGGAGAGCAGAGGAGGACAAAGACATGACAGGAGAGATGTGTTTGTGTAACTGACACCGTAGCTCTGGTTGAGAATGTCATTCTCCAGACAGATTGGACTTAAGTAACAGACATGAAAATGCTCTGTACAGTAGGATCGGGTTAGCTGTGTGTGTGTGTGTGTGTGTGTGCTCTAGATAGATTTAACTGATAGTAACACAAACATAAAGCCACAAAGACAATGTACTGTAGGATCAGGTTAGTGATGTTGTTAACACACAACTATGTGTCAGCATGTCTCTCTCCTGGTTGACTAAACAGGCTGTTTAGAAACAACACTGTCATGTTGAAATGATGCAAGGCAGCATCGAGGCAGACAGCCACACACACACACACACACAGAACCTTTGACCCTAACCTGATGTGACTGACTTTCAACATGAGTTGTCTGCATGACTCCAGAACAAATTATACCTCTGAGCTAAATCTCACAGCTAACATCAATCTTCTGGGCCCGTGTTCTCAAACCCAGTAGAAGTGCTGGTCTAGGGTCAGTTTACAGTCTAAATCATAATGATTATGAAGGGGTATCTGATTCTGATTCAGCATTCCTACTCAGATGCTTTGTGAATATGCGCCCAGGGACCGTACGCTTCAAGCGTCTCTGAGATGCTTTGTGAATATGCACCCAGGGGCCGTACGCGTCAAGCGTCTCTGAGATTCTTTGTGAATATGCGCCCAGGGACCGTACGCGTCAAGCGTCTCTGAGATGCTTTGTGAATATGCGCCCAGGGGCCGTACGCGTCAAGCGTCTCTGAGATGCTTTGTGAATATGCGCCCAGGGACCGTACGCGTCAAGCGTCTCTGAGATGCTTTGTGAATATGCGCCCAGGGACCGTACGCGTCAAGCGTCTCTGAGATGCTTTGTGAATATGCACCCAGGGACCGTACGCGTCAAGCGTCTCTGAGATGCTTTGTGAATATGCACCCAGGGACCGTACGCGTCAAGCGTCTCTGAGATGCTTTGTGAATATGCGCCCAGGGACCGTACGCGTCAAGCGTCTCTGAGATGCTTTGTGAATATGCACCCAGGGACCGTACGCGTCAAGCGTCTCTGAGATGCTTTGTGAATATGCACCCAGGGGCCGTACGCGTCAAGCGTCTCTGAGATGCTTTGTGAATATGCACCCAGGGGCCGTACGCGTCAAGCGTCTCTGAGATGCTTTGTGAATATGCACCCAGGGGCCGTACGTGTCAAGCGTCTCTGAGTGGGAGTGCTGACTTAGGATCAGTTTGGCCTTTTAGATCACAGATCACAATTATTAAGAATACATGGATGAAAACATACTCTGAGATGCTTTGAGGCCCTGGTCTGAGGGATTGTCATTGCGTACGTTTTAGTTCAGTGAACCACCTCTGCTACAGTGGCTCAGACACAAAGAAGAAAATAGGAGAGTCCCCAAAGCACACTGACCCCCATTTACTCTCTAGTAAAAACTCATGAAGACATTCTTCCATTAAACTCAAACCCAAATATTACCATGCTCCATAAAGGGAGTTTTTGGCTGAGAGTGCAGGGTGAATATTTAGAGGGAGAAATTACACACATGATACTCAGGGTGAATATTTAGAGGGAGAAACGACACACACGATACTCAGGGTGGATAGTTAGAGGGAGAAACGACACACACGATACTCAGGGTGGATAGTTAGAGGGAGAAACGACACACACGATACTCAGGGTGGATAGTTAGAGGGAGAAATGACACACACGATACTCAGGGTGAATATTTAGAGAGAGAAACGACACACACGATACTCAGGGTGAATATTTAGAGGGAGAAACGACACACACGATACTCAGGGTGAATATTTAGAGGGAGAAATGACACACACGATACTCAGGGTGAATATTTAGAGGGAGAAATGACACACACGATACTCAGGGTGAATATTTAGAGGGAGAAACGACACACACGATACTCAGGGTGGATATTTAGAGGGAGAAACGACACACGATACTCAGGGTGAATATTTAGAGGGAGATGTCATATTGGGCAGTACAAAATGTGATAAAGTACTGTTCCTAGGCAGTCATTGAAAATAAGAATTTGTTCTTGCCTAGTTCTTGCCTGACTTGCCTAGTTAAATAAAGGTAATTTTTTTTTTACAAATATCCAAGGTTGACACAAACTGGATCCAGAGATGGAGAGGAGAAAGACTGGTCACTCTCAACACCAAGCTAACAGAAAAACATCTCTCATCTTTGTTCCATCTCTTTACCATGTGGACATGCTCACTCTGTTGCACTCTCTACCCTGCTGAGCACCCACCACACACACACACACACACACACCTATAGTAAGGAGTGCATTCTACAGCAGTGCACTGGACCATATTCCACCTGGGAAGCTCCCCAAAACCAACACATTCACCACTAACTGAGTGTGTGTGTGTGTGTGTGTGTGTGTGTGTGTGTGTGTGTGTGTGTGTGTGTGTGTGTGTGTGTTTGTGCCTGCGAGATTGTGTGCCTACACGTGTGTTTGTGCCTGCGAGGGTGTGTGTGTGTGTGTGCGTGTGAATGCATCCATTCACTCCTCTCATCTCCTCTCCAGATGAGTCCAGACTCTAGCCAGCCTTTCCTATTTCACCTGGCTCTCTACCATGGAATCTACAGCCCCAATGTACCTCAACAGGAAAAAACACACATTAACCATTATGCAACATAAACGTTCATTAATATGACAAAATAGCATGCTTAATAACAGCTGTCAGATATCACAGCATTATTTAGCATTATTAAAGATATGTCAATGTACATACAAACATACTCCATCCAGCCTGTTGGTGGATCAGTATTCTCCTACACATACTATTCTACTCTGTATGTCACACACACAATATCTGTGTATGTCAGAGGAAATGTTGACTTGATCTAAGGGTCAACAGTAGTTCTGCTACCCTCAGCGCACACACACACACACACACACACACACACACACACACACACACACACAGACACGAGCTGATTTAAAGAGGATAGCATGCACACACACACAGGCAGGCCCCAACAATTCACACCAAAGCCATAACATGCTGGGCTAGCACATACAGTGACCTCCACCCAGCCAAACCCCTGAAAACAGAGCGAGAGAGAGAGAGTGAGAGTGTACTGATCAAAACCTTTGTCAAAGCACAGGCTCAGTGAGCACAGTGTTGCCATTGAGAAGGGTAGACACAGGAAAACCTGGCTCCCTGTAGAGGAAAGGCTGTGCAACCACTGCACCACAGCAGAACCCAAGACAGAGCTGCATTTCCTGACTAAATGTAAAAAATATTAAACAATTAAGTGTCATTTCCCCAAATTTGAAACCCTTACTGAAGGTTTCAAAGACCTCTGATGAGAATAGGCTACCTGTCCTGTTGGGGGAAGACTCAGAGAGCTGTGGGTTGGCAGCACACTACATTGCTGCCTGCCATAAGATGAGGGACAGTGTCTAACAGACCAACCAACCTGCACATGTCCTCTATGTTATTGTTACTGTCCATTGTATGGTTATTTTTACCCTTGATTATTGTTGTTACTGATTGTCCGTTGACAAAGTATGCTTTGGCAATATGTACATTGTTACATCATGCCAATAAGGCAATTTAAATGAAGAGAGAGATGAAATTAGAGGGCTGGAGAAACGGAGAGGAGAAACATCTGTGGAGAGAAGTTCGGGCGCTCGAGTGACTCATCGGTCTAAGGCGCTGCATCTCAGTGCAAGAGGTGACAATACAGTCCCTGGTTCAAATCCAGGCTGAATCACATCCGGACATGATTGGGAGTCCCATAGGGCGGTGCACAATTGGCCCAGCGTCGTCCGGGTTTGGCCGGGGTAGGCCGGCATTGTAAACAAGAATTTGTTCATAACTGACTTGCCTAGTTAAATAAAATAAATAAATAAAATAAATAAATAAATAAATATAATAAATAACTAAGTGCTGTGTGCTGTAGAAGCCCCATTTGGGGGGGGAACATGGAGAGAAGTACCGGGGGTTGTAGAAGCCCCATTTGGGGGGGAACATGGAGAGAAGTACCGGGGGTTGTAGAAGCCCCATTTGGGGGGAAACATGGAGAGAAGTACCGGGGGTTGTAGAATCCCCATGGTAACAGTACAGCATCAGGACTACTGTGGGTTGTAGAAGCATCATGGTAACAGTACAGCATCAGGACTACTGTGGGTTGTAGAAGCCCCAGGGTAACAGTAGAGCATCAAGACTACTGTGGGTTGTAGAATCCCCAGGGTAACAGTAGAGCATCAAGACTACTGTGGGTTGTAGAAGCATCATGGTAACAGTACAGCATCAAGACTACTGTGGGTTGTAGAATCCCCAGGGTAACAGTACAGCATCAAGACTACTGTGGGTTGTAGAAGCATCATGGTAACAGTACAGCATCAAGACTACTGTGGGTTGTAAAATCCCCAGGGTAACAGTAGAGCATCAAGACTACTGTGGGTTGTAGAAGCATCATGGTAACAGTAGAGCATCAAGACTACTGTGGGTTGTAGAAGCCCCAGGGTAACAGTAGAGCATCAAGACTACTGTGGGTTGTAGAAGCCCCAGGGTAACAGTACAGCATCAAGACTACTGTGGGTTGTAGAATCCCCATGGTAACAGTACAGCATCAGGACTACTGTGTGACTCACCAGCATAACAACCAGTGCTACCAAGGGCATAAAAAGCCTGAACACACAAACACAATAAAGTGCCTGCACCTAGCCAAGGGTAGAACACACACACCAAGGACACCTTGTAAGCTACCCTCTCCCTGGCTCTGCTTTTAATGAAAGGTAAATGTGAATCAACATTATGTTCAGGTGGCAGAAGTCTGTTCTTACTGCTAACCTTCCAGCCTTGTAGCCTTTTCATCCCTATAGCTGCTTTAATCACTAAAGAAAACCCTCATTTGCCTAATTCATGTCCCCTATTCTGGGTGTGCAGCCCAAATGGCACCCTATTCCCTATACTGTATAGTCCACTACATTTGACTGGAGCCCTATGAGCCCTTGTCAAAAGTAGTGCACATTGTAAGGACTAGGGTGGCATTTGGGACGCAGGCAAGGTGACGGTAGAAATTGTGTAAATCCCTGAATCAAAAGAAAAGCAGCTTTAATGAGAGAGAGAGAGAGAGAGAGAGAGAGAGAGACAGAGACAGAGAGAGAGACAGAGAGAGAGAGAGAGAGAGAGAGAAAGAGATGGAGAGATAGGGGGGTAGCACAGAGAGATGGAGTGGGAGAGAGAGAGACAGAGGGAGAGAGAGAGAGAGAGAGAGAGAGAGAGAGAGAGAGAGATAGGGGGGTAGCACAGAGAGATGGAGTGGAGCGAGAGAGAGAGAGAGAGAGAGAGAGAGAGAGAGAGAGAGAGAGAGAGAGAGAGAGAGAGAGAGAGAGAGAGAGAGAGAGATAGGGGGGTAGCACAGAGAGATGGAGTGGGAGAGAGAGAGACAGAGAGGGAGAGAGAGAGATAGAGCAAGAGAGAAAGAGATAGGGGGATAGCACAGATATAGAGGGGGGATGAGAGAGAAAAGGGGGGTTGAGTCAGTGTGTGTAGGCATGTGTGTGCGTGTGTCCATTTGTCTCTCTGTAAATAGGCTCAGGCTGTCATACTTGAGTAAAAGTAAAGATACCTTAATAGAAAATGACTCAAGTAAAAGGGAAAGTCATCCAGTAAAATACTCCTTTAGTAAAAGTCTAAAAGTATTTGGTTTCAAATATACTTAGGTATCAAAATTAAATATAATTTCTACAATAAAGTAAAAGTATAAATAATTTCAAATTCTTTACATAAAGTAAATCAGATGGTACCATGTTCTTGTTTATTTTGCCAGGGGAACACTCCAACACTCAGACATCATTTACAGATAGCCAGGGGAACAGATCAGAGGAAGTCGGGATAATGAGGGATGAGCTTTTGATAAGTCTGTGAATTGGACCATTTTCCTGTTCTGCTAAAGAATTTAAAATGTACTTTTGGTTGTCAGGTGTAAAAAGTACATGTATGGAGTAAAGAAGTACATTGTTTTCTTTAGGAATGTAGTGAAGTAAAAGTAAAAGTTGTCAAAAATATAAATAGTAAAGTACAGATATCCCAAAAAACTACTTTAAAGTACTTTAAAGTATTTTTACTTATGGTGGTGAGGCTCACTGACACGCTGCTCTCTGACACGCTGCTCTCTGACACGCTGCTCAAGCCCTATAGGCCCTGGTCAAAATACGTGCACTAGCCTATACAGGGAATAAGGTGCCTTCGTGACAGCCCAGAATACGATATGATACTCACAACAACAAAACAGACAAGAAAGTCCCTCTCATACAGCTGTGGGCTGGAGGGTTTAACTGTTCCCAGAAATCAACTGACGGGTTGATTGATAGTTTCACTGAAGGTTTGTCTGTTTCTCATTCTACACAGAAGCCCATGAAGTAAGACACTGATGAGTTACACACCATCAACTCAAAAACTGCTTACTCTCTCTCTCACACACACACACACACACACACACACACACACACACACACACACACACACACACACACACACACACACACACACACACACACACACACACACACACACACACACACACACACACACACACACACACACACACTTGATCAACCTGCCAGTGTTCTACAGTCCTCTCTACCCAGCCTCCACATGGTTGGCATCAGCCAGTCCTCTCTACCCAGCCTCCACATGGTTGGCATCAGCCAGTCCTCTCTACCCAGCCTCCACATGGTTGGCATCAGCCAGTCCTCTTTACCCAGCATCCACATAGTTGGCATCAGCCAGTCCTGTCTACCCAGCCTCCACATGGTTGGCATCAGCCAGTCCTCTCTACCCAGCCTCCACATGGTTGGCATCAGCCAGTCCTCTTTACCCAGCATCCACATAGTTGGCATCAGCCAGTCCTCTCTACCCAGCCTCCACATGGTTGGCATCAGCCAGTCCTCTCTACCCAGCCTCCACATGGTTGGCATCAGCCAGTCCTCTTTACCCAGCCTCCACATGGTTGGCATCAGCCAGTCCTCTCTACCCAGCCTCCACATGGTTGACATCAGCCAGTCCTGTCTACCCAGCCTCCACATGGTTGGCATCAGCCAGTCCTCTCTACCCAGCCTCCACATGGTTGGCATCAGCCAGTCCTCTCTACCCAGCCTCCACATGGTTGGCATCAGCCAGTCCTCTCTACCCAGCCTCCACATGGTTGGCATCAGCCAGTCCTGTCTACCCAGCCTCCACATGGTTGGCATCAGCCAGTCCTGTCTACCCAGCATCCACATGGTTGGCATCAGCCAGTCCTCTCTACCCAGCCTCCACATGGTTGGCATCAGCCAGTCCTCTCTACCCAGCCTCCACATGGTTGGCATCAGCCAGTCCTCTCTACCCAGCCTCCACATGGTTGGCATCGGCCAGTCCTGTCTACCCAGCCTCCACATGGTTGGCATCAGCCAGTCCTCTCTACCCAGCCTCCACATGGTTGGCATCAGCCAGTCCTGTCTACCCAGCCTCCACATGGTTGGCATCAGCCAGTCCTGTCTACCCAGCCTCCACATGGTTGGCATCAGCCAGTCCTCTCTACCCAGCCTCCACATGGTTGGCATCAGCCAGTCCTCTCTACCCAGCCTCCACATGGTTGGCATCAGCCAGTCCTCTCTACCCAGCCTCCACATGGTTGGCATCAGCCAGTCCTGTCTACCCAGCCTCCACATGGTTGACATCAGCCAGTCCTGTCTACCCAGCCTCCACATGGTTGACATCAGCCAGTCCTGTCTACCCAGCCTCCACATGGTTGGCATCAGCCAGTCCTCTCTACCCAGCCTCCACATGGTTGACATCAGCCAGTCCTGTCTACCCAGCCTCCACATGGTTGGCATCAGCCAGTCCTGTCTACCCAGCCTCCACATGGTTGGCATCAGCCAGTCCTCTCTACCCAGCCTCCACATGGTTGGCATCAGCCAGTCCTCTCTACCCAGCCTCCACATGGTTGGCATCAGCCAGTCCTGTCTACCCAACCTCCACATGGTTGGCATCAGCCAGTCCTGTCTACCCAGCCTCCACATGGTTGGCATCAGCCAGTCCTCTCTACCCAGCCTCCACATGGTTGGCATCAGCCAGTCCTCTCTACCCAGCCTCCACATGGTTGGCATCAGCCAGTCCTGTCTACCCAGCCTCCACATGGTTGGCATCAGCCAGTCCTCTCTACCCAGCCTCCACATGGTTGGCATCAGCCAGTCCTCTCTACCCAGCCTCAACATGGTTAGCATCAGCCAGTCCTGTCTACCCAGCCTCCACATGGTTGGCATCAGCCAGTCCTGTCTACCCAGCCTCCACATGGTTGGCATCAGCCAGTCCTGTCTACCCAGCCTCCACATGGTTGGCATCAGCCAGTCCTGTCTACCCAGCCTCCACATGGTTGGCATCAGCCAGTCCTGTCTACCCAGCCTCCACATGGTTGGCATCAGCCAGTCCTCTCTACCCAGCCTCCACATGGTTGGCATCAGCCAGTCCTGTCTACCCAGCCTCCACATGGTTGGCATCAGCCAGTCCTCTCTACCCAGCCTCCACATGGTTGGCATCAGCCAGTCCTCTCTACCCAGCCTCCACATGGTTGGCATCAGCCAGTCCTGTCTACCCAGCCTCCACATGGTTGGCATCAGCCAGTCCTGTCTACCCAGCCTCCACATGGTTGGCATCAGCCAGTCCTGTCTACCCAGCCTCCACATGGTTGGCATCAGCCAGTCCTCTCTACCCAGCCTCCACATGGTTGGCATCAACCAGTCCTCTCTACCCAGCCTCCACATGGTTGGCATCAGCCAGTCCTCTCTACCCAGCCTCCACATGGTTGGCATCAGCCAGTCCTGTCTACCCAGCCTCCACATGGTTGGCATCAGGCAGTCCTGTCTACCCAGCCTCCACATGGTTGGCATCAGCCAGTCCTGTCTACCCAGCCTCCACATGGTTGACATCAGCCAGTCCTGTCTACCCAGCCTCCACATGGTTGACATCAGCCAGTCCTGTCTACCCAGCCTCCACATGGTTGGCATCAGCCAGTCCTGTCTACCCAGCCTCCACATGGTTGGCATCAGCCAGTCCTGTCTACCCAGCCTCCACATTGTTGACATCAGCCAGTCCTGTCTACCCAGCCTCCACATGGTTGGCATCAGCCAGTCCTGTCTACCCAGCCTCCACATGGTTGACATCAGCCAGTCAGTTTTAATACCAGAAACATATGGACTCCATTATTATGATGTATCAGATCTTATTGTTCCACTGCTTCACCAGATCTTCCCTTTCCCCTCTCTTTGGAATATGGCTCCAGTCTGTGTCAGTGTCCTTTTAAATAGCCTCTGCAGGCCAGACCTCTAGAGTCACGAACCTCTGAGATGACTGAAGACTCAGAGTTTTTATTCAGTTCTATAATTATATAGCATGTGAGTTTAAGTATGCCCTTTGTAGCTGGCACATTAAAACACCATCTTTGAGGACAGTTTGTGTGTGCGTGCGTGTGTCAGTGTGTGTGTGTCAGTGTGTGTGTGTCAGTGTGTGTGTGTGTGTGTGTGTGTGTGTGTGTGTGTTTGAGGGCCAACAGATGAGAAAGACAAAACAGGACTTACCCACCTCAATTTCTCAGGATGACATCACTCCTACCCAAAACGCAGGGTGATTAGTCAGAGATAGGCCTATCAGTGGGACGGACAGCAGCGGGGACAATGATGGGAGCAGGGTGACATTGCCCCTAGATGCTGATCTTGTGTCAGTTTGGCATTTTCCCCACTAATGGTTAAGGTTAGGATTGGGGGAGGGGAAGCTGATCCTGGATCTGGGCTTCCACTCTGTCTGCAATAGCATCCAGAAGGAAAAGTGTGTCTCTGTGGTGCTGATTATGGTTAGCATATACATATAACACACACACCCACACGTACTGTACATCTGAGAGCACAGAGGCGCACACCCTCTCTCACACACAGGGAGCTTGTTTTCTATTCGTTTTGACACTGTATGCTTTTATTGCTCACTGAGAAGTACTCAGCCTGCCTGAGAATACCCCCCCCCCACACACACACACACACACTGTATAGTCTAGGCTAACCTAGCCTCCATTAACACAATAAAGTAAACACCTAGCTAGCTAACTGTGTTCTCATTGACAACTCATTGCTCAACCTGTGTAGTCCACAGAGAGGTAAAATACACACACACACTGTACATCAACACACCGTAAAGTACACACATACACACACACACACACACTAACACTAGTTGGGATGATCTATAATTAGATGGGTGGCCCAACACAGACTGGATTTGTCTCTAGTTGGGATGATCTATAATTAGATGGGGGACCCAACACAGACTGGATTTGTCTCTAGTTGGGATAATCTATAATTAGATGGGGGGCCCAACACAGACTGGATTTGTCTCTAGTTGGGATGATCTATAATTCAGATGGGGGGCCCAACACAGACTGGATTTGTCTCTAGTTGGGATAATCTATAATTAGATGGGGGGCCCAACACAGACTGGATTTGTCTCTAGTTGGGATGATCTATAATTCAGATGGGGGGCCCAACACAGACTGGATTTGTCTCTAGTTGGGATGATCTATAATTAGATGGGGGGCCCAACACAGACTGGATTTGTCTCTAGTTGGGATAATCTATAATTAGATGGGGGGCCCAACACAGACTGGATTTGTCTCTAGTTGGGATGATCTATAATTCAGATGGGGGGCCCAACACAGACTGGATTTGTCTCTAGTTGGGATAATCTATAATTCAGATGGGGGGCCCAACACAGACTGGATTTGTCTCTAGTTGGGATGATCTATAATTCAGATGGGGGGCCCAACACAGACTGTATTTGTCTCTAGTTGGGATGATCTATAATTCAGATGGGGGGCCCAACAGACTGGATTTGTCTCTAGTTGGGATGATCTATAATTCAGATGGGGGGCCCAACACAGACTGGATTTGTCTCTAGTTGGGATGATCTATAATTCAGATGGGGGGCCCAACACAGACTGGATTTGTCTCTAGTTGGGATGATCTATAATTCAGATGGGGGGCCCAACACAGACTGGATTTGTCTCTAGTTGGGATGATCTATAATTCAGATGGGGGGCCCAACACAGACTGGATTTGTCTCTAGTTGGGATGATCTATAATTCAGATGGGGGGCCCAACACAGACTGGATTTGTCTCTAGTTGGGATGATCTATAATTCAGATGGGGGGCACAACACAGACTGGATTTGTCCCTAGTTGGGATGATCTATAATTAGATGGGTGGCCCAACACAGACTGGATTTGTCTCTAGTTGGGATGATCTATAATTAGATGGGGGGCCCAACACAGACTGGATTTGTCTCTAGTTGGGATAATCTATAATTAGATGGGGGGCCCAACACAGACTGGATTTGTCTCTAGTTGGGATGATCTATAATTCAGATGGGGGGCCCAACACAGACTGGATTTGTCTCTAGTTGGGATAATCTATAATTAGATGGGGGGCCCAACACAGACTGGATTTGTCTCTAGTTGGGATGATCTATAATTCAGATGGGGGGCCCAACACAGACTGGATTTGTCTCTAGTTGGGATGATCTATAATTCAGATGGGGGGCCCAACACAGACTGGATTTGTCTCTAGTTGGGATGATCTATAATTCAGATGGGGGGCCCAACACAGACTGGATTTGTCTCTAGTTGGGATGATCTATAATTCAGATGGGGGGCCCAACACAGACTGGATTTGTCTCTAGTTGGGATAATCTATAATTAGATGGGTGGCCCAACACAGACTGGATTTGTCTCTAGTTGGGATGATCTATAATTAGATGGGGGGCCCAACACAGACTGGATTTGTCTCTAGTTGGGATAATCTATAATTAGATGGGGGGCCCAACACAGACTGGATTTGTCTCTAGTTGGGATGATCTATAATTCAGATGGGGGGCCCAACACAGACTGGATTTGTCTCTAGTTGGGATAATCTATAATTCAGATGGGGGGCCCAACACAGACTGGATTTGTCTCTAGTTGGGATGATCTATAATTCAGATGGGGGGCCCAACACAGACTGGATTTGTCTCTAGTTGGGATGATCTATAATTCAGATGGGGGGCCCAACACAGACTGGATTTGTCCCTAGTTGGGATGATCTATATTGGGGGGCCCAATTGTTTATATCTGCAATATAAACAATCTATTGCAATGCAACACAACACAAAGCAACACAACATGTCCCAGCGCAAACACAATAACACGTCGCAACATAACACAAAGTGGATCTGTAGTGAGAGGCTGTGAAGTCTATTTAACCAAACAGAAACAGTTCGAAGGACTGGGGCTTCATTTAAAAATAACAAGATGTTTTCATTCACTAAACCTGTTGCTCATTGTTCTCTTGCATACCACAGCACACACCCACACTCTTTTACAACAAACACACACACGCACAGTCACAGAAAACATCACACGTCATAAAGTATCATCGCAGCAGATTCCAGACCAAACATAGTGATTCAAGCTCTTTCAAGCTTCCAATTGAAGGTGCCTATTGAAAATACACAAAGGCGCTCTTAGAAACGGAGGGAGGCGGAGAGGAGAGCTATGAAGCAATAAAAACAACTGAAGTCAGGTCTGTCTGCTACAGCTGCATTACTGCTCTCAACTACGGTTAGTGTGAAAATGATTCTATTGGAGAGTGAAGAGGAAGACATCTACCTACTATTTAGTACAAAACTAAATCCCTTCCTCAGTGGAATACGTCTACCTGTCAACCTAGCTTTCATTGAACAATCCACAAGACATAATGCCTTGACAATAGTTTAGCTTTAGGATAGAAATAAATACATTTTAAACTGAGTGTTTATGAAACTGTATCACTGAAACACATTGAACTTGTGGAATGAACTCCCTGGTTGGTATGAGATATCAGGCAAATAACCTGACAGCAAAACACATCTTTCTTCTTCCATTTTCTTCTCTTTCTTTCCTTCCCTTTTCAGTTCTATCTATATTCATGCTCTTGTTCTGGGAGGGATGGGTTCTCCCATCTCATAGCCCTCCAGGCGCTGGGGAACTTGAAATGTACACACGCACACACACCACACACAACCACATGCTCGCACACACATGCTCTCTCACACACACACTGGGACCGTGCTCCCACCCATCCAGGACATCTACTTGAAACAATGCCCTAGGAAGGCCTGCAGCATCATCAAGGACCCCCCCCCCCTCCCTCCCCCTTGGTACAATTGAGACATGGATTGTCTATGTGTGCCATTCAAAGGGTGAATGGGCAATACAAAATATCTAAGTAAGTGCCTTTGAACAGTGTATGGTAGTAGGTGCCAGGCTCACCGGTTTGAGTATGTCACGAACGGTGTCACGAACGTCAACACTGCTGGGTTTTTCACGCTCAACAGTTTCCTGTGTGTACCAAGAATGGTCCACCACCCAAAGGACATCCAGCCAACTTGACACAACTGTGGGAAGCATTGGAGTCAACATGGGCCAGCATCCCTGTGGAACACTTGACACCTTGTAGAGTCCATGACCCGTCAACTCAATATTAGGAAGGTGTTCCTAATGTTTTGTACACTCAGTGTATACATTGATGATACACACACATTATAACTGCTGCTTACCAGACTATTATTAACCTGCTCAGTTTGTACACTTACCTCCAATCCCCCCTTGCCCAGAACACATGTACATATTGGACTAGAAATTCTTCCTTCCTGTATTATACTGATGTTAAAATGTTTATTCTATTCTACTGAGCCATTTACTTTATGTTAGTACTCTTATATGTTATTATTGGTTATTGTTGTTGCATTGTGGAGAAGGAACCTGCAAGGAAGCATTTCGTTGGACGGTGTATACCATGATCCTGTACATACTGTTAGACTAATGTGTGCGCACACACACACACACACACACACACACACACACACACACACACACACACACACACACACACACACACACACACACACACACACACACACACACACACACACACACACACACACACACACACACACACACACACACACACACACACACACACACACACACACACACACACACACACACACACACACACACACACACACACACACACACACACACACACACCTAAGCCCTCAGAGTAGTGGGGTTGAAAGTATGAACATCCTGTAGGGAAGAAAGAGGCCATGCTAGGATACACTCTGTATGGGTCCTGGGCTGACTGAAGTCTAATTGAAACCACACACACACCTCCAATGACTGGAGAAACTACATCAGGAAGACATACACATCCCTGGGGTCTCACTTAAAACACACACTGATGTTGTTAACTTATATAAGTATTGAATAAGTAATACATGATGAAGTGAACAACTACACACTAAACATGCCATTAGCATCATCAGAATCACCTCAACATGACTTATCATCCGAGCAGCTAAATTAGAATATGTCATCAATTCTGCCTCTCCAGCTTTCCTACATTCATTCAGAACACGAGACACACATCTGGGGCTGGTACTGCTGAATTACTAGGATAAACCAACCAGCTAACATCAGAAACAAGCCTTGGGGAGACAGACAGGCAGACAGACTCACACCCCAACAATGGCATCTGCAACCGGCCTTGGATAGAGATATAGACAGAGAGAGAGAGAGAGAGAGAGCGACAGAGAGAGAAAGCGACAGACAAAGAGAGAGAGACAGACAGACAGAGAGACACGACAGCCATCAGCTAGATGATACGACAGCCATCAGCTAGATGAGATTGACACGTAGCAGGCAGATGAAAGACAAGACTCAGCCCTCTGTTCATTCCTCCCTGCAGTCACATTCTACTGAGGTCTCTCACTTTCATACATCCATTATTCACTACACGGTGTGGCGAGGATACACACACACACACACACACACACACAACCACAACCACAACCACACAACCACACACACTGTGATAACAACATGCAGTGCTGGGGATGGACTCATGGAATCTGTGCCTTGCAGAATACTGGGGAGCAAGCTGTCGGGGAGCACTTACACAGCTTTATCTGCGTGTGTATGTATTTGTGGATGCATTTGTATATGTGTGTGTATGTGTGTGTGTATATCTGTGTGTGTGTACTCACCTTGTCATCACAGTCAAGCGGGCTGGATCCACTCTTGTTCCCACAGTCTTCCTGAAACACAGAAAATCACAGGCCACATTTTGGTTGTTTGTCTATTCAGTTCAGTCCTGTATGAAAACAAATCTAGAAAATGAATAAGATTACATTTCTCTCCCCATTACTTAGATGTTTGTTCTCTTACAATCTATTCCTTGAGAGCTTGATTCTCTCATTGTATTAGATTGATTCAAGCGTTAAATGTGTTTTTCTTTACAAAATGGAACCAGTCGAAACCTGGTGATGACCAAATGAATATCCATCAGTCTCCTATGATTTGTGATAGGCTGGATCGAAAAAGTCCTATTTCTCCTCCAGGATGTGACAGTAACTTGTTGGTATTCTACCAGCTCTCTCAATTTCCTATTTTCATCAAGGGAATATGATAGAGTCTCCTTCTCTCTTTCTGTCTATCCTCAACCCTCCCTCTCTCTTTCTCCAATCCCATCTTTTTTCTCTTTTCTTTCAAACCAAATCGCTCTCCAAACCATCCTTCTATTTTCTCCAATCTCTCTCCCTTCCAACCCCTCCCTCTCTCCATCTCCCCTTCTCTCTTACTCCCCCCATCTCGCTAACCCAATCTCTCTCCCTTCCAATCCCTCCCTCTCTCCATCTCTCCTTCTCTCTTACTCCCCCATCTCTCTAACCCAACCTCTCTCCCTTCCAACCCCTCCCTCTCTCCATCTCTCCAGCCTCTCTAGGTAGTGACAGGTAGTTTATTCCCTCCTGTTCTGACAGATGTCAGCTTTGACAAACCTGCCTCATCCTCCACAAGGATTACTCTCCTTCCAAGAGATATGGCTCTGTGTATCGCATCCTCTAACTCATTACAACACACACACACACACACACACAACTACACACTGTGCTGTCAAATTCAAATCTGGCCCTGGAAGCCAGTTCCACAGCTTTTTTTTTTTTCATTCTTCCTAATCAGGGACTGATTTCAACCTGCGACACCGAGGTCCGGACCTCGTAGGGTCAGAGTTCAATACCCCTGCTCTAGAGGTTGATGCCTTATTTCAGGAATATGTAACATTCTGTCTCTCATGTACCAGAGGAGAGTAGACGTATACACTGACTGGACAAAACATTATGAACACCTGCTGAAAACTAGAGGAGAGTAGGCATATACACTGACTGGACAAAACATTATGAAAACCTGCTGAAAGCTAGAGGAGAGTAGGCATATACACTGACTGGACAAAACATTATGAACACCAGCTGAAAACTAGAGGAGAGTAGGCATATACACTGACTGGACAAAACATTATGAACACCTGCTGAAAGCTAGAGGAGAGTAGGCATATACACTGACTGGACAAAACATTATGAACACCTGCTGAAAACTAGAGGAGAGTAGGCATATACACTGACTGGACAAAACATTATGAACACCTGCTGAAAGCTAGAGGAGAGTAGGCATATACACTGACTGGACAAAACATTATGAACACCTGCTGAAAACTAGAGGAGAGTAGGCATATACACTGACTGGACAAAACATTATGAACACCTGCTGAAAACTAGAGGAGAGTAGGCATATACACTGACTGGACAAAACATTATGAACACCTGCTGAAAACTAGAGGAGAGTAGGCATATACACTGACTGGACAAAACATTATGAACACCTGCTGAAAGCTAGAGGGGAGTAGGCATATACACTGACTGGACAAAACTTTATGAACACCTGCTGAAAGCTAGGAATCTCTTATTGATGTCACTTGTTAAATCCACTTCAATCAGTGTAGATGAAGACGTGGAGACGGGTTAAATAAGGATGTTAAGCCTTGAGACATGGATAGTGTGTGTGTGCCATTCAGAGGGTGAATGTGCAAGACAAAAGGTTTAAGTGTCTTTGAACGGGGCATGGTAGTAGGTGCCAGGCGCACCAGTTTGAGTGTGTCAAGAACTGCAACGCTGCTGGATTTTTCATGTTGAACAGTTTCCCGTGTGTATCAAGAATGGTCCACCACCTAAAGGACATCCAGCCAACTTGAAACACTGGGAAGCATTGGAGTCAACATGGGCCAGCATCCCTGTGGAACGCTTTCCACACCTTGTAGAGTCCATGCCCCGAGGAATTGAGACTGCTCTGAGGGCATTAATGTTAACACTTGCCATGCAAAATGCTCCCTTAATGATAAATCATCCAAATGTACCCTGTTGCTCCCTTAATGATAAATCATCCAAATGTACCCTGTTGCTCCCTTAATGATAAATCATCCAAATGTACCCTGTTGCTCCCTTAATGATAAATCATCCAAATGTACCCTGTTGCTCCCTTAATGATAAATCATCCAACTGTACCCTGTTGCTCCCTTAATGATAAATCATCCAACTGTACCCTGTTGCTCCCTTAATGATAAATCATCCAAATGTACCCTGTTGCTCCCTTAATGATAAATCATCCAACTGTACCCTGTTGCTCCCTTAATGATAAATCATCCAACTGTACCCTGTTGCTCCCTTAATGATAAATCATCCAAATGTACCCTGTTGCTCCCTTAATGATAAATCATCCAACTGTACCCTGTTGCTCCCTTAATGATAAATCATCCAAATATACCCTGTTGCCAGGGTACTTCTATTACTCATCACCAGTCCAACCCTGACACACACACACACAGCAGTCCTCCTGTGTTAGGATAATAAGGCTAGCCTGTCCAAACACATCTCTTGGCAAATTAGCAGTCAGGCTTGCATTTACAGCCAGATGTCCCAACTGTGTGTGTGTGTGTGTGTGTGTGTGTGTGTGTGTGTGTCTCCTCAGGATAAGCCGTAATGAACATGAGGTCAGTGGTGTGATGTTAAGACAGTATGGAGAGCAGGCCGTCTGCATCTTGTCTGACAGAACCATGTCAGGTCAAATGGCTGCTGAGGAACACCCTGATTAGACATGAAGCATTCTTGGCCTATCGTGTTAAGCCTCTAAGGGCTTTTATTAAGATACCAAAACACACACACACACACAGCAAATAAAAAATACACACAACAAATAAAACACACACACACACACACACACACACACACACACACACAACAAATACCAGATAAAAAGGATCCATATGGTTCCTGTCCAACTGGAGAGACTTAAATAGCTTGGCTTGCATTTTGGGTAACAGGAAATGAACTGTTGAATGCCGCTCGCAGTCTAAGGCATATTGTTTTTCTATTAAATCTGAATTCTAAATGTTTTATCCATGTGAGGATTTCATATGGACACATCATCATTCATACACATTTATGCAAACTAGTCTTATTAAATAATGTATGAGTCTACTACTCTACTATCGCAGTTCCAATTGGATATTTCTGTTTGGACAGTGGAACCGCTTTCCGACTACAGTACAAAGTAGCTATACAGTCCTGTGTCAAACAATGTGCAAAAACCTCATTTGTGATGTATATGCCACAGGTGGCTGGTGGCACCTTAAATGGGGAGGATGGGCTCATAGTAATGGCTGGAATGGAATCTATGGAATGATATCAAATGCATGGATTCCATATGTTTGATACCACTCCATTCCAGACATTATTATGAGCCGTCCTCCCCTCACCAGCCGCCTGTGTGCTTTACTTAGATATGTGCATAACTTACTATAAGCATTAGTGGAGGCTGATGAGGGCAGGATGGCTCATAGTAATGGATGGAATGTAGTGTAATAGAATGGTAACATGTGTTTGGTACCATTCCATATATTCCGTTCCAGACATTACTATGAGCCTGTCCTCCTATTTAAAGTGCCACCAGCCACCACTGGTCTGCATTGATGTCAATAGATGTGTATGGAAATCTTGAGTTACGTGCAAGAACCTAAAGTTAGGATTTTGGCCCAAGTGTCTACAAAGTGTCCTTGTAAGGGCCTTTCAGAGTGTACTTCTAAATCAATGTGACAGATTATGACAACTAAGAAAGGGCAGAGTGAAAGACAGAGAGAGAAAGAAAAAACAGACAGAGAGAGAAAGAAAGAAAGAAAGAAAAAAGACAGACACAGGCAGAGAGACATACAGACAGAGAGACATACAGACAGAGAGAAAGACACATACAGACAGAGAGAAAGACACATACAGACAGAGAGAAAGACACATACAGACAGAGAGAAAGACACATACAGACAGAGAGAGACAGAGAGAGAGACACAGAGAGATCTGTCAGTGTCTGTCTGTCTGTCTGTCTGTCTGTCTGTCTGTCTGTCTGTCTGTCTGTCTGTCTGTCTGTCTGTCTGTCTGTCTGTCTGTCTGTCTGTCTGTCTGGTCAGATTAGGGCTAGCCAAGTCAGCCCATAGGCCTCAAACACACCACCCAAATAACACACACATGTATGTACACACACACACACCACCCAAAATAACCCCCAGCGGAGGAGGAGAAAGCAAGATGCCAAGCCATGGAAATGCCTGGTATCAATTTACACCATGTTATCCACTTCTTGGACCGATCACTGTTTAATTTCATTAATTAACTCCTTAGCCTCAATCTCCGTCCGAAATTACACCCTCGTCCCTACATACTGCACTCCATTAAACTAGCACTCATAGGGCTCTGGTCAAAAGTAGTGCACAATGTAGGAATAGGGTACCATTTGGGATGAATCCTAAGATACATGCCAGGGGGAACTAGCTGCAAGGCTGGCAGGGCGAGACGGGACAACAACCACTCAGAACAACTTCACACCCCATTAAGGGCTTGATGGATAGGCCAAAACTACTAGAAGATACATCCTAAATGGCACCCTATTCCCTATTGGGCTCTGTTCAAAAGTAGTGCACTATGTAGGAAATAGGGTGCCATTTGGTTTCTGCTTGGCACCTTGTACAATATAATATGAAGAACTGGTATTTTCATAAGGAGGAGGCAGAGAGCAACTCGCCAAGCCAGAAGGCTTGTACAGACACATGAGCGAGGGAAGGTGTGTGTCTGTGTTTGTGTTACTTTCCCCTCTGAAACTATGCTGGAGCCCTGATGGTTTCCTGGAGTAAATGGTGGCCTCTGGCAGCTCCCTCGTCCACGGTGGCAGTGTGTATGTGTGTGTGTGCTCCCCAGTGTTCCACAACAGATGCGTGCCAAGAACTCCTGAATCTCTGTCTGAGAGTGACTCACCCACACACAGTAGAAATAGACCTAGCAAAATGCACATAGAAATAGACCTGGCAGAAAGGACATAGAAATAGACCTAGCAGAATGGACATAGGTCTATTTCTATGTCCATTCTGCTATGTCTATTTCTATGTCCATTCTGCTAGGTCTATTTCTATGTCCATTCTGCTAGATCTATTTCTATGTAAATTCTGCTGGTTTTGTTTTTATATGTACATTCTGTTAGGTCTATTTCTAACAGAATTTATGTAGACATAGACCTAGCAGAATGTACATATAAAAACAAAACCAGCAGAATTGACATAGAAATAGATCTAGCAGAATGGACATAGAAATAGACCTAGCAGAATGGACATAGAAATAGACCTAACAGAATTTATGTAGACATAGACCTAGCAGAATGTACATATAAAAACAAAACCAGCAGAATTGACATAGAAATAGACCTAACAGAATTTATGTAGACATAGACCTAGCAGAATGTACATATAAAAACAAAACCAGCAGAATGGACATGGAAATAGACCTAGCAGAAGGAACATGGAAATAGACCTAGCAGAAGGAACATGGAAATAGACCTAGCAGAAGGAACATGGAAATAGACCTAGCAGAAGGAACATGGAAATAGACCTAGCAGAAGGAACATGGAAATAGACCTAGCAGAAGGAACATGGACATAGACCTAGCAGAAGGAACATGGAAATAGACCTAGCAGAAGGAACATGGAAATAGACCTAGCAGAAGGAACATGGAAATAGACCTAGCAGAAGGAACATGGAAATAGACCTAGCAGAAGGAACATGGAAATAGACCTAGCAGAAGGAACATGGAAATAGACCTAGCAGAAGGAACATGGAAATAGACCTAGCAGAAGGAACATGGAAATAGACCTAGCAGAATGAACTTAGAAATAGACCTAGCAGAATGAACTTAGAAATAGACCTAGCAGAATGGACTTAGAAATAGACCTAGCAGAAGGAACATGGAAATAGACCTAGCAGAATGGACTTAGAAATAGACCTAGCAGAATGGACTTAGAAATAGACCTAGCAGAATTTATGTAGACATAGACCTAGCAGAATGTACATATAAAAACAAAACCAGCAGAATGGACATAGAAATAGATCTAGCAGAATGGACATAGAAATAGACCTAGCAGAATGGACTTAGAAATAGACCTAGCAGAATGGACTTAGAAATACACCTAGCAGAATGGACTTAGAAATACACCTAGCAGAATGGACTTAGAAATACACCTAGCAGAATGGACTTAGAAATACACCTAGCAGAATGGACTTAGAAATACACCTAGCAGAATGGACTTAGAAATAGACCTAGCAGAATGGACTTAGAAATAGACCTAGCAGAAGGAACATGGAAATAGACCTAGCAGAAGGGACTTAGAAATAGACCTAGCAGAATGGACTTAGAAATACACCTAGCAGAATGGACTTAGAAATACACCTAGCAGAATGGACTTAGAAATACACCTAGCAGAATGGACTTAGAAATACACCTAGCAGAATGGACTTAGAAATACACCTAGCAGAATGGACTTAGAAATACACCTAGTGGAATTAACATATAAATGGACTTGGCAGACTGTACATATAAAAAAAATGTGCAGAATGAGCCTTGCAGACCTAGCCAAATGAACAGTGAAATATACGCGGCATAGAAATAGACCTAGCAGATTGAACACAGCTCAGAAAAAACACAGACGAGCTGCTAATAAGTTGGAAGGGATGTAACAAAACGGAATAGCACGCAAGTTGAAATGCACCAGCCTGAAATTCACTGGATTTGTCATGGTCCACTACATATCATTGCAAGCACACGCACGCACACACATTGCTGCATGCAAACAGCATTTAGAAAGGCAATGAGAGTCTTAGAGATGAGGATATGATATGAGTCAATGCAGTGAGCATTCTGATTGCTGCTGCCAATATGAGCCACAACAACATGAATGGAATGTCCTTTCTAGTCATTCTATATCATTACTAAGAAAACCACAGAACAAGCTCAAATATATGGAGTGATACTAGTAGCTGTTAGAGTAATAATTAGACTGTAGGCCTCTCTCTCTCCATCTCTTTATAGCTCTCCTCAATCTCTTTCTTGATCCCTTTCCACCTCTCTTCCCCTCTACTTTCTCTCTATCTATACTTCACTCTCCAGACATCTCGTCCACTCTTCCTCTGTATCCTTCTCTCTCCCTCCTCCACCCATCGTAATATATAGTCTATGTGTGTATCCACCACCACACCTACAGTATGTGTACATCCACCACCATACAGACATATGATAAACTGTAGTGTCAATTTTATACACTTCATGAGAAATGGGGTTGTCTCTGTTATTCTGGTCATTCTACAGATACCTTCAAGAGTGACCCTGGTAAGAGGGTATCACACACACACACCTGCCCCTTAGGCCATGTACGCACAGTAATATTTGCAAGTCAAAAGAAGGCAAGGAAAGGTTGCACTCACCTGCTGTATTCCTGGTTTCTTCTCACGACTCTGGTTCATCCCTCTCTTCTCCTCTCCTATCTTCTCTTCATCCGTCCTTTCTCCTCCTCTCCTCTCTTCATCTGTCCTTTCTTCTCTTCTCCTTTCATCTCATCTCCTCTCTTGTCCTCCTTTTCTCTTCTCCATTCCTCCCCTCTTCTTTCTCTCTCCACTATTCTCTTTCCTTTCTCTCCACCCCTCCCTTCTTCTCTCACTCTACTCTCCTTTCTTTCTCTCTCTTCTCCTCTCCTTGGTTATGAGTTGTGTGGAAACCTACAGTACATTCTGAATATACCAATTAGTTTGTCAATCTCTGGCTGTCAGTCAAACCCAGGTATCTGTTTCTCTGAGATGCTTTGACATTCCCAGTACTGATTACATGGTTCCAATAGGTGTTCCTTCAATCCCTGTTCTGTGGCTCTAATGTGGACCTCTGTTGCTTCCAAACGTCCCTCCCTCTCTGTCTCTCTCTCTCTTTCTCATGCAGGGCTCTTGTCAATTATGGCCTTGAAATCCGGTCGTGGTCATTCCTTTCCTGAGATTTGATATCATCATCATCGTCATCTCTGCTAGCTATGCATCTTTTACAAGAGCGACTGAAAGAAGGAGGGGGCAGTACAGGGTTAACTTTTTCCCCTTTCTTAAATCTGACAGACACACACACGCACACTGCGTATTCCCTGACCACTAAGCCCTCTAAAGACTTCAATTACAGCAGGAAATCCATTCACTTATTGAGCAGCTCAAATGCTGTCATATTCTAAGCATGTCTTACATTCATCATCAATATGCCCTTACAGCCTCAGTCAAACCTCAATTGTCACGTGCTCATCAATCATTCCACATACATATCCTGATACTGAAGGAACCTGCTGGGTACATAGGCCAGTATAAACTAACGCTGCTCTTACCTCACCAATACTGACTGAGTTCAATATAATCACCGATTAGCTATAGCTTCCTGTATGGGCGCATCAATCTGAACAACACTGAACTATTATCAGCACTACAACTTGAATCATATATAGACATGTTGAAAATGGCGGAATGTTGTTGGAAGAATATAAAAAAACACATACCTGATGACTGTGCACTTGATGCCCCCTAGGGCAGCGAAACCGGGCGCGCACGTTACGAGAAGCGAGCGCAAGATACAGTGGCACATGCGAACGGAGCGCGTGAATATACACAACATAGGCTACCCTTGCTGCACAGTATCGTATTATACAACATCATGCACGAACCAGCCCTATAAATAGAATTTG
Source organism: Salvelinus alpinus (assembly GCF_045679555.1). Lineage (NCBI taxonomy): Eukaryota > Metazoa > Chordata > Actinopteri > Salmoniformes > Salmonidae > Salvelinus > Salvelinus alpinus. The sequence continues at coordinate 20,088,748 of NC_092090.1, forward strand.
TGGTTTTAACAATGCTACCACTTGCGCGAGTTGTGCTTGCTTGCCCGGTGAAACGTGTTGGTACATGATAAGGTCGTTAACGCACAGACACCGTACCATTGTTGCTGTCATGCACCGTCAAAGTCTATAAGGATGGCATTGTGTAGATTGCATTAATTACATATAGTGATACATGTATATTTTGTAGCCCGATTTATTTTGACACTGATGAATGGCACCGGGAGGAGATGACCTGGAACGAACCGCAAAAAGGCGCACCTTGAAAACAAACACCTCTGGTCCTTACAGCCACAGCTGGCACTGGCCGCTCCTTTCTGCAGCATGTACAGTCCACAACGACCCAAAACAGTCTGTTGTATTCCTATTAGCAGGCTAGACTACCGATACACTGGTGGCTTTGGCTTTGCCACTAGAGTAAGAGCCTAGCGAGTAAAAGAGAGGCGCGCAGCGAGCTGGAGTTGTTTTTAAATCCCCAAAAGGTTTAGTAGTTAGCTTATAAACTCCACGGAGATCGAGAGACGCACCAACCTGTAGAATAAACCAACCGTTGTCTAGTCGACTCCTTCGGGAAGTGCGGTCTTGGTGAGGACACACCGGAGATGTGACAGGGACAATTATGTCATGTGTCAGGTCTGGTATAGCGGAGAGAAGAGGCACTCTGGTATTTATACACTCATCTCCGCTCCGCGCGAGCCTGGCGCTTCTGAACACGCTGTTTACACCAGCAGAGGCAGGAGGACACGCCCACCGCACACTCATTGGTCCGGTTAATTTCTAAGCCATTTCTATCATTCCATTGTCGGAAGCCTATTATAGATACAATCTATAAAGCCTACTTTAGCGCTATTCTAGGAGGACTGAAAAATGTATAAAATAATTTGATCATTGGAGGCAAATGTGTAGGCCTACGTTGCAAGTGCATTTTGATGCAGGGCCAGTAACTTGAAATGTGTTTAAAATATGCATTAATTAGGCTATGGAAACATGAAAGTGGGATTTCCGCAGAGATGTATATTGTAGCCTACACTACTGGTGATGTGACTTGGTGCTCGGGAACATGAGCTGCCAGTAGAAATACTGTGTGAGTGTTTGATTGGTGCACTGGAATTTCCTCTGTCTGCCTTGCCACCTATATCCGCATGACCCACACCTTCATCCCTTCTCTTCTTTCCTCTACTCCCCTCCCAATCCCCTCTGCACACACTCACCCCTCTTCTCACTACACACCCACCCATCTTTCTCACTACCCACCCATCTCTCTCTCTCTCCGGTCTTTATCCTATTGCTGTCCCTCGCCATCTCTTTCTCTATGCTTTCCTCTCCATTCTTATTTCTCTCCATACCGCCCTTTCCATCTCTCTCTTGTTCCTGTCTGTACATTAGCTTACAGGTCAAACATGGGAGTTTCGTAACTGTCCTGCTATGGTTGAGGAGGTTGAAACCATGAAATGGAGCTTTGAAACTCAAAAGTCTCTTGTCGACTAGGCTAGAATGTTTACATTCTTAGAAAAAAGGTTCTGTATAGAACCAACAAGGGTTCTGCTTGCTTCATATATGGCACCCTTTGCAACCAGCTCTCAGAGCATTTCGTATTATTCTGCATGTAAATTCGAGATGCTCCATTTAGTAAAATATGTAAGATTTCGTATGGTATGTACTAATTTGTAGTTGTCCATCTCCCATTTTGTATGATATGTTGCGAAATACAATTCATATGTTATGTTATGATTTTTTTTAAAGGTACAATATGTTACGAATTTGCAAAATATACAATTTCTTACAAATTTGCGAAACTTAGATTTGTTACGAATTCCCATTTGTTGTGGCTAACATTTTTTAGGTGGCAAATGCTAACATTAGCTAGGCTAAGGGTTAGGGTTAAGGTTAGGGTTAAGATTAGGAGTTAGGTTAAAGGGTTAAGGTAAGGTTAGGGGAAGGGTTAGCTAACATGCTAAGTAGTTGCAACGTAGCTAAAAAGTAGTAAGTAGTTGAAAAGTTGCTAAATAGCTAACATACAAAAGTTTTCTGTGATGAGATTCAAGCACGCAACCTTTTTGGGGGTTGCTAGACGTTTGCGAAAGTCTAGCAACCCAAAGGTTGTGAGTTCAAATCTCGTCACGAAAACTTTAACATTTTAGCTAATTAGCAACTTTTCAACTACTCACTACTTTTTAGCTACGTTGCAACTATACTGAACAAAAATATAAACGCAACATGCAATAATTTCAAAGATTTTATAGAGTTACAGTTCATATAAGGAAATCATCAATTTAAATAAATGAATTGGGTCCTAATCTATGGATTTCACATGACTGGGAATACAGATACTCATATGTTAGTCACAGATACCTTAAAGAAAAAGGTAGGGGTGTGGATCAGAAAACCAGTCAGTATCTGGTGTGACCAGTATTTGCTTCATGCAGCCCGGCACATCTCCTTCGCAAAAAGTTGATACGGCTGTTGATTGTGGCCTGTGGAATGTTGTCCCACTCCTCCTCAATGGCTGTGTGAAGTTGCTGGATATTGGCGGGAAATGGAACACGCTGTCGATCCAGAGCATCCCAAACGTGCTCAATGGGTGACATGTCTGGTGAGTATGCAGGCTATGGAAGAACTGGGATATTTTCAGCTTCCTTGCAATTATCATGCTGAAACATGAGGTGATGTTGGCAGATGAATGGCACGACAATGGGCCTCAGGATCTCATCACGGTATCTCTGTGCATTCAAATTGCCATTGATAAAATGCAATTGTTTTCATTGTCCATAGTTTATGCCTACCCAAACCATAACCCCACCGCGGGTCACTCTGTTCACAACGTTGACATCAGCAAACCACTCGCCCACACATTTATATTTTAGTAATTTAGCAGACGCTCTCATCCAGAGCAACTTACAGCAGTGAGTGCATACATTTTCCCCATATTGGTCCCCCATGGGAATCGAACCCACAACCCTGGCATTGCAAGCGCCATTGCTCGACCAACTGAGCCACACAGGTCTGCAGTTGTGAGGCCAGTTGGACGTACTGCCAAATTCTCTAAAACAACATTGGAGGTGGCTTATGGTTGAGAAATTAACATTAAATTATCTGGCAACAGCTCTGGTGGACATTCCCGCAGTCAGCATACCAATTGCATGCTCCCTCAAACCTTGAGAGATCTGTGGCATTGGGTTGTGTGACAAAACTGCATATTTTATAGTGGCCTTTTATTGTCCCCCGCACAAGGTGCAACTGTGTAATGATGCTGTTTAACCAACTTCTTGATATGCCACACCTGTCAGGTGGATGGATTGTCTGGGCTAAGGATAAATGCTCACTAACAGGGATGTAAACAAATTTTGTGCACAAAATTTGAGAGAAATAAGCTTTTTGTAGCATCTGAAAAATGTCTGTGATCTTTTATTTCAGCTCAGGAAACATGGGATCAACACTTAACATTTAGCATTTATATAGTTGTTCAGTATACTTAGCATGTTAGCTACCCCTACACCTAACTTTAACCCTTTTAGCTAAACCTAACCCTAACCACCCTCCTTTTCCCTAAGATACCTTCTGTTTAATGTAACCATACCAAAAGTAACATATCATTCTAATTTGAGTTTTCAGGATTTACTTTTACTGTTACGTCTACTCTATGAGGCTAGGCTGCTATATGGAACCCAAGGACGCTATATAGAATCAATTTAGGTTCAGTGAAAAATAAAACCTGGGGTTCTGATCAAGGAACCCTACAAAAAGGTTCCATATAAAACCTTTAGGGGTGTCATATATGAGGCAAGCAATAACATTTTTGGGGGGTTCTATAGACCAGGTATTCCCAAACTGGACAATGCCGTTGGTGGTACACCAAATAAAAATGTGATTCACCTTTTTTTTATTTTATTAAGAAACAGTCCATTTATATTTTTCAATGGGGCTATATATTTGGGTGAGTTTTTTGTCTCGCCTGATTAGCCTTGTTTCACTGCCAAAAATAAAATGAAACCATCTAGTGTTCAGCGAAATAACAACACAATGTCAAATACAGGTATCCTAGTCAAATAATTAACATCCAATCACATTAACCGTTACTCTCTCGCGGGAATTCCACTAACCGTCCGAATGTAGCCAAACGTAGCTGCTGCTCATGTTGGTATCTGCACTGATGGCACAAATGCCATGACAGGGAGACATAGTGGAGTGGTAATGGCATGCAAGCAGTTGCTCCTGACGCCACTTGGGTACACTGCAGCATCCACCGAGAGGCGAATGCCTGACAGCTTGAAAGATGTTTTGGGACACTACAGTGAAAATGGTTAACTTTGTTACAGCAAGGCCCCTGAACTCTCGTGTATTTTCTGCACTATGCAATGATATGAGCAGCGACCATGTAACGCTTTTACAACATATGCTGGTTATCAAGGGGCAAAGTATTGACACGTTTTTTGAAATTGAGAGACGAGTTTAAAGTTCTTTACTGACCATAATTTTAACTTGTCTGACCGCTTGCATGATGACGAGTTTCTTGTTTTTTCTCGCCTGAATGATCTGAATCTAGGATTACAGGGACTTTCCACAAATACATTCAATGTGCGGTACAAAATTGAGGCTATAATTAAGAAGTTGGAGCTCTTCTCTGTCTGCATTAACAAGGACAACACACAGGTATTTCCATCATTGTATGATTTATTTGTGCAAATGAACTCAAGCTTACGGACAATGTTAAATGTGATATAGCGAAGCACCTGAGTGAGTTGGGTGCGCAGTTACGCAGGTACTTTCCTGAAACAGATGACACAAACAACTGGATTTGTTATCCCTTTCATGCCCTGCCTCCAGTCCACTTACCAATATCTGAACAAGAGAGCCTCATCGAAATTTCAACAAACGGTTCTGTGAAAATTTAATTTAATCAGAAGCCACTGCCAGATTTCTGGATTGGGCTGCGCTCAGAGTATCCTACCCTTGGCAAATCGTGCTGTTAAGACACTGATGCCCTTTGCAACCACGTACCTACAGTATGTGAGAGTGGATTCTCGGCCCTCACTAGCATGAAAACTAAATACAGGCACAGACTGTGTGTGGAAAATAATTTAAGACTGAGACTCTCCAATACAACCCAACATTGCAGAGTTATGTGCATCCTTTCAATCGCACCCTTCTCATTAACCTGTGGTGAGTTAATCACAATTTTCGATGAACAAATAAGGTTTTATATGTAAGATGGTTAAATAAAGAGCAGCAGGTTTGTGACAAAAACTCACTCATATTTATGTTTATTAAATGTATCGTATATGGTGTGTGTGTGTGGCAGGCTTACAATGATGGCAAAAAAACAACATTTGAGAGTGCGCTGACCCTGCTGCTAGAGGGGGTACGCAGCTGGAGGTTGAACGTTTGAAGGGGTACGGGACTATAAAAGTCTGGGAACCACTGCTATAGACAATACCAAAGTTAACATACTTCTTTCTGGTTAGACACTGTTTAAGTCAAACCCACCCGTCAACCAAAAGCTTAGTCTGGATCAAGTCTGGATAGCCGTCCAGTTAGCCTTCAGGAATCCCCGCTGAGTACTGCCATAGCCTTAGGCAACATAAAGACCACCTCATTGGAACTGTCCTATCCCTGTAAGCAGCTGCTATCAGGATGAATAGGGCTGCTGGGAAATACTGTAAAATATGTCCCAGTATTCATCCATAGGGGCCGCTGTTAAATGGGATTTGAGCAATGAAACTGTATACAGGCTGTGTATATTTCGAGATAGGACGGCTGAGGTGAAGTCTCGGTAGATGAGTCGGCTAAACACTGCTCAATAATTAGCCTGTTTCCCGTTTAAATGATCAAGGCTATAAACATAGTTATGAATTGACTATGAACTATAGAATTACTTTTAATCAGTTGATTATGAAACGTTGCCTGATCAATACCGACTGATAACTGAATAAAGTGAGACCCGCCAGATCTAAAGAGCGCCGTGCGTCTGTCAGACATTAGCACTCTAACTCAGGAACAAGGGACAGAGCTGGGGGAATTATCACCGGCGTTTGGCAGCCGGCCCCGTCATGTTTACCTAATACCGAGACACTGTGGCACCGAGGCATGCTCCAAGTTAATTAAGTGTAAAATGCCAAAAAGTCGCGTTTGCATAAAATCTAGCTCCTCACTGCTATACAGCTCCCATCTCCGCTTGAACATACTGTATCACAGTATAGACAACGATGCGTTTTCAAAAATGCATGATAGGCCTACTATCACAATCAAAAAGTATACTATAGTAATGTAATTTCCACACAGTCAGAGGTCCTCATTAAATACGGCGCACATATTTGGCCTAGCCTCCTTGTTGTTGCTGGAGACAGATTATCCTCACTGAAATGTTGGCTGTCAGTCGCACCGGCTAATAGGAGAACGTTACAGATCTCCCTCTCCTCCTCGCTCTCTCCCTGTGTCCATTTGAATTCACATGGCCGGGCTAAGCACCCGGCATTTACGGTGTTAGAACGTTATCTATACAGGTGTTCAACTAGACCAGGGTTTCTAGTTACTAGACTATGCCGATCTCCCGCCGTTACTTGCATAACGTACAGCATGGGTAGCCTAAATGTTAAAATAGTCAAAAATAAACCAATAGCCTAAAAAATTTCAGCTGCAAACAAAAATCATTTTAAACCACCTGGCAATGTATGTCCAATTATAACTCTTCATGCAAGATTGTGTCGAAAATGGCCAATCCAAAGGAAAGATAAATCACAGAAGAAACACAATGTGTCATCTCTAAATTTGAACAACTCTGACCACCTCCTGTGCATATATGTGTGAGTGAGAGAGTGAGAGAGGGAGTGAGTGAGAGAGAGTTACTTTAGGCTACTGATCGAGAGGAACTAGAAGGAACACTGGTCCCTGTGTCCCCTCACCCTTCATTCCCTCCTTCTACCCCCCTCTTTCCCTCCTCCCCCTCCTTCCATCCTTCCACCCCCTCCTCCCTCACCTTCCCTCCTCCCTCGCCTTGCCCCCTTCCAATCTCCTCTTTCCACCCGAAGTCTCGATAGATGAGTAGGATAAACACTGCTGAATAATTAGCCTATTTCCCGTTTAAATGATCAAGGCTATAAACAGAGTTATGAATAGACTATGAACTATATAATTACTTTTAATCAGTTGATTATGAAACGTTGCCTGAAACCCCTCCTTCCATCCACCTCCTCCCTCTCCTTCCACCCTACCAACCCTCCTCTCCTTCCCCCCTACCAACCTCCCTCTCCTTCCCCCCTACCAACCCTCCTCTCCTTCCCCCCTACCAACCCTCCTCTCCTTCCCCCCTACCAACCCCCCTCTCCTTCCCCCCTACCAACCCTCCTCTCCTTCCCCTCTACCAACCCTCCTCTCCTTCCCCCCTACCAACCCTCCTCTCCTTCCCCCCTACCAACCCTCCTCTCCTTCCCCCCTACCAACCCTCCTCTCCTTCCCCCCTACCAACCCTCCTCTCCTTCCCCCCTACCAACCCTCCTCTCCTTCCCCCCTACCAACCCTCCTCTCCTTCCCCCCTACCAACCCTCCTCTCCTTCCCCCCTACCAACCCTCCTCTCCTTCCCCCCTACCAACCTCCCTCTCCTTCCCCCCTACCAACCCTCCTCTCCTTCCCCCTACCAACCCTCCTCTCCTTCCCCCCTACCAACCCTCCTCTCCTTCCCCCCTACCAACCTCCCTCTCCTCCCCCCCTACCAACCCTCCTCTCCTTCCCCCCTACCAACCCTCCTCTCCTTCCCCCCTACCAACCCTCCTCTCCTTCCCCCCCTACCAACCCTCCTCTCCTTCCCCCCTACCAACCTCCCTCTCCTTCCCCCCTACCAACCCTCCTCTCCTTCCCCCCTACCAACCTCCCTCTCCTTCCCCCCTACCAACCCTCCTCTCCTTCCCCCCTACCAACCCTCCTCTCCTTCCCCCCTACCAACCCTCCTCTCCTTCCCCCCTACCAACCCTCCTCTGGCAGTGTGTTGTGTTGCTATAGAGAACAACCGAGTCAGTGAGTGCATTCGCCATTTTTGGAAAACATGTCAGATAGGGAGCTCCTGCTCCAAAGTTCTCAGGAACTCCCTCAGTGTGAGGCCTGATCAACAGTTGTCAGGAACTCCCTCAGTGTGAGGCCTGATCAACAGTTGTCAGGAACTCCCTCAGTGTGAGGCCTGATCAACAGTTGTCAGGAACTCCCTCAGTGTGAGGCCTGATCAACAGTTGTCAGGAACTCCCTCAGTGTGAGGCCTGATCAACAGTTGTCAGGAACTCCCTCAGTGTGAGGCCTGATCAACAGTTGTCAGGAACTCCCTCAGTGTGAGGCCTGATCAACAGTTGTCAGGAACTCCCTCAGTGTGAGGCCTGATCAACAGTTGTCAGGAACTCCCTCAGAGTGAGGCCTGATCAACAGTTGTCAGGAACTCCCTCAGTGTGAGGCCTGATCAACAGTTGTCAGGAACTCCCTCAGTGTGAGGCCTGATCAACAGTTGTCAGGAACTCCCTCAGTGTGAGGCCTGATCAACAGTTGTCAGGAACTCCCTCAGTGAGGCCAGTTCCAGGTGAGGGCTTCCATTTCCTCTACAATGACCTCCATCCGCTGAGACATGGGGTGAGTGTGTACCAGTAGCGGTCCATCTTCAGAATTGTAAGGAATTGGGATAATGAAGGCTGAGAACGTTATCAATGCTGCAACAAAGAGGAGGGGTGAGACAGGGAGAGAGAGGGAGGGGTGAGACAGGGAGAGAGAGGGAGGGGTGAGACGGGGAGAGAGAGGGAGGGGTGAGACGGGGAGAGAGAGGGAGGGGTGAGACGGGGAGAGAGAGGGAGGGGTGAGACGGGGAGAGAGAGGGAGGTGTGAGACAGGGAGAGAGAGGGAGGGGTGAGACAGGGAGAGAGAGGGAGGGGTGAGACAGGGAGAGAGAAGGAGTGAGACAGGGAAAGAGAAGGAGGAGTGAGACAGGGAAAGAGAAGACGGAGAGAGGAGAGAGAGAGTGGGTGAGATAGAGAGGAAGGCAAGATGGAGTGAAAGAGAGCAGAGAATGGCTTAGCAGTGAGATATGCATGCTTTGAATATACCTTAGTGTTACTGTCATTGACACCAATGGAACAACTACTTCAAGGTGGAAGAACCACTCACTGTTCATTAATAGAGTTTAGTTTTTCCAACTTGTTTCTCAGTAGGTACGCTAGAGCACATGCTTGTGTGTAGAGTAATACCTAAATACATTAGGAAAGACTGTCCATATCAACAATATGTTATTGGATTTATATCCACAAGCTAAAGGAAGTCTATTGGGAAAAATCTGACTACTACACATACAACAAAGTGGAAGAACATTGAAATTACTTTACAGGCTCATCACTCCTGCAGGGAGCATAGGCCATCGATGACTCCTCTCCATCCCATGTCGGGTTGCATAATGTATGCAATTTTCACAAATTCCTAGGTTTTCCAGAAATCCTGGTTGGAGGATTCTGGATTTCCAACTGGGATTTCTGGAACATCTGGCAACTTTGGGAAAGGTACTGAAATTTGTCAACCCTAATCCCACTCTTCTTCAGGTACTTTTCTCCAGACTAAAAGGAAACCTGGAGAATAACAGTGGAAAAGGAGATGAAGGGCTGTGGTCTGTCATGGAACACCATCTCCATAAAGGCAGAAGATCGTCCGCAGTAGTTCTGTCTTGTGGAAGCCTTATGTTCCACATTGTACCTAATCCTGTTAGTTCCTAAGTAAGTACCTGTCCAGCCTCCAGGATTCTCTATTGCCTCAAGCTCCCACCTACAGTGTTGCGTGGGCGTGCTCTATTCCGTTTCCCTTGTGGGCTCTAGGATAGAGCATGCCTATGCCCAGTGGGGATGGAGGGGCCTTGTGGGCTCTAGGATAGAGCATGCCTATGCCCGGTGGGGATGGAGGGGCCTTGTGGGCTCTAGGATAGAGCATGCCTATGCCCGGTGGGGATGGAGGGGCCTTGTGGGCTCTAGGATAGAGCATGCCTATGCCCGGTGGGGATGGAGGGGCCTTGTGAGCTCCAGGATAGAGCATGCCTATGCCCGGTGGGGATGGAGGGGCCTTGTTAGCTCCAGGATAGAGCATGCCTATGCCCGGTGGGGATGGAGGGGCCTTGTTAGCTCCAGGATAGAGCATGCCTATGCCCAGTGGGGATGGAGGGGCCTTGTGAGCTCCAGGATAGAGCATGCATATGCCCAGTGGGGATGGAGGGGCCTTGTGGGCTCCAGGATAGAGCATGCCTATGCCCGGTGGGGATGGAGGGGCCTTGTTAGCTCCAGGATAGAGCATGCCTATGCCCGGTGGGGATGGAGGGGCCTTGTTAGCTCCAGGATAGAGCATGCCTATGCCCGGTGGGGATGGAGGGGCCTTGTGGGCTCCAGGATAGAGCATGCCTATGCCCAGTGGGGATGGAGGGGCCTTGTGGGCTCTAGGATAGAGCATGCCTATGCCCGGTGGGGATGGAGGGGCCTTGTGGGCTCTAGGATAGAGCATGCCTATGCCCAGTGGGGATGGAGGAGCCTTGTGGGCTCTAGGATAGAGCATGCCTATGCCCGGTGGGGATGGAGGGGCCTTGTTAGCTCCAGGATAGAGCATGCCTATGCCCGGTGGGGATGGAGGGGCCTTGTGAGCTCCAGGATAGAGCATGCCTATGCCCGGTGGGGATGGAGGGGCCTTGTTAGCTCCAGGATAGAGCATGCCTATGCCCGGTGGGGATGGAGGGGCCTTGTGAGCTCCAGGATAGAGCATGCCTATGCCCAGTGGGGATGGAGGGGCCTTGTGGGCTCCAGGATAGAGCATGCCTATGCCCGGTGGGGATGGAGGGGCCTTGGTGGGCTCCAGGATAGAGCATGCCTATGCCCAGTGGGGATGGAGGGGCCTTGTGGGCTCCAGGATAGAGCATGCCTATGCCCGGTGGGGATGGAGGGGCCTTGGTGGGCTCCAGGATAGAGCATGCCTATGCCCAGTGGGGATGGAGGGGCCTTGTGAGCTCCAGGATAGAGCATGTCTATGCCCGGTGGGGATGGAGGGGCCTTGTGGGCTCCAGGATAGAGCATGCCTATGCCCGGTGGGGATGGAGGGGCCTTGTTAGCTCTAGGATAGAGCATGCCTATGCCCAGTGGGGATGGAGGGGCCTTGTGAGCTCCAGGATAGAGCATGCCTATGCCCGGTGGGGATGGAGGGGCCTTGTGGGCTCCAGGATAGAGCATGCCTATGCCCGGTGGAGATGGAGGGGCCTTGTGAGCTCTAGGATAGAGCATGCCTATGCCCAGTGGGGATGGAGGGGCTTTTCGGAGGGTGTAGACGATCCATCCCCATCTTCTCAAGATCTCATCAGGAACCTGGCTGGTGCACTCCCTTAGGTCGATGTTGCTTCAGAAGTTTCAGGGTAATCGCCAGAAACTCAAAGACAACAGATAAATCAATAGGATGTCTAAAAATATGTTAGATTACTGGAACAAAAGGAAAGCCAAGCATTACAGTTTAATCATTAGACTCACTCTTCTATGAAGGTTACTAACCTGCTCAGGCTGAAAGCCTATTACATTTCCCCTGAAGATAGAACTTGACTTGAGGGTAGTGGACAGCTCCCTGCTCAGGCTTGACATGACATTATTAGTTGAGGATGCCCATGGGATTTGGTGGGATGTCTGTCTGTTTCAGGACGTGGGTATCTGGGAGTGCGTATGTGGAAAGTGTGTCTCTGTAAATCTTTCAGGAGGTGAGTGTGTATGTCTTCGTGTCTATGGGGAAGTGTGTGTAATCTGTGTTCATTCCAGCAGAGTGTGGGAATTACAGAATTCCCAGTGAGGAAGATGGTCTGAGGAAACAGCCAGCCAGGGTCATTGTCTTGCGCCAGGGAAAAAAGTTCACAGGAACTTTAATCACCCTACCACACATCCAGACCTTTTCCACGTCCCACAAGTCATGTACAGTACGGATGTGACCAGACCTTTTCCACGTCCCACAAGTCATGTACAGTACGGATGTGACCAGACCTTTTCCACGTCCCACAAGTCATGTACAGTACGGATGTGACCAGACCATAACCTCTAAGAGAAATGAACTAAAAGTTCAAATGTGGGGATGATCAACTGATCCTAAACCTGTGGTTAAAGGATCACTTAAATCTATCAAGAGCCAGAAATGGTTTAGCTGGTTAATCAGTCATTTCCTACTAAATAATCCTTGTAGATTTCTGGCGTTATCTGAGGAATGCTGGAATTAGACAACATATTTAATTAGCCTACACGTTGATTACTGAAGGACCTGCACAGTAAAATCTGCATGGGATGATTACATTTAACTTGATGTTTGTGCTGCTACTTTAGTTTGGGGATGGTATAGCGAGCGAGGGAGGGAGTGAGAGGGAGAGGAGGAGAGTAGTAAGGACATTTCAATAGGTCACTGCAGCTACAGAGCTTGTTTTTAGATATGGGTCATTCCCCATAAACAGAGTGACATTGAGACTCAGATTTTCCACTTTAAAATGTATGCCAAACAAAACCCAATGATTGCAAACTTACAGACATTCAACTTGCCGACTTAACTTACACTGAACATTTTACAAAAACACATTTACTCGTATAACAGTGCAGATGCAAAGTTTGGTAACAGAATGACAGTTTGTGCTGTTGGTGCAGTCCTTCTGTTACCAACGTTTGCATCTGCACTGTTCTTTGCAAACATTGTTTTTTGTTTGGCATACATTTTAAAGTGAAAAATCTGAGTCTCAACATCCTTCTGTAACCGTGGAATTACCCATAGGTGTATTAAGATAAATAAACTAAATTACAAATGCCCTTGTTCAAACGTAGTTGTTGCAGTACTTGGGTCCACTGGATGGCTAGTGTTTTCTCAGATCAAGTGTCAATGTGCTTGATCATGATCCCCAATGCAAATGTAATACATTCCTGAAGTTCTACAGTGAATTCTCACATCTTGGATCTTTGATATGAAAACTCACTTGTCCTTTTTTATGTTAGATGTTCTTCTAACTTTCAATTGTGCTTGCTGCTACCACATCACACAAATGAGACACTTTTGAACAAGCGGCTCTGTACAGTATTTAGCCGCAACATAGTCATACCAATCCGGCTCCCTCTTCAATTAGAGGAAAACCTCTGCTATTCGGCTCCAAGGACCAATCCTTCGTATGCACTGTATAGTAGCTGCTATGTAAGGCTTCAGACCCCAGATGGCAACAGTCAGATCAGGTAAACACCTCAATAACACATATCTTTGTTTGTACACGGCCCCAGACCCCAGCTCCTGGGCCTCCAGGCCGGCACCCAGACATGTAAAATAGGTTGCTGGCTCACCTCCCCTTCCTCGCCTGGAGCCCCTAAGCCTGGCAGCTGGCCAGTGTACACTCTCGCACTACTCACGCTGCTCCTATACTCTCACAAGAGGCTTCAAGTTTCCCCTCGCCATCCCTGGACTACAGAGATTTCTAAACACTGAAAGAGTATTGCCTATAACCTACAGTACCCTGTATTTTATGTCATTTTAGCAGATGCTCTTAACCAGAGTGACTTACAGGAGCAATTAGGGTTAAGTGCCTTGCTCATGGACACAGACCGATTATTCACCTAGTCAGCTCTGGGATTCGAACCAGCGACCTTTCAGTTACTGGCCCAACACTCTTAACCGCTAGGCTACCTGCCACCCGACATACTGTAACTATAATAAAGTTAGTAACTAGCTATAAAGCTTACTATCCCAGGCTACCTTGGAGGCGATTATTCAACAAGAGTTTAGTAAACTGAGCTAGTCGCCTCTAAAAACACCTTCCTAATATAGAGTTGCACCCATAAGTGTTCAATTGAGATCTGGTGACAGACACACACAGCCTTTAAAGCCCCTATGCTCCTTTGAGACCCCGCTTTCAAAGTCACAGATCTCTTCTAGCCATGGTAGCCAAAATAATAATCAACTGGGCATTATCATACATGACCCTAAGCATGATGGCATGTTAATTGCTTAATTGACTAAGGAACTACACCTGTGTAGAAGCAAATGCTTTCAAAATACTTTGTATCCCTCATTTACTCAAGTGTAAAAGTAAATGATCCTTCATGGATGCTAGAATATTGACAGGAACATCAGCACAGTAGAAGACGGAGATAATACGTTTAAAAACAATAGAACATTGACAGGAACATCAGAAGATGGAGATAATACGTTTAAAACCAATAGAACAGACAAGTATATGTAATTCCATGCATTCTTTATTCCATTAAGCATTAAAACATCCACTGTGTTGCCAGAAAGCAACACAGCCAACATGAATGACAATCTGTAGCACGGCACATTTAAGGCTTTTTCTTTGTGAGTTTAACACTAAGAAACCTCTGTACCCACTAGCTTTTGTTATGCATTAGATTTGCATACTGTGACTCCAGTGTTAAACTCAGGTAGGCTAGAATAGCCCTTAAATCAATGTTTTATATTATGTATAGAGGATATAGATACATTACATATGGTTCTGACAAACCAGCATTAGAGTGTAAATCTATCAACATTTACTGGAAAATAACATTGTAAAAATGTCAGTATCAAAACAATAAATGGGACTAAAGCAGTTTTTCGTTCTTTAAAAAGACAAGCAGAAAAAACTAGATGTTAAGTTAAAGGGCTCGTTGTGTCAAAACATAGGCCCCTTAGTAAGTTATGACGAGAAAACACTAGAATCTTTTATTCATCACACGAAAACCCAACCACGACCGCAAAATACAGCCATCACCTCACAGCAATACACTGTTCAGTCAAAACGTTAATCACAAGTTGCTATGCACATATCCTTCAATTTTACCTCCTTCGAAAAGGACACTCCGTGAGCAGTGTAGTGTTTCTCTCTTCTTTTTTACAGCTGAGAACATTTGCAGAATACTTCCAACCCAGTGATTCCTCTGGCTTCTTCACTCGCTACACTCAAAATGTCCTTTATGAAAAGTTGTTTGCATGCAGTGTTTCTTCCAAAACGTAGTCTTGGTGACACTTGCAGAGTTGTTTGGAGTGAAACGAGATGGGGAGCAGGGAAAGGGTCTGTTGGGGGGAATCCCCCTTACCCCCAAAGGGATACAGCCAGAATCTGCAAATGGTGGTGAGATGGCTCAAAAATCTCTCATCTACATGTGAAGACTCATTGAGATTGCATTAGGTGAAGTACCTTTTTGATCAGTATTACCCCAAAACATATTTTCACAGTGATTGAGAAGATTCCTCCAAACGAACCGATAGCAGCAGTCAGTCCCCCTGCAGACCATGAGACTCCCCAACTCAAGTCGACAGGAATGTTAGGGTGAAATGTCCACAGACTTAAGGCTTTATTTGTAGTGTTGAAAGGAAAGCAACCCAAAGCATTTACATTAAACTCAATCTTAATTCTGAACAGACGAACAAAAATGGCTTCACGGAAAACTTCTGAAGAAAAACATGTACACTGGTGCCGAATCCCAAACCAACTCCTACGCCCAAGACATACCTCTAGATCTGAAATGGATAGGTCTTAGCAATATGGTCAAAAATCCTCCAAACAGCAAGGCAGAAAAACATGAATACTGCTTAAATCTGCTCCTTTCAGATCTACACGGGTGTCTAGAGACAGTACTGGCTAGGGGTAGATCAGGTGTGTCTAGAGACAGTACTGGCTAGGGGTAGATCAGGTGTGTCTAGAGACAGTACTGGCTAGGGGTAGATCAGGTGTGTCTAGAGACAGTACTGGCTAGGGGTAGATCAGGTGTGTCTAGAGACAGTACTGGCTAGGGGTAGATCAGGTGTGTCTAGAGACAGTACTGGCTAGGGGTAGATCAGGTGTGTCTAGAGACAGTACTGGCTAGGGGTTGATTTGGGATTCCGCATAGGGGTGTTCAAATCCAGGCCGCGAGGTCAGGGGTTGATTCAGTCCTGGGACACAGGTTCAATTACAGTACATTGTAGGTGTGTTTTTATTTGATACATGGTCACGTGTCATCATTAGGGTCAGGTGGTGTCCGTCACTGGAAAACCCCAGTTGAGGAAAAACACCTGGCCCTACTTACCACATGACCTCCAGTTAACAAGAGCACTGTTACAGATCTGAGACACCCAGGGGTGAGCTGGGTAATGACGTTTTTCAACCACACTTATCTCTCACACGGTCACACACTGGCCTTGAAAACAAGATGGGAATGAGTTTCTCTGTGTAGTGAAACACATGGAATGTCAATAGGATAACAGAAAACCTACATCAGAACATACAGTATGATTACCTGAAAATATCTGCACCATAAAAGTGCTTTCGTTTGAATTGACCCTGAATAAAATTAAAAAAAAGACAAAACAATTTAACAAACACAAACAAGCAAGAACATTAATCATGTATCTGAGGTGCAAAACAGATTGTTCTTCATCAGGTAGAAAAGAATACAAAGTCAATCAATCATGAGCATAAAAGAGAGAAACAGATGAAATAGAGAACAAGATCGCAGAGGGAATTTATCACATCCCCACCGACAGAGAGAGAGACAGAGCGAGAGAGAAGGAGAATCAAATCGAGATCCAGATTGAAGAGCAAGTGCAAATAGTGAGCGGGCCCTAGCTCCTTGGCAAAGAGACCTGGGACCTGTCCACATATGAGCGCCGGGGATGCCTTGGCCTGGCTCAGCTCAGCCTGACCTGGTTAAGCCCTGGGGGAAGCATCTCAACACTTCCTCCTCTCCAACATCTGCACCGATAAACAATACAAACCAACATGGTGGATTTCAGGTATCAAATGTCCACCAATCCACTTCTCTCTGCACAGATCAAGGAAAGAAAAAATGAGGCCATTTTAGACTTGATACGCAGCCCCCCTCCAGGTTTTAGTGGAGGAGGCCAAAGGAGATCAGGATGTGGGCAGCTCGATGGAGATGAACTGCTTGAGTCGCTCCAAGTACTGGGCGTAGAGCTCGATGTCGTTGTGCCCGGCGCCCTCCACCCACAGGGGCTCCACAGCACGCGGGCAGCGCTCGTACATTGCCAGGCCGTGCGAGAAGTCGATCACCTCATCCTCCGTGCCGTGGATCACCAGCACTGGCGACGCCACCTTGGACACCTTGTCGATGCTGGGGAGAGAGAAGGGGTTACATTTTATCAATGCTTTAACAAAGCGAGAGCAGCAGAGCGTGCGCAACATAGCGAGAAAAGGGAGAGAAAGAGAGAAAAGGGAGAGAAAGAGAGAAAAGGGAGAGAAAGAGAGAAAAGGGAGAGAGAGAGAGAAAAGGGAGAGAGAGAGAGAAAAGGGAGAGAAAGAGAAAAAAGGGTGAGAGTGGGGAAGACAAACACATTAAGACAAATGGACCTCCTTGGGTGCATTAGTATGTATCCATCTGTCTTGTAGCGGTGCAGTAACAGCAGGGGTGGAGAGACTGACTCCACACAGCACGCTCCCAAACCATTAACTACACATCATACAGAGGGTGTGTGCCCACCTTATGTGAACTACATATGATATATATACACATATGATATATATATTAAAATAACATCAAATTGATCAGAAATACAGTGTAGACATTGTTAATGTTGTAAATGACTATTGTAGCTGGAAACGGCAGAATTATTATGGAATATCTACATCGGCGTACAGAGGCCCATTATCCGCAACCATCACTCCTGTGTTCCAATGGCACGTTGTGATAGCTAATCCAAGTTAATAATTTTAAAAGGCTAATTGATCATTAGAAAACCCTTTTGCAATTATGTTAGCACAGCTGAAAACTGTAGTTCTGATTAAAGAAGCAATAAAACTGGACTTTAGACTAGTTGAGAATCTGGAGCATCAGCATTTGTGGGTTCGATTACAGGCTGAAAACGGCCAGAAACAAAGAACTTTTCTAAAACGCGTCAGTCTATTGGTGTTCAGAGAAATGACGGCTATTCCATGCGAGAAATTTCCAAGAAACTGAACATCTCGTACAACGCTGTGTACTACTCCCTTCACAGAAGGGTTCGGGCTAGGCCCCTTAGTTCCAGTGACGGGAAATCTTAACACTACAGCATACAATGACATTCTAGACAATTCTGTGCTTCCAACTTTGTGGCAACAGTTTGGGGGAAGGCCCTCCCTGTTTCAGCATGACTGCGAGCCAAGCCTAATCGGCCAACATCAGAACCTGACCTCACTAATGCTCATGTCTGAATGGAAGCAAGTCCCCGCAGCAATGTTCCAATATCTAGTGAACAGCCTTCCCAGAAGAGTGGTGTTATAGCAGAAAAGGGGGGACCAAACTCCATATTAATGCCGATGATTTTAGAATGAGATGTTTGACAAGCAGCTGTCCACATACTTTTTGGTATTAATGTACGTATGCATGTACACACACACACACACACACACACACACACACACCACACACACACACACACACACACACACACACACACACACACACACACACACACACACACACACACACACACAATATACACTGCTCAAAAAAATAAAGGGAACACTAATATAACACATTCTAGATCTGAATGAATGAAATATTCTTATTAAATACCTTTTCATTTACATAGTTGAATGTGCTGACAACAAAATCACACAAAAATTAATGGAAATCAAATGTATCAACCCATGGAGGTCTGGATTTGGAGTCACACTTAAAATTAAAGTGGAAAACCACACTACAGGCTGATCCAACTTTGATGTAATGTCCTTAAAACAAGTCAAAATGAGGCTCAGTAGAGTGTGTGGCCTCCACGTGCCTGTATGACCTCCCTACAACGCCTGGGCATGCTCCTGATGAGGTGGCGGATGGTCTCCTGAGGGATCTCCTCCCAGACCTGGACTAAAGCATCCGCCAACTCCTGGACAGTCTGTGGTGCAACGTGGCGTTGGTGGATGGAGCGAGACATGATGTCCCAGATGTGCTCAATTGGATTCAGGTCTGGGGAACGGGCGGGCCAGTCCATAGCATCAATGCCTTCCTCTTGCAGGAACTGCTGACACACTCCAGCCACATGAGGTCTAGCATTGTCTTGCATTAGGAGGAACCCAGGGCCAACCGCACCAGCATATGGTCTCACAAGGGGTCTGAGGATCTCATCTCGGTACCTAATGGCAGTCAGGCTACCTCTGGCGAGCACATGGAGGGCTGTGCGGCCCCCCAAAGAAATGCCACCCCACACCATGACTGACCCACCGCCAAACCGGTCATGCTGGAGGATGTTGCAGGCAGCAGAACGTTCTCCACGGGGTCTCCAGACTCTGTCACGTCTGTCACATGTGCTCAGTGTGAACCTGCTTTCATCTGTGAAGAGCACAGGGCGCCAGTGGCGAATTTGCCAATCTTGGTGTTCTCTGGCAAATGCCAAACGTCCTGCACGGTGTTGGGCTGTAAGCACAACCCCCACCTGTGGACGTCGGGCCCTCATACCACCCTCATGGAGTCTGTTTCTGACCGTTTGAGCAGACACATGCACATTTGTGGCCTGCTGGAGGTCATTTTGCAGGGCTCTGGCAGTGCTCCTCCTGCTCAAAGGCGGAGGTAGCGGTCCTGCTGCTGGGTTGTTGCCCTCCTACGGCCTCCTCCACGTCTCCTGATGTACTGGCCTGTCTCCTGGTAGCGCCTCCATGCTCTGGACACTACGCTGACAGACACAGCAAACCTTCTTGCCACAGCTCGCATTGATGTGCCATCCTGGATGAGCTGCACTACCTGAGCCACTTGTGTGGGTTGTAGACTCCGTCTCATGCTACCACTAGAGTGAAAGCACCGCCAGCATTCAAAAGTGACCAAAACATCCGCCAGGAAGCATAGGAACTGAGAAGTGGTCTGCGGTCACCACCTGCAGAACCACTCCTTTATTGGGGGTGTCTTGCTAATTGCCTATAATTTCCACCTGTTGTCTATTCCATTTGCACAACAGCATGTGACATTTATTGTCAATCAGTGTTGCTTCCTAAGTGGACAGTTTGATTTCACAGAAGTGTGATTGACTTGGAGTTACATTGTGTTGTTTAAGTGTTCCCTTTATTTTTTTGAGCAGTGTAGTAACATTGCGGACAATGCCCTTTTAGTGTAAGAGCTGGAGTTCTAACCTGACTGGTGACATCACCAGGTGATAAATTAGTTTAAATATCAATAAGAAAGAGACTTCCAAACCTCTTTCCCCAATTACAGGTAGTTTTCAGTTTTCCCCTCCCTTAAACACACTGACTGTGCTAGCAGAATTCTTGCTTCAGAAATTGTTCATTGCTATGCTATTATTGACCATTTGAATTGAAAACAATCACAGCAAGGTACTTAATTGTTACCCAGAAATGATGTGATGTCTGCATTGTAGCTTTAAAGCAGGATCATCACATTCCAGGTGGAATAAGACTATAATCTCAAAGGGTTCAGAGACTAACAACAAAGGCACACTCACAGTCATGCATATATTGGCATTTATGTGGCCCTTTAAGGGGGTAGAGGACCTAAACCATGCCAGGATAATGCAGCCCACACCATACAGTGGCTTGTGAAAGTTTTCACCCGACTTTGGATTTTCAGGAGTTTGTATCATTTGATTTACACAACATGCCTACCATTTTGAAGATGCGAAATATTTTATATTGTGAAACAAGAAATAAGACAAAAAAAATGAAAACTTGAGCATGCATAACTATTCACCCCCCCCAAAGTCAATACTTTGTAGAGCCACCTTTTGCAGTAATTACAGCTGCAAGTCTTTTGGGGTATGTCTCTATAAGCTTGGCACAACTAGCCACTGGGATTTTTGCCCATTATTCAAGGCAAAACTGCTCCAGCTCCTTCAAGTTGGATGGGTTCCGCAATCTTTAAGTCATACCACAGATTCTCAATTGGATTGAGGTCTGGGCTTTGACTAGGCCTTTCCAAGACATTGAAATGTTTCCGCTTAAACCACTCAAGTGTTGCTTTAGCAGTATGCTTAGGGTCATTGTCCTGCTGGAAGGTGAACCTCTGTCCCAGTTTCAAATCTCTGGAAGACTGAAACGGGTTTCCCGTCAAGAATTTTACTGTATTTAGCGCCATCCATCATTCCTTCAATTCTGACCAATTTCCCAGTCCCTGCCGATGAAAAACATGGTGTTCTCGGGGATGGTGTTCTCGGGGTGATGAGAGGTGATTGGTTTGTGCCAGACATAGCTTTTTCCTTGATGGCCAAAAAGCTAAATCTTTGTCTCATCTGACCAGAGTGCCTTCTTCCATATGTTTGGGGAGTCTCCCACACGCTATTTGGCAAACACCAAAAGTGTTTGCTTATTTTTTTCTTTAAGCAATGGATTTTTTCTGGCCACTCTTCCGTAAAGTCCAGCTCTGTGGAGTATACGGCTTAAAGTGGTCCTATGGACAGATACGCCAGTCTCCGCTGTGGAACTCTGCAGCTCCTTCAGGGTTATCTTTGGTCTCTTTGTTGCCTCTTTGATTAATGCCCTCCTTGCCTGGTCTGTGAGTTCTGGTGGGTGGCCCTCTCTTGGCAGGTTTGTTGTGGTGCCATATTCTTTCTATTTTTTAATAATGGATTTAAATGGTGCTCCGTGGGATGTTCAAAGTTTAGGATATTTTTTTATAACCCAACCCTGAACTTTGTCCCTGACCTGTTTGGAGAGCTCCTTGGTCTTCATGGTGCCACTTGCTTGGTGGTGCCCATTGCTTAGTGGTGTTGCAGACTCAGGGGCCTTTCAGAACAGGTGTATATATACACTGAGATCATGTGACACTTAGATTGCACACAGGTGGACTTTATTTAATTAATTATGCCAGTTATGAAGGTAATTGCTTGCAACAGGGGGCTTCATAGAAAAGGGGGTGAATACATATGCACGCACCACTTTTCTAGTTTTTATTTTGTATAATTTTTTGAAACATGTTATTTTTTTCATTTCACTACACCAATTTGGATGATTTTGTGTATGTCCATGACATGAAATCCAAATAGAAATCAATTTAAATTACAGTGTAGAAAAGGCCCATGGAGTTGGTAGAATAATCTTTTAATTCATGGCCACTTGCTCAGCTGGGCCAGGGGTGCTTTAATTAGGTCAGGTGGAAATATCCGACAGATCTCAACTCCATAATAGGAGGAAATCGCCATCGCCCGATCACGCCATTTTCTCTTCCTTAAGAGCATAAATGACTCAAGGATGATTCCTATTGACTTCTTAATGAACTGGATTGTTGAATTTCCTAATTATGTTAATAATGAATTATTGTTATGACTTGATCTTTGTGATTATGAATTTGATTGAATACATGTTATGAATTTGATTGGATACATGTTATTCTGTTTCCTTTGTTATGCAGCACAGACTACTCAGTAAGTATACCACTTTATGGTTAAAGGAATTCCTGCCTCAGTCTCATCCATTCCTGTCACCTGACCCGTGATCACCTGTTCACCTTCACTGTCAGTCATCCTACTTGTCCAGCTACCCACACAGATTCCACTAATCTTTCATACAGGTTGTAATGCAACAAAATAGGAAAAATGCCAAGGGGGATGAATACTTTTGCAAGGCACTGTAACAGAGACCCTCTAAGAGGATGAGAGGTCCTAAACCATGCCAGGATAATGCACTCCACACCATAACAGAGACCACAGAACCCTCATTTACTCAAGTGTTTCCATTTTGGCAGTTACCATTTTGGCAGTTACCTGTAGGCCTCTATAGCAGTCCTCTACAGCAGTACCAGCTTAGGAGAGCCACTTGCAGATTCAACTTCAGCCCGCTCTCCACCCCCCCCTTCTGCTTGCTCTCCACCCCCCCTCCTCTTCTGCCCACTGTCTCACAGATCTCATGGCTGATAACAGTTTGATGCCATTGTTCCACAGGTGTCAGGGCTGAGGGTTGATAACAGTTTGATGCTATCTGTTCCTCCCACCTGCACCAAATGTACAGTATTTCTCATCCTAATAGCTTGTTCTCCATCTGATAACCAATACTTATTTTCTAGTTGTCCGACCCTTTACAATAAAGCAGCACATTACAGGAAGTAGCTGCTCATGGAATATGACTAGGGGACACATAATACAAACCCTATGGATAATACAGGCATTTGATAGAGGCCAGCCAGAGACCGAGACCTGGGAGTCCTATTTTTCACTAGGTCTGTGAGCCCAGCCGCCATCCTTTCATAGCTAGCTAGCATGGCAAGTTACTACCTACCTACGTACCTACCGCTGCACCTTAACATTCCCTCATTCGCCGATGTTCTCCACCTTAACAGCACTATCAACAAGAGGCAACAACTACATGGACGGAACAGTGACTCACACCTCACGAGAGGATTTGTTGTAAAGAAAACCAATGCACTCGGAGACTTTCAACCAGCGGTTTTCAGTTGCGGCTGAACAGTTTGTTTGTGTGTTTAACTCTGCCTGTAAACACGCTGGATGATTCAGAATCCATTGAAGAGCTTGAACGATTCATTTACGAAAGATACTTACGAACTCAAAGAAACATGTCGCTGGTTTCGGAGGATTCAAGCATTGTTAAGGACAACCAACAAAACAAACTAAAACCAGGTTGGCCAATAGGTATCAACGATGGAACCAAACCATCCCCTGTGGCGAGTGGGGAGAGGTTTACTGATATGGATGTTGACTTGTTAAAATCCATCAATGAAAGGCTTGCCAAACTTGATATCTTGGATATATTACGAGAGAACATAAATGCATTATGTGCCAGTCTAGAATTCAGCCAACGTCAGATTGATGATCTAAGGAAAGAGAACACGGCGCTGAAAGGTACTGTAGACTCTATTCATAGCAAGGTGGAGGTGGTGCAAAGGGAGAACCAAGAACTTAAAGAAACCTTGCTTGATGTACAGTGTCGATCAATGCGGAACAATCTAATATTCTCAGAGATACCGGAGAATGACAACAGCAGAGGCTGTGAGGACACAGTCCGACACTTTGTCAACTCAACTAAAACTGCCCACTGATGTTGTGCGTAATGCCACATTCTCCAGAGTCCATAGAATAGGTAAGGTCTCTGGAAATAGGCCACGGGCTATTATTGCATGTTTTGACAAATTTAAGCAAAAGGAAATGACAAAGAACATGGGGAGAGAACTCAAAAACACTGATTTTGGAATGAATGATCACTTCCCTACTGAGATCAATGAAAGGAGAAAAAAAACTATATCCCATCATGAAGGAAAAGCGTTGCCTGAATCAACGAGTCTCCATGGTGATGGATAAACTTTATATCAACGGGCAATTGTATCAGGACTCTGGAGTAACTCCCTGGCTATTTTAATTTAATGTTCAAATGTGAGTTTGTGTGTTGTAGTGTATCATGACAACTTCAACTATAACCAATACATGCTCTATTGATCTCCACTTGATAAGGAAAGAGCTGCATATAGCTCAGGTTAATGTATGTAGCCTTCCTAACAAAATACATGAGGTTTTTAACTTGGTCAACATAAATAATATTCATATTTTGGCTTTGACCGAAACGCATTTAGATGCATCTGTAAATGATGGGCAAATTAACATTCAAGGATATAGTCTACTGAGAAGGGACAGGAATAGGAATGGTGGGGTTGTAGCACTGTATATTCAGAATCATATACCTTTTAAGAGGAGGGATGACCTTAATATATGTCAAATAGAGGCACTATGGGCTCAGGTACATCTGCCTCACCAGGCACCCATATTGGTAGGATGTGTGTATAGACCTCCTAGCTCTAAGGTGTCCTATTTGGATGACTTATGTACTGGGTTTGACCAGGCCACAGATAGCAACAGAGATGTATTTATCTTGGGTGATTTTAATATAAATTGGAAGGAGCACAATAATTCGAATAGAACAAAATTGATGAGATATGCCAAGAACTGTGGTTTGAAACAAATGGTTAATGATACTACTAGATCTTCAATTAAGTTGGGTCACCGTTCAGACACATGCATTGATCTGATTTTCTGTAATATACCATTGCAATGCTTAAAAGCCAGATCAATGCCAGTGGGCTGGACAGACCATAATATTGTGACCATAACCATGAACACCAAGGTTCCAAAGAAACCCCCTAGGATTATGGTCAAAATACATTTTAAAACATTTAATCATGAGCTATTTCTAAATGATTTGGCTGCTGTACCCTGGGAGCTGATTTATCTAGAGGATGATTTAAATCACGCTACAGAATGTTTTATTGATTTGCTCACTGAGGTAATGGACCATCATGCCCCTATAAGAAAGAGTATAGTTGGTGCCCGTCCATCTCCATGGATTGATGATGAACTGGGTGAGGCTTTTTCTCAAAGAAATATGGCAAAAGTCTTAGCAGCCAAGTCAAAATTAGAAATTGATGAACAGAATTATAGAACACTACGTAATTATGCAGTTAAATTGAATCGAAAGAAAAGTTATTTTACAACAATGCTTATATTGATTGTAAAAAATGATTCTAAAAAGGTATGGAACACAGTTAAGGGCTTACTTGGTACATCCATCTCATCATGCTCATCTATTGTGGAGGTTGACGGGAGAATAATAACAAAACCAGTTGATATTGCCAATCATTTTGCAGATTTTTTTACAAAGAAAATAAAATTACTGAGCAACAATGTAAACATACATTCTTCCAAACAAGCTATTGTCCAAAGGATTGATGATCATATTATGAGCAACAAGATCTGCTCTTTTAGTCTGCAAATGGTGTCAGTGGAGGAGGTGTTAAACCTATTGAAGTCATTACCTGATGGTAAATCTACAGGTTATGATCTTATGGACAATTGTTTTGTTTCGCTGTGCTGCTCCCCAGATTGCAGTTCCACTGAGATACATATTTAATTGGTCACTGGAAAAGGGGATGTTTGCAAATGTATGGAAGCATGCGAAACTGTGTCCTATTCCGAAAGACTGCAAAGAACCCATTACTCCTGCCAATAGTCGACCAATTAGTCTACCCCCTACAGTCAGTAAGATATTGGAGGGTATTGTGAGTAGACAAATGTGGGACTACATGGAAAAGAATGATCTGATTTCAGCCAATCAGCATGCTTATCACAAAAACAATTCCATTGGTTGACATGACTGACCAGTGGCTCAATGCTATGGATAATGGCAAGTTTGTGGGTGTACTATTTTTACATTTCAGTGCAGCATTTGATTTAGTGGATCATGAAATAATTTTTACAAAATGAATGCATTATGGTTTTAAGGAGGTAGCATTGAATTGGGTACAGTCATATCTAACTGACAAGAAACAGTCCACCTATATCAATGGTTCATTTTCTTCCCCTCATGTGTTAAACTGTGGAATACCGCAGGGCAGCTGCCTTGGGCCACTTCTTTATTTAATATATACCAACGACCTTCCTTATGCCTTAGCTGAAACTCAAGCTACTATATTTGCAGATGATACTACAATTTATGCAGCAAGACAATCGGTTCAACAGGCTTTACAAGGAGATTTGGAGAATATTAGGGAGTGGGTTTGCCAAAACAAACTTGTTTTAAACACCAAGAAAACCATAGTTATGTTAGTCTGTTCCACTAGGAAAAGGCCAAAACAGCCTGGGATACAATTAAGTATGGGAGGAGTACAAATTGAAGAAGTGGCAGAAACCAAACTATTGGGAGTGCAGCTAGACAACTGCTTATCATGGTCGTCTCAAATAACTCATCTATGTAAAAAAAAGTATTAAAACAGCATGCATAATCAGAAGGTTAGCTAAATATTTACCAGGAAAAATTCTTCAGCAAATATCACAAGCATTAATTGAGAGTCAGGTGAACTACTGTTCTGTGGTCTGGGGAAATGCATCATCAAGTGAAGTTAGGAGGCTGCAGAATGCACAGAACAAAGCAGCAAGGATTGTTTTAAGGTGGAGATATGGTTCTTCTGTTAAAGTCATGTGCAGTGTTCTTGGTTGGTCATCAATCGACAAGATAATTGGAAAAAACATGCTTATTTTATTTCATAATATACATAATTTAAAACGGCCAAGTTCTATTCACAACGGTATTCAGTTGGTAAGAGACAGACATTCCGTAAATACTAGGAATAGATTGTCTACCATCTATGTGTTATCCAGACAGAAAAGAGAAATAGGCAAAATAACATTTCGATTTAGAGCAATAAAGAAATGGAATAAATTAACTGAGCAAACTAGAAACCTTTCAATATATACATTTAAACATTATTTTAAAACAATTTAAATATAATACATAGAAATGTTGTGGGACTATAGTAGATGAAGAATCAATATTCTTTAGATTGAGTATTTATTGGGTCATTATGTATGTTTGTAATAGTGTGTTATATGTGAAAATGTGTTCATATTATAAATTGTATTTTAATGTATAAGGACTCTTGGAAGATTAGTCCAAATGAGGACTAAAAGAGATCCAAATCAAATCAAATCAGCACCCTGCAGGAGAGATAACACTACCTACCCAAAATCCAAATCAGGGCTGTGGCACATGGCTGTATTTCAACTGTCAGTCAGTCAAAGACAACAGGCCAGGAAACACATCCAACATCCCATCCCTCTGTCCCTAGACTCCATCTACTTCCACCGACCCACTACCACCCCATCTCACCCCATAATAACCCACCTGGGGAAGGCGTCGAAGCAGTAGGTCTTGCGCGTGTCAGGGAAGGCCACTCGCAGGCCGGACATTAGAGGTGAGTGCAGGATGACGGCGGCACACTCGTAGCGCGCTGCCAGATCCACCGTGGGTACCGTGCCGATGCTCTGGCCATACAGGATGATGTTCTCTGGGGCCACTCCATACCTGGAGAGAGGGGTTAGGCGAGAGATTAGGAGAGAGGGGTTAGAAGAGAGAAGATGGGGGGATAGACAGACCGAGTTGTGGACAAGGAGATGAAGGAAAGGGGGTGATGAAAAAAGGAAAGAAACAAAATAAGGTTAATATATCAGACCCAGACTACTACCATCATCATCCTCCTAGGAGATATCTGACCCAGACTACCACCGTAATCCTCCTCATAGGAGATATCTGACCCAGACTACCACCGTAATCCTCCTCATAGGAGATATCTGACCCAGACTACCACCGTCATCCTCGTCCTAGGAGATATCTGACCCAGACTACCACCGTCATCCTCCTCCTAGGAGATATCTGACCCAGACTACCACCGTCATCCTCCTCCTAGGAGATATCTGACCCAGACTACCACCGTCATCATCCTCCTAGGAGATATCTGACCCAGACTACCACCGTAATCCTCCACGTAGGAGATATCTGACCCAGACTACCACCGTCATCCTCGTCCTAGGAGATATCTGACCCAGACTACCACCGTCATCCTCCTCCTAGGAGATATCTGACCCAGACTACTACCGTCATCATCCTCCTAGGAGATATCTGACCCAGACTACTACCACCATCATCCTCCTAGGAGATATCTGACCCAGACTACTACAGTCATCCTCCTCCTAGGAGATATCTGACCCAGACTACTACCGTCATCCTCCTCCTAGGAGATATCTGACCCAGACTACTACCGTCATCCTCCTCCTAGGAGATATCTGACCCAGACTACTACCGTCGTCCTCCTCCTAGGAGATATCTGACCCAGACTACCACCGTCGTCATCCTCCTAGGAGATATCTGACCCAGACTACCACCGTCATCCTCCTCCTAGGAGATATCTGACCCAGACTACCACCATCATCATCCTCCTAGGAGATATCTGACCCAGACTACCACCGTCGTCATCCTCCTCCTAGGAGATATCTGACCCAGACTACCGTCGTCATCCTCCTCCTAGGAGATATCTGACCCAGACTACCGTCGTCATCCTCCTCCTAGGAGATATCTAACCCAACATGACATCACTGTACAACAAGGAGACGATACCTCCTCCTATCTAACATCACTGTACAACAAGGAGACGATACCTCCTATCTAACATCACAGTACAACAAGGAGACGATACCTCCTCCTATCTAACATCACAGTACAACAAGGAGACGATACCTCCTATCTAACATCACAGTACAACAAGGAGACGATACCTCCTATCTAACATCACAGTACAACAAGGAGACGATACCTCCCCCATCTAACATCACTGTACAACAAGGAGACGATACCTCCTCCTATCTAACATCACTGTACAACAAGGAGACGATACCTCCTCCTATCTAACATCACAGTACAACAAGGAGACGATACCTCCTCCTATCTAACATCACAGTACAACAAGGAGACGATACCTCCTATCTAACATCACTGTACAACAAGGAGACGATACCTCCTCCTATCTAACATCACTGTACAACAAGTAGACGATACCTCCTATCTAACATCACTGTACAACAAGGAGACGATACCTCCTCCTATCTAACATCACTGTACAACAAGGAGACGATACCTCCTCCTATCTAACATCACTGTACAACAAGGAGACGATACCTCCTCCTATCTAACATCACTGTACAACAAGGAGACGATACCTCCTCCTATCTAACATCACTGTACAACAAGGAGACGATATCTCCTCCTATCTAACATCACTGTACAACAAGTAGACGATACCTCCTCCTATCTAACATCACTGTACAACAAGGAGACAATACCTCCTCCTATCTAACATCACTGTACAACAAGGAGACAATATCTCCTCCTATCTAACATCACTGTACAACAAGGAGACAATATCTCCTCCTATCTAACATCACTGTACAACAAGTAGACGATACCTCCTATCTAACATCACTGTACAACACGCCATAACAAAAAGTTTATAATGTAATACGTAAACAATGCAATATAATAATACATGCTTTTTAGCAGAGGCTTTTAGCCCGACACGACTTAGTCATGCTGGCATACATTTTATGTATGGATGGTCCCAGGAATTGAACCCACTATCTTGCAGTAGCAAGCACCATGCTCTACCAATTGAGCTACAGAGGATGTCATGAAATAAGCTTCTAGAGACTGTAATTCCTATTTACCAAACACTGATATACTTAACCCTTATCAAATCCGACTGACAAACATCTACTCTTATCAGCACATCAGTTAGAGTTGAGATGAGTTTACACAGTGAAAGGAGAGCCGTGTAGTTAAATCCAGACGTGTGTACAGAGCTATACTTATATATACACTGTATGTAGCTAAGCTACGTTGCTATATAGCTTAGTCTCCAGGCATGTAGTGGGAGGCAGCAGGCCGAATAGGGGAGGATCATTTGTCACTTTAAAGCCTGGCTGCCAGTGCTGCGGCCGGGGCAGCTGTCTGCCTGGTACACTGACACACACACTTCAGGCATCAGTTCTGCCCTATAAAAACTCAAGCTAGAGCATTGAGATAAAAATAAGGGATGGATGGGTGGAGGACAGAGGTAGCGAGAGGACAGCCCTACATTTCATTCTCCCACTCCTCCTCCTCCTCCACTCTTGGCAGGCTTTCCCATGGCGAGAGCAAACCTCAGGGAACCCGATCTTCGGGGCGCTGTGTGTCAGGTATGCGGTGAAGTCTGCCGACAAAATGGAAACACATTTGATACGTGACCTAAAGGCTGGGCCTTACAAAGGTTTCGAAAGGCTAGTCCCCTTTGATGGCGAAAGTTGCCGAGGAGACAAAACAGCTGCGAACCCTGTGTGTGTGTGTGTGTGTGTGTGTGCGTACAAAGGCAGCCAAGGCAGAGAGGAAGGGAGTGCTGTACATCGTGTTCACTGCCCTCAACGTCACGTTCTGCTTTGTTGGGCCGTTTAGAATGAACTCTGAGAACTCCAAGAAAGTGTGGAATGCATGGGGGTGAATCAAAGGCTTACACAACTCTCCACAAGCTAAGATGTAACACGCCTTACAGTTAGGCATGGCTAAATATGTGGAAGGTGAGTAGGTGCATGTAAATTTACACATGAAATTACGCTGTACAATTAGGCCCAGCTAAGGAGGCGGAGGGTTGAAGGAGGTGTGCGATTGGGTGTGTGTGTGTGTGTGTGTGTTTGAGGATGTGCGCCACAGGGATTCCATTAGCCAGTAAATGCTGGCTTTTGGACCCAAAAAATAAATGAAAAGCCGATCAAGTCAGCCAAAATGTTGCCGGCCCAATGCCTAATGCTTTTTATCAACTGATGGAAATGCCAGGCAACGTGCTCTAACTTCAAAGGCAAATATACTGCATGGGTTAATGAATCCTCAGGCTGCTGGGAAATTCATGTGTGTTTCTATTTTCACTCACGCAAAAGATGTGAGGTTCCCATAAGGGACTGAGCCCGAGAGGGGATTCTTTCTCCAAAACAGAGTAAAGATGGCTTCCAGAGCGCGCTCTCTCGAAGACACAGTAACGAGGCCGATGGCTTCTAGATCGCTCCTTCTCGAAGACACAGTAACGAGGCCGATGGCTTCTAGATCGCTCCTTCTCGAAGACACAGTAACGAGGCTGATGCACATTAAAGCTACTCCAAGGAGTTGGACAGTTTGGACTTCCCAACAGCAGCGGCTCACTTTGAGCAGGCAAAGGTCCGCTGCAAACGCAAGTAAATTAGAGGCAAATTGTGTTATTCAGGCCTGGTCCTAGCAGTTCTGCTGCGGCCCTAGGCCAGATCAACATATGCCGGCCGTGTCATGTATAGTATAAAGATTTGGAATGGATTGCTATAGAGTAATGTGGATCATGAGTAATTGGTGCATTTCAGTTGAGCTTATTCAGTAGCACTTGGAAACTAAACATCGTTGCCATCTATTCACATCGGATAATTCCAATGTTGCAATCACTAGGCAGCCAACTGCCTACAGTAGGAAACTGAGCCGGTATCAATAAGATACCTATATTAGAGGACACGAGTCACGGACCCACGAAAGTTGAAATTACAATGTTTGTGTGTTTGAGAGAGGCAGCTAGAGAGAGCAAGAAGGTGAGTGAGGAAAATAGTGTAACCAAGAAATAAACAGAGGAGTGAACGACGTGTCCCTCACTTTTCAGCCATCAGGCATGAGCGCTTTAATAACAAGATCCCGAGCCAAATCTAACTGTTCCATCCAGGAGGAAAAGTTCATGGTTTTAGCCTTAGAGGCAAGCTGCAGTAGCTACAAAAACAATTGACTAAAGAATATATGGTAGAAATGCCTCAGGAGCTTAGTTCAACTGTCCTACCCCATCAGAACCCACAATAAGCTTTACTCCAATGGTTTGTAAACAAAGTAAATGTAAAAACTAAAAACTGTATAACCTCAAAACATGGTTAAACTATTATTTTAATATCATGGATGGTCAGTCCTTGCATCCATAGCGCCGTCTATGAATTTGAGTGGTTCCATTTCTCCAGCCCCGTCCCTCAGCTTTTTAGCAAACGCTTTGTTATCGTTTCAACTGCTGATTGACGCTTTAAGTTTGATGCAGGCATTTATTAACCAGGGATGTTTAAAGGATGAGACAAGTCCACTTCCCTTTTAATTTCCCCTGCTAAGGCATCACAGGCTGGACATCTCTGTTTGCAGACACGGCTGTTATTGTGGTCCCTAAGGCAGTGTTCTCCCAGTTCTGGAGAAAGCAACAAGGTGTACAGGATTTTTGTTCCAGCCCAGTATTAACATACCATATCAGACGCCATTCTAACACCAATGTAGTGAATATTCAAGCCTAGTTGAAGGAGGTATATTAGAACCGGGTTAGAAGAAAATAAAGAAAACCTGCAAACAAACCATGTGGGTCTCCAATATGAGGAATAATGACCCCTGACCTGAGTAAAGGTCAGGCATTGAGATAAACAGGTCAAAAAGTCAGAGACACACAGAGTTGTGATTTCAGATGTGGAATTTAAAAAGACATCCACTGCCAAAGTATGACTGGAAAAAGGGCCATTCGCTCGAGAGAGAAAAATGGACAGGAAATTGAATTGCGTTTAAACTGGACAAAAACAAGAACATTCTCTTATTCCATGCTAAATCAGGGAATTGATCATAACCCACCGCTTGGAGAAGAAGTGACATGTGGAGTGAGGGAAAATAAAGTGTTTAGTGAAAACACTTGTCCAAACACCAGAGGCACTAAATGGAAGGAAAGCTACAGAGAGAGAACTACTAGAGAGGAAAAGAGATATTCAAAAGAGTAGTCAAGCCCAGTGCGGATGCCATGTTTCCATAAACAAACATCCATTGGTGAGATTCAATGGGAAAAAATGGGGCTAGCTTGACATCCAGGCCAGCACTGAAATGTGCCCAATATATATAGGCTAGGTTTGCATTCCCCCGTACACGTCATATTTTTTACCATAAATGGTGAGAGAGAAAGAGAAAGAGTCAGGCTGAGAGAGAGAGAGCAGAGCAAGAATGAAAGCAGTTGTACTGGGAAACCTTGTCAAGTCAAGAAATTGCAAAGAAGTGCTCAGTGAAAAAGTCCTCTGAATCCTTATAACAGTAGACTAATCATCATAGCGTGCCAAATATACAGACTAGAAATCAACCTTCTTAACCCTGGAAGTCAAAAAGCCAGCAGCGAGTTGAACTCGAGTATTCACTAGAACCAGAAGAAGAGCGAGTTAACAGGCAGCAGAAATAATGAAAGCAAGCCCTAAGTGCCTTGGACATGAACTAAAATAGTGTTTTGTGTCGCGAGAGAAGTGTGTTAGCGAGATAGAGCGCCTTATATACAGTCGTCTCAGTTTTGCGAAACGTCTCATGGGAGCCAAAACAAACATTTCCAGATGTTTTCAGGCAGAAACTTCCCTCCGGTTGCCAGTCTTTACAGTTTACCCTGAAAATAGCCCAGCTCTGAGGTGAATTAAATCCTCAGACTGGACTTGAAACATCACGAAACCAAACTTGTTGTGGAAATACAACTGCAAATACCAGCTCACCCATACTAGTGAATTTCTTTGGTGTTTTCTATCACAATAAATCATGTTTAATTGGAAGAATAGTTTGTTAGAAGAAGTTGGAGTTGAGCACTGTTGTTTGAGGAGAGGATCTTATTGGTTGTTATTCAGACTCCAGGCATGCATCTCAAGTAGTTCTCTCGTTTTTCTCGTCTCCTTGCCTTCATTTGTACTCATGCCAATTCCAAGTAGACACTACCAACAATACTTTCAACCCTCAAATTGTCAGATGAAGGAGAAGACGAGGAGAGGAAGCCACTTTAAACCATGGTGCAGCCTACAGTATGTGCAAATGTGTTCAGAGAACATTTCCAAGGATGTAAGCTACGTGGAGAGGACAAAGGGGCAAGGGCCTCGGGTATTCGGCGGTACAGACAATTTAATTTGAACTTCTGATGACATTTAGCGAGACCTAGCCTTGGCATTCTACAAGCCCATTCGCCGTTCTCAATGCATTAATAATGATTGTGAGATTTTAGTTTTTTTATTTCCTACCATTTTGTCCTTTCCTGTATATTGGCTGTTTTTGTTTTCTTTGTGTTGTCGTAATTGAGTTTTTATTTGATTCTTTTACACTAGTTATTTTCTGTATCTGGGTTTTAGCCACATTTCAGCCTATTGCCCTGTGTTTCCATATAGCTACTCATCTTATGCACCAATTGTCATTCAATGTCCCCATGTCTTATTTAAGAAAAATAATAATATTACCATGTTATCACATAGGAATACATGCTGGGTTAAAGATGCTCATTAACAGCGTGTTAAACAGCATGAGTAGGTATTCTCTTTGGAGGACAGAGGAGGTTCAGAACTGGCCAGGTCATATGTCCATGGATGCCTGAGGCACTGGGATGGCCAGCCTGAGGAGAGGTGAGAGAAGAGGAGAGGTGTCCATCAGTGGGAGGCACAGGAGTGTGAGGTCTTTACGCATGTCATGATTCAAACGATTCACTGGAAAACAGACTGGCAGAGACCACCTAGACAGCTCTGACAACTGGTCACAGGCTGTGGAGAGTGCACAGAAATGAGGCACAAAGGCCCATCAACATCTAGGCTCAAACCACACGCAACTGGTCAACTCCACCACCGTGGGGCGGAAGGGTGCTGCGTTGAAACTGATACTCCACCCCCGTGGGGCTGAAGGGTGCTGCGTTGAAAATGATACTCCACCGCCGTGGGGCGGAAGGGTGCTGCGTTGAAACTGATACTCCACCACCGTGGGACGGAAGGGTGCTGCGTTGAAACTGATACTCCACCCCCGTGGGGCGGAAGGGTGCTGCGTTGAAACTGATACTCCACCCCGTGGGGCGGAAGGGTGCTGCGTTGAAACTGATACTCCACCCCCGTGGGGCGGAAGGGTGCTGCGTTGAAACTGATACTCCACCCCCGTGGGGCTGAAGGGTGCTGCGTTGAAACTGATACTCCACCCCCGTGGGGCGGAAGGGTGCTGCGTTGAAACTGATACTCCACCCCCGTGGGGCGGAAGGGTGCTGCGTTGAAACTGATACTCCACCCCCGTGGGGCGGAAGGGTGCTGCGTTGAAACTGATACTCCACCCCCGTGGGGCGGAAGGGTGCTGCGTTGAAACTGATACTCCACCCCCGTGGGGCTGAAGGGTGCTGCGTTGAAAATGATACTCCACCCCCGTGTGGCGGAAGAGTGCTGCATTGTATTGAGGATTTCAGAGTTTCGTCTTTTCCTTTATTTTCAAAGAATATCTTTAAGCCAGGCCCTGGAGTTTTCCCATGTCAGGTCACATGGTCTAATAGCCTACAGCCTGCACCTGGACAGTCTGCTGGATGTGGGCGCATTACCATCAAATGCAACCCAGCCTCTCTTTAGCATGGCCTGTACTTTACTGTCCATACTAGAATCTGCTTCTCCCACAGAGCATCAGGCATAGCTATGAGGCTAGCCAGACCCCGCCACGGTAGGAAGGGAACAGGGAAAAGACAGGATGAGCATCCTGAGGGAGCAGTAGGGCCGGGGTCAGCCAAGGGTACAGACAAGCGTTTATGGAGTACTCTGGTGCACTTCACCCACATTGTAACCATTTGGCCCGTTGACCCTATTTGCCTGAAAACACAAAAGAGGCATGGTGTTAAAAAGCCTTAACGCTTGTAGAAAAGGAGCATTAAAAAGCACATCCCCTCTGGAGGATGAAACAACTGGTGTAGGGCTATGCTCTGTCAAGTCCTTAGTCCCTGGAGCACAAAGAGACCATGACGCACCACTGAGGGCTTCTGAGAAGACACTGCCAACACGACAGTGAGTGTTTGATTGATCCTTGTTCCAAATCGCCCTAACATGTTGACAGCTGTGGAGGATTAGAAACTGGGCACAACGTACATCCCAGACCCCTTTTCAAAATATTTTTCAATTATTTTGCCGTAATGACTTAATCCCCTGGTGGATATAGTTCAATGTTCACGTGCTTTATGGGTGGGGAAAAGGGTCAAATTAATTCAGCTGGATTGATAAAGCTAAGCCTCCCACCAATGAATAATTTAGTGCAATGTTATTAGCTGCACGTAAACAGAGGTGCAGCATGGGGCTAAGCCTAAATGATGGGGCTGTGTGAGAACTGTAATGAGCGACATTAGCATACACTAGCTTGTTTATTGATGTGCATGTTAAGAAAGAAGGAGGGTTCCTCCACAAAACCAGTTGTGACTAGAGCTGGTGTAGAGGAGATGTGCATGGCCAGGTGAAGTTGTGACTCTCGAGCTGGTGTAGAGAAGATGTGCATGGCCAGGTGAAGTTGTGACTAGAGCTGGTGTAGAGAAGATGTGCATGGCCAGGTGAAGTTGTGACTAGAGCTGGTGTAGAGAAGATGTGCATGGCCAGGTGAAGTTGTGACTCTAGAGCTGGTGTGGAGAAGATGTGCATGGCCAGGTGAAGTTGTGACTAGAGCTGGTGTAGAGAAGATGTGCATGGCCAGGTGAAGTTGTGACTCTAGAGCTGGTGTAGAGAAGATGTGCATGGCCAGGTGAAGTTGTGACTAGAGCTGGTGTAGAGAAGATGTGCCTGGCCAGGTGAAGTTGTGACTCTAGAGCTGGTGTAGAGAAGATGTGCATGGCCAGGTGAAGTTGTGACTAGAGCTGGTGTAGAGAAGATGTGCATGGCCAGGTGAAGTTGTGACTCTAGAGCTGGTGTGGAGAAGATGTGCATGGCCAGGTGAAGTTGTGACTAGAGCTGGTGTAGAGAAGATGTGCATGGCCAGGTGAAGTTGTGACTCTAGAGCTGGTGTAGAGAAGATGTGCATGGCCAGGTGAAGTTGTGACTCTAGAGCTGGTGTAGAGAAGATGTGCATGGCCAGGTGAAGTTGTGACTCTAGAGCTGGTGTAGAGAAGATGTGCATGGCCAGGTGAAGTTGTGACTAGAGCTGGTGTAGAGAAGATGTGCATGGCCAGGTGAAGTTGTGACTAGAGCTGGTGTAGAGAAGATGTGCATGGCCAGGTGAAGTTGTGACTCTAGAGCTGGTGTAGAGAAGATGTGCATGGCCAGGTGAAGTTGTGACTCTAGAGCTGGTGTAGAGAAGATGTGCATGGCCAGGTGAAGTTGTGACTAGAGCTGGTGTAGAGAAGATGTGCATGGCCAGGTGAAGTTGTGACTAGAGCTGGTGTAGAGAAGATGTGCATGGCCAGGTGAAGTTGTGACTAGAGCTGGTGTAGAGAAGGTGTGCATGGCCAGGTGAAGTTGAGGGATTTTAAGGTCTGCTTATTCATCATTTTCATTTATTGGCAACAATTAGCAGCCTGTTGTATATGATTTATTACAGGGATTCAAACTGGACAAGAAATATGGTTCCATATCTGAACCTATACTTAGTTTACAACATGTCGCTTAGCAACAAGGCAGGTTATTTGTCAGGCTCTCAATAGGACATCAAATCCAATTTGATTTGTCACATGCTTCGTAAACAACAGGTGTAGACTAACAGTGAAATGCTTGCTTCCGGGTCCTTCAATGCAGTGTTACAAATAAAAAGTAACAAATTAAACATTTAGTGACACAAGGAATAAATGCACAGTGAATAACAATAACATGGCTATATGCAGGGAGTACCAGTACCAAGTCAATGTGCAGGGGTATGAGGTAATAACATGGCTATATGCAGGGAGCACCAGTACCAAGTCAATGTGCAGGGGTATGAGGTAATAACATGGCTATATGCAGGGAGTACCAGTACCAAGTCAATGTGCAGGGGTATGAGGTAATAACATGGCTATATGCAGGGAGTACCAGTACCAAGTCAATGTGCAGGGGTATGAGGTAATAACATGGCTATATGCAGGGAGTACCAGTACCAAGTCAATGTGCAGGGGTATGAGGTAATAACATGGCTATATGCAGGGAGTACCAGTACCAAGTCAATGTGCAGGGGTATGAGGTAATAACATGGCTATATGCAGGGAGTACCAGTACCAAGTCAATGTGCAGGGGTATGAGGTAATAACATGGCTATATGCAGGGAGCACCAGTACCAAGTCAATGTGCAGGGGTATGAGGTAATAATCAGCTAGGCCTACACTAGGATGATCAAATACCACCTACAGGTTAACCAGTGTAACACTGTCCCTTCTCTCCCATCCCCAACCTGTCCCAGAGACAGTCCCAGGGGTGATGGTGAGTCGTGATGTGAAGATACAGAAGGAGATTTACGACCTACAGACATGTACTTCAAGCCAATAAAGCAGAAGGCCAACATGGCGTGTAACGAGCGCTGTAAATTCTGTCCCCCTGTAACCTCAGGGGGTCAAGCAGAGCACAACAGTGAGTCACGACTACAGCTCTGCGTCATGTGTACGTCAAGTGTCTCGTCACCACTATTTCAACAATAACATGGCACGACCATCTCGGAAACGTTGAGCAAGCAAGGAGAAAAACCTATCTGGAATGAAATGCAGCCGGTGTGTTACTAGGCAGGGTATGGCATCCACAGGACTTTATAGTACTGTACCGGAGGGCAGATTAATGCAGAGGGTGTGTTACTAGGCAGGCTATGGCATCCACAGGACTTTATAGTACTGTACCGGAGGGCAGATTAATGCAGAGGGTGACATCATTTACAAAGCAGCTCCTGTGGTAACCTAGACAAACATATCACACCTGCCTGCAGAGCATTACCAAGGCTAGAGAGGTTGAGGTAGCCCATCTTGTGCTAGCTAGGTAGACCAGTCGAAATCAGAAGGCCTATATTAGTGTATACGTCTGAAATGGCACCTCATGTCCTATAGTGCACTCCTTTGGGCAGAGCGCCAAGCAACCCAGGCAAAAACAAATGTAGTGTACTTGCCCAGGGTTTCCTAAACTCTGTCCAAAACCCACGTTTTGGGTTTTGCCCTACCACTACACAGCTGAATCAAATAATCAAAGCTTGATGAGTTGGTTATTTTAAATAGGCTGTGTAGTGCTAGGGCAAAAACCAAAGCATGCACCCAGGGGGGGCCCTTATAATAGGATCAGGGTGTCATTTCAGATGCAGCCACAGACCATATATTAAGGCCATGCTGTGGACTACTGGTATATGATCTGACATCATGAAAACTTCATCCTCACTTTCTTATCAGTACTTTTAATGCACTGAGTAACCTGCATGTTCAGCTGGCAAAACCCTATGCATTCATGTTCAGAAGGCCTACATTAGGTTGGATTTGAATTGATTCTACAGGTAGGGTATTATAACAGACCAAATCATTTCTGGAAGCTTGGGGATATTGTGTCTGGCCCTTCCCTAGCATTCAGCCATCTCCTCTAAAATGGGCAGTAATCTTCTCTCAGGGCATGGGGGAAACCACACTTCATCTATGCCGGAGCACACCTCCACTCCCGCCAGCGTTACCCCGGCAACAGTGAGGGATGACAGAGAAAGAAAGACAAGTAGTAATAAAAGAATGAAACCAATAAAGGAGGGTTTTTCTGCTTTCTTTTCATTGCCCTCTGATAGCAATGACATTTGAGGAATCTGTCCCTTAACTTTGTGACTGCCCTTAGCTGTGTTGAAAATAACCGTATAATGCACGAGGACGGAGGCCTGCACATGCCTAATCAAACTGACATGACATTAATATGACTGTAGCTTGGAGAGAATATCCCGGTGTGCGATGCAAGGTGAGCAGCATCAGGCTCGTCTCACAACACAATGGCGACCCGTCATTCAGGGCAGGTGGGACAGAAAATACATTGGGGGGGGTGGTTGGGGGCTTGCCTGTCTTGCCTGTTATTTTGGCAATACGTGTCACATATCAGTTTGCAAACAATGTAAAAATATATATCATTGAGTTAATAAAGCCGCATACAAACATGGTCTCTTTTTTGTTTTCTTGAGTAAGGCAACTACAAAATGCAGGTGTTTCACCCAAGCTCAGTGCTTTCTGTGATGGTGGGGCAGGCCAGCAGAAAAAAGGAACATTGCACGGTGATTAGCTCAGCATTGCACCGTGATTGGCTCAGTGTTCTGTCACTCATGGGGAAACTACGTCACCTGCATTTAGTAAGGGTAGACATAAAAAATGTGAGTCCTTGGGTTCTGTCATAGACTTCGATTAGAAGTGTCCATCCAAGAAGGCTCAAGGTCATTGGCCACAGATAAAACAACGTCAAATTACGTTATATCTACAGTAGCTTTGATTGGACTGATCATGTCAACATCTTACTTTCAAAAAATCTTAGCTAGCAGTCATCATCATGAATCAAGTCGACAATCTACTGGCAAATCCTTTTTAATCCTTGTCATATGAAGAGAAATAATGAAGAGAAATAATATATAAAAACATATCAGTGCTCATCGGCCATAAAGATTACACAAGTTGGAAATGAGTCGTTTGGAAGGAATCAGTGGCTAACTGCAAGCTTTGCAAAGAAACCACAAATGTTAGCCTGCTATTCAATGGAGTGGCTGTGTTTCTCCCCCCCAAGTTCACACCATAAATCCAGAGAATGCCAGACTGGGCAAATTGTGTCAAACTTTGTCATCACAAAGGACCACTGCGCCACCTTCACAAGGTGAGTCCAAAAATGTATTGTATGCTGCTGCATAAATGTAATATGCAAGGGAGAAATGTATACTGTAGCTAAGTGCTTTGACAGTGCTACTGATAGTTGTGGTAGTGCTTGCAAATTCAGCACACACATTATTCTATAACAGAATTGTGTTATTTGACGTGTCAAATTAAAAGCTTATTTAACGCGTCAAATAGCGTTATATGACGTGCATCTTTGACACGCAAAGACCCATTCATGACGGCATTCAATGTGCCTCACCCTAATAATTGTGTCTATTTTCACCTACTGTTCTAATTTGGTGGTGCACATACAGCCTATAACCTGTTTTAGAGAAACGTAATCATCGAACACTAAGATCTTTCATTGTCTGTTTATATGCGCCCTTTATTTAGGCTACGGTTTTGACTTGGTGTACAGGGAGTACACTATGAATGGCCCATGTTCTGTATTCTGTCGCTGTACATTTCAAAAGTGCTGAACAAATACTTATATTGACTACGTCCGTTGTTGCTTGCTCATTAATGTCTTAATCGAAATTATGGATTCCCTCTTATCTGCTTGTTGTCGCCTTATGCCATAGTTTGTACATCTCAATTGTCAGAAGAAACCACATTTGTTTAAGCAAGTCAGCCATATCAGCTATGTTTTTTTAAAAGGCAGTAAATGAGGCTGAATGAACTGTTTTGCTGCCAGACAAGGCTCCGCTGAAAGCCAGGTGTAACAATGGTAAGGTGTTGGGACTCCGCTGTTGGGACATCTTTATTATGTAGGCCCCAACAGTTTGTGGGCACCGCTTGTCACCGTTATAGTGCAATTAATGTTGTGTTGTGGCTTTGCTGGCATGCATCCCACTTCTTTTTTTTTTTTGCCCCACCAAGATTTACATGCTAATGTCGTCTCATTACTTTCAAATATCCTGGAGAATCCTCCTCAGTCTCTGGAAACTTGGCGTCACCTCAAGTCATATGTACAGTTCCTTCAGAATATTCTCACGCCTGGACTTTTTCCACATTTTGTTGTGTTAGGGCCTGAATTTGAAATGGATTACATTTAGACTATGTCACTGGCCTACACACAATACCCCATAATGACGAAGTGGAATTATGTTTTTTGATATTTTTACAAAATAATAAAAAATGAAAAGCTGAAATGTCTTGAGTATTCAACCCCTTTGTTATGGCAAGCCTAAATAAGTTCAGGAGTAAACATTTGCTGAACAAATCATATACTAAGTTGCATGGACTCACAGTGCGCAATAAGTGTTTAACATGATTTGTGAATACCTACCTTATCTCTGTACCCCACACGTACAATTATCTGTAAGGTCCCTCAGTCAAGCAGTGAATT
This sequence comes from Salvelinus alpinus, assembly GCF_045679555.1. Taxonomy (NCBI): domain Eukaryota; kingdom Metazoa; phylum Chordata; class Actinopteri; order Salmoniformes; family Salmonidae; genus Salvelinus; species Salvelinus alpinus. The sequence continues at coordinate 20,130,917 of NC_092090.1, forward strand.
TCAAACACAGATTCAACCACAAAGACCAGGAAGGTTTTCCAATGCCTCGTAAAGGGCAAAAATAAAAAAGCAGACAGTGAATATCCCTTTGAGCAAGTTATTCATTATACTTTGGATGGTGTATCAATACACCCAGACACTACAAAGATACAGGCATCCTTCCTAACTCAGTTGCTGGAGAGGAGGGAAACCACTCAGGGAATTCAGTATGAGGCCAATGGTGACTTTAAAACATTTTGTTTAATGGCTGTGATAGGAGAAAACAATATTGTAGTTACTCTTTAATACTAATCTAAATAACAGTGATAAGGAAGCCTGAAGAGACTAAAAATATTCCAAAACATGCATACTGTTTGCAGCAAGGCACTAAAGCAATACTGCAAAAAATGTGGCATAGCAACTAACCTTTTGTTATGTTTGGGGCAAATCCAATACAACAAATTACTGAGAACCACTCTCCATATTTTTAAGCATAGTGATGGCTGCATCATGTTATGGGTATGCTTGTAATCATTATCAACTGGGGAGTTTCAGCATAAAAATTAAACGGATCTAAGCACCGGAAAAATCCTAGAGAAAAATCTGGTTCAGTCTGCTTTCCACCAGACCCTGGGAGATGAACTCACCTTTCAATAGGACAATAACCTAAAACACAAGGCCAAATATACACTGGAGTTGCTTACCAAGAAGACAGTGAATGTTCTTGCATGGTAGAGTTACAGTTTTGACTTAAATCTGCTTAAAAATCTATGGCAAGACCTGAAAATGGTTGTCTAGCAATGATCAACAAACTAATTGGACAGAACTTTAAGAAATTAAAAACATAACAGGCATATGTTGCACAATCCATGTGTGGAAAGCGCTGAGACTTACCCAGAAAGACTCGCTGCCAAAGGCGATTCTAACATCTATTGACTCAGGGTTAAATGCTTATTTAGTCAAGATAATTTGTAAAACAATGTTTTTTTTTTTTTTTTTTTTTTTTTTACAAATGTGAGAACTTTTCTTTCACTTTGACATTGAATAATTGTGTAGGTTGTTGCGAGAATTTAAAAAAATCTATTTTAATCACACTTTCCAACAACAAAATGTGGAAAAAGGGGTGTGAATGCTTTCTGCACTTTATAAAGGCAGGGCAACAACAAAAAAAGGCCTTATTTTTAACCAAATATTGCAATTGCGATTTAGATCAATATACTTAGGTGAACTGTTGGAATCATGGAAATCGAATGATTATTCAAATTTTAAAGTTAAAATGTAATATTGGGCACTGAATAATAGTGTTGTTTGACGTGACAAGCAATGAAAAAGCCATGGAGGCGTTCATAGAATTAGGAATTACAATACTAATAGATTCTCAATGGAGGCGTTATTGCGACAGGGTAGGAACCAAATTGTTGGTCAGTGTTTCCCAGGGGAGTGGGACCCTATAAACTTTGGTTACATTAAAATGTCATCTTACTTCATGTAGTTAACATATTCATGCTTTGCCTATTCCTCTCTGATTTCGGCCTACACCAGCACAGGTATCAGGCTGTATTAGCTAGCTATGTTTTCGCTGGCTCAGTACATTTCATCTAACTAGCAATTAGCGGCTAATGATTTATTGTAGCCACAACTTGCTAAGCAAAGACAAGCTGTTTGCAGACAGTAAGATACACAGACTAGGTGTCATTATAAATTGCATTTGTGGATTTATATTAAGAAGCGAAGTGGAAAGCAGCATCGTTGTCATCAACATATTGTTGCATCAGCGCATTGATCATGCAGACTGAAGAGTGAACAGTCAGCAAATGATCTCATGGTCGATCAACAACTGCACTCCTTGAGTGACAGGGGGCGGGGTTGGTGAGAGAGGGAGAGAGACGACTCAAGTAGTGGAGTAAACTATAAAAACAAAGTAGCGTATCACATTTAACAAACCAAACATTGAAATACCATTATAGAAAGTAAAGTAAAAACCCAAACCAGTCTGTGCATCAATACCGGTATACCGTCCAGCCCTAGTATATTGGTCTCATTACGTAGGCTAACCTAAGCCTAGCCTATACAATAGTGCCAACTAACTGCATGGCATACTTCAAGGCAGGGTTTCCCAAACTACACCTTTTGGTTTTTGCCCTAACACTACACAGCTGATTCAAATAATCAAAGCTTGATGAATCAGCTGTGTAGTGCCGGGGCAAAAACCAAACCCTGCACCCTGCTTCAAGGGATAGGCCTACTTCACCACCCACCCCTGTATAAAAGAATGACATATGCATTCACATATACCTAAAAAACAGTCTCAAGTCAAACAGTGGAAAAGATTGGCACCATTTAATGAAATGGAATAATATGGTGCCACTGACAATCTTTCCAATTCAAATGGGACTGAGGCCTGCGGATTTCTCTGAACGCATATAGTGGGATCGACACAACAGACCCCTTTAAGTCTAAAACCTGCAGACAGACTGATATTTTGGGTTAACTATCCCTTTAAATCAACGGCATCCGAGAGATGTGAAGTCAGTGTGTTACAGGCAGGGTGGTTGGGAGATATGGGCTCTCCTCAGCTGATGCTTTAAAACCACAACAGGAATGAGACACACCACATCAAGTGTGCCGTTAATGAGCAGTATTGATGTAGCTATCTGAATAACTGAACACTAGTCAACTTTGTCCAATTCAAGAGAGTAGCCCGAGGTAGGCATTTTTCATTTCTAAGAAATCAAATTGGTTGTGTGCGTGCGCACGTGTTTGTTTCCAGGCACAATCTTAATGGTTTCCCACCAAATGTGATTAAAAAGATATTGAATAAACATAAATATTTTCCGCAGGTACGCCAGCCACCGCAAAGAGCAGAGAAATGATGAACAGTGTTTTCATGCATGGGCAGGCAGCTCAGGAGGGTCAGGGCATAATAAAATGTTGTCATGTTTAATGCAAAAAAGGAGGAGTTGTTAAAGGCTCTCCCTTCAATGGCATTCAGACAATCTGTCAAATCCAGTTTTAATTAGAGACGTGTTTGGAATGGGAGATGAGATGGCCTGGCTGGAGTACGTGTTATTCTTCTGTGATCCTATTTTTAATTCATGTTCATTTGAGGGAAGAGGTTCAGCGCCAGGATTATTGATCAGTGTGTGACAGCGAGCAAACAAAATGAATTAGTGTGTAAGTCATTTGTTCTTCCGTAATCATAGCTGTATTAAAACACAAGGCCAAAGAAAGCTCACAGAGCAATGACGTGAAGTTGGCTGCAACACTGGTAAAGATGCCACGGTTGCACTGAACTGATAAGTACAATAAACACAATATAACAAATATGGTGGCAGATCCCCATGACAGGATGGCTGTGAGGTTTATGATGGAGAAGCTCCTGCCATTACGCATCGGAAGGCAGCGGAATAGAATGCAAATTAAACTAGTTGAAATAGTGGTGGGAAGTTGATAATGATACAGTCCTCCAGGCAAACATGTATCACTCAAACTGCTGTTTAAGAGAGCAATGATGAAAGGCTTACACAATTGCAAACACACGTGCATTCCCACACTAGGGGACTTTATCACCAGGCCATTGTGACTGAAGAGGGCTTTATCACCAGGCACTGAAGGCAGGCTCTCAACGTGTCACACTGGCTTCTCCTGAAGCACGTCAGGGCAGCAGCAGCCCACTTTATAGAGCCATTCATTTGCTCACTCAATTACAGCTGACATTCTCCTGAAAAGGCTGATTGTGTCAAACACGTCCAGGGAAAATGGTTTGACACCACTTTGCTTGACAACTGCTGCCAAGCGACAATAGCCCAATAAGAAAAGGTAACTTGAAAACTGTTGGAAATAACAAAAGGAGCTAGTCCAAGGCCCCTATTCCTTTGTTGAACACTGGTGGTGTGCAGGACCGTGCACAGACCTTTCAGGGGACAGGTGCTAAAAATAAAAAGCACCATATAAAAAATATATACTTTCAGAATTCATATGTAGAAATGTATAACATACTGTACAAACTGCTTCTGTAGCTAGCTATTTTTTAGCATCGGCCTATTTATTAATGCAACACAATTACAAGCTAGTTCGTTACATTTGAGTCAGTTAGCAGACTTACAGGAGCAATTGGGGTTAAGGGGGTTGATCAAGGGCACAGACTGATTTTTCACCTAGTCTGCTCAGCGATTAGAACCAATGACCTTTCTGTTACTGTTACTCACCCAATGTTCTTAACCACTACCTGCCGCCCAGTGTGGCACAAAAACATGATTGACATGGGGAAAAGAGGGTAGGCTATCAGCTGAACATTGATGTTGATGACGATGAATGTAAATCTGCTAGTTAGCTAGACCTATAATAATTTATCTTCAATGATGTTAAATAATATCTTCATAATGTAGCCTAATATTCCTAATATTCTAAGTCATGATATATGGTTGGCTGGCTAGTGGCTGGTGTGGATATTTTAGTATATGGTGGTTAGCTAGAGTCTGGACCCGTGGTTGGCAAAATGTCTGTCTGTGTGTGTGTGTGTGTGTGGGGTGGTTAAACTTACTCTTGAAAGTTGTAATAGTAGAATGCACAAGATGCAATATCGCTAAATGGTTATTCCTCGACCTAATAAGGATCACGGTTTGAATTGAAAGGCTTTTCTCCCTGGCTTTGAACTGGTAAAGACTCACACTTGAGTGATCAAGCCTGGAGTCACTGTTAAATGTAGCCTATAGAATTAATCGATTTCATTAACACAGCTTATACTTCACAATTTTTAGGGACATTAATGGTTCCAAGAAAATGCAGAGTAATGTATTAAAATAACTGATAAGGTGGAAAAATTATTCCTAAGAGCTTAACACACATTGTAAGATTGGTCAGCTAGTGAAATGAGGGATGCACGATATATCGATGAACATATATCGGACGATATTAGCTAAAAATGCCAAAATCATCATCGGCCCGATGTCTAGTTTAATGCCGATATGCAAAACCGATGTCAAAGCTGACGTGCATACCTAGATAACGTAATGACGCCACGAAAAACACAGCGCTACACAGAACAAAATCTGAAAAATACTAAGCGCAGACTTCCAACAACTAAACAAGTTCAAGTCGAGCAGTCATTTGAAAGAGTAAGAACATTTCAGCGAGACAACTCAAAAGGAAAAATCCATTAACGCCAAGAAACGGAATTCATTTCCCTTGACAATCAACCGTTCTGTCGTGGATGATGTAGGCTTTCGCCGACTGGTCGAGCCCCGGTACACACTACCAAGTAGGCGCTATTTTTCAGATGTTGCCCTACCAGAGTTACACAGTATTGTTGAAACTCACATCTATGAGTTACTTGCTATGTTACTGCCATTAGCTTCACGGCTGACATTTGGACCAGCGACGTCAGCCCCATGAGCATGCTGAGTCTGACAGCAACAGTGGGTCAACGAGAATTTGGTACTGAGGAAAGCCATATTGCATGCTCAAGAATGTGCTGGTTCTCATACCACTGCTGCCTTTTCAATGGCTTTTGGGGAACATGTTTGAAACTTGGAAACATGAAAACACTCCTAGCGCCATTCGAACGGACTCAAGAAATAAGCTAATCAACTGTGTCTGCAGCAGACGGGATACCCTCTGTCATGGCATTGAAACGCCTGCTCAACAAAACCCCACGGTCTGTATCGGCAGTTAAAACTTGCAAAAGTACTCGAGGCTGTGAACAAGCGATTTGTGGCATTCTCTCTGAGCCTCTTTCCTGTGTCGCCACCATGCTTGATGCTAGGTACAAGGACCACTACTTCGACGCAGACAAGAAACAGGGTTTATGTGAAATGTTAGATACAGCTGGACAAGATGGAAACGGACACAGTGACAGTGCGCACCGAGGAAGAGAGGCCACAGACAGACAGAGCTGAAACTTCACTGCTTGACAATGTATGATGAAATCCTGGTTGAGACTGAACCAATGAACAATGAAACACCACAGCAAGTAAGTGAAAGAAAGAGGTTTTGATTGTTTTACTGGTAAAGGGGAAATACGTAAATGCCAACAAAATAACTTTTTTCGTCAGTGTGTGCGTTTCAACTATTTAAACTACACTAGAATGCTAAAAGGCAGCTACAATTGTAAATATAGGTATAGTTTTTTTGGCAAGGAAAATATTGGATATCGGTATGTCATATCAGTGCATCACTAAGTGAAACCACTAGGCATTCAAAGTGTATCTAACCTCATCTCACTACACAGTTGGACAAACATATGTCAGCAGTTCCAAAGTAACCTATAAGCAGTATTCATTTCAAACTCGCTGCCCGGCGCAGGTGGGAAGCTGGTGCATGCGATGAGGACAAGCGCATAAGGCAGAAGGGAGGGGACTTTTATCAAGATTAATGAGTTCATGACAAAGTATCTAGTTTGACAGGCAATTTGTTGCATTTCAAGTTGAGAAAAGAGACTAAAAATAAAATGTTAAAAGTAATTCGTTTATAAAAACGGCACCAATCAAAAGGGCACTTCTTGCATAGGAGGGCAGATGCTCTGGCACCCCTTAAATTTGTATTTTTTTTATTTCACCTATTAGAAGATGTATGTGCAAGTATAGATACTGGGGTGCAAAGGCGCAAAATAAATAAATATAGTATGGGGATGAGGTAGTCGGATGGGCTATTTACAGATGGACTATGTACAGGTGCATTGATCTGTGAGCTGCTCTGACATCTGGTGCTTAAAGTTAGTGAGGGAGATATGAGTCTCCAGCTTCAGTGATTTTTGCAGTTCGTTCCAGTCATTGGCAGCAGAGAACTGGAAGGAAAGGCGGCCAAATGAGGAATTGGCTTTGGGGGTGACCAGAGAAATATACCTGCTGGAGCACGTGCTACAGGTGGGTGTTGCTATGGTGACAAGTGAGCTGAGATACGGCAGGGCTTTACCTAGCAAAGACTTGTAGAGGACCTGGAGCCAGTAGGTTTGGCGACGAGTATGAAGCGAGGGCCAGCCAACGAGAGCGTACAGGTCGCAATGGTGGGTAGTATATGGGGCTTTGGTACAGGTCGCAATGGTGGGTAGTATATGGGGCTTTGGTGACAAAACGGATGGCACTGTGATCGACTGCATCCAATTTGTTGAGTAGAGTGTTGGAGGCTATTTTGTAAATGATATCGCCAACGTTGAGGATCGGTAGGATGATCAGTTTTACGAGGGTATGTTTGGCAGCATGAGTGAAGGATGCTTTGTTGCAAAATAGGAAGCCGATTCTAGATTTAATTTTGGATTGGAGATGCTTAATGTGAGTCTGGAAGGAGAGGTTACAGTCTAACCAGACACCTAGGTATTTGTAGTTGTCCACATATTCTAAGTCAGAACCGTCCAGAGTAGTGATGCTGGACGGGTGGGCAGGTGCAAAATAATCGTTTTGTGTCTCTTTTCTGGTGGATAATCATTAAGACTAGCAACATGGCTGCCTATAAGTTTCTGCTTTATCCAACCACTGTCGTTGTCTTGAATATTGAATGTGGAACTGAAAAGGCGCCGGCAGCAGAGTTGCACCAGGCCTCCTTTACTTCCTACTTAATTTGGGAGTTAAGTCCCGTGGGCAGCACCAAGACATCAGTGGAGGCTGCTGAGGGGAGGATGGCTTATAATATTGGAAACCATGTGTTTGATACCATTCCACTGCTTCCACTCCAGCCTTTACCACAAGCCTGTCCTCCCCAATTAAGGTGCCACCAGCCTCCTGTGCTAGGCATAGGCCTACATTGAAGAGTTGTGACAGACAGTCACATTACCTGAAACTGAAGGAACTAACAGCCTGTCGGGATAAAGAGCAAGTAAACAACGAAAAGAAGCTGGGAGCTGGCGGTTGTCTCTCAGTAATCTAGCTACTAAAATGACACAGCACGCCAGGCAGTCCGTCCAGCCCTGACCCTGCCATAAGCATCGTTTTTATGATTTCTGGAAGATCAACGTTTTTGGACTCATTCAGAAGGTTTTATCTGATTAAGTATAAGATGCAAACTATTGTAAATTAATGTTTAAAGTTCCAGTGTGGGCTTCAAGAGGAGTTGTCTGGCCTGCACAGATCATCAAAGTTTAAACATGGAAGCTTCTGGACATGTTCAGAGTAGCATGCCACAAAATCAATTGAATATGTGCAAAGTATCAAATCACTATGCAACTAACTACCACCTAAACGTGTGCACAGAATCTAATGTTACCAGTCCTCTCAGTCATATAAATGAATAGCTAATGCTCTGCTCTCAGCTGTGTAGGCAAATAAATAAAAAAGCTGTGTAGGCATGTTATAGTGGTTGTCATAGCAATCAAATATGGAGGGGGGGAGCAGCCATAGAAATGGAGTACAGTAGCTAGCAAACGTTAGCTAACTAACAAAGCCCAATACAATAAACCCAACTAGCTATGTAGCTTGCATGTTAGCTTGTTGACACTGGCTGTATAGGTTAGTGCTATACTCACTTGTTCCTTAGCACCTGCCAGGCAGCCTCGATGTCCGCATACAGGTTCTTTTCTGACGGTTTCCCGCTGCTGACACCGTAGCCCGAATAATCATACGAGAAGACGTTGCAGTTTATCCTCGAACCGAGGCCGATGTAGAAACTGCACATTTGGCCTAAGTCCACTGCGTTACCGTGGGAAAAGAGCAACGTGTACCGGCTGTTGGGTGCGCATCGTACAAACATGCAACCCAGCCGGTTTCCCCGACTGGTTCTGGTGTTGAACACCTCGACAGCGTCCAGTTCGCGTTGGGAGTACTGCCAGTCTGCTCGCTCGGATAGATGCAGGCTACTCGTCCCGTTAGCATCGGTGTGTACGGAGTACGTGGGTTCGGGAGGGAGAAAGGCTAGTTTGGATGCGATGCGACTGGGACAGGGCGGGCAACAGAATAGCCAGCATAGTTCGCCGAGGGAAAAACCATTCATCCTTGGGCCTTGTTCGGGCATTGAGGCTCGATAGACGCTTTTTCTTTGTAACACCAGCAAATGTATCCAGTTATGTTTTTTTTATCTAGCTGGTAACAAAATAACAATAAAACACTTCGTAAGGAGCTAAACTAGCTAGCCACCTAGTACTAGCTAGGCTAGTAGCTGGCTAACTGGTTTCTCCTTTGTATAGCTTGGTAGCTAACGTGATTTACAAAACTCAGAAAGTCGTTAACATAGTTAACGATTTTTTTGTGTCTACAGAAGCGATATAACTTGCTTGTTATCATACAATTTCAAAACGTTGGTCGAAGAATTAAGCTTATGTCAAACGTAAACGTCGAGTTAGCAGGCTAATACAGTGTATGCAGCCATATCTTTCAGCAGTAACGCCAAATATAAGATTTCCGGTCGAACCGGATATCCTTTCGCACTTTTTCGTCAAAATCATGTCGATGACAGAACCGTAGTAGCAATAATATGCATATTATGTAGTCACTTGATAGTAGGCTATTATTGAAATATGAGTGTTTTCTCTAATGCATATGCAATCATGCAACAGCTTTGTTCATGCTAGCTACATCAATAGTTTGCCTGAAACCACAGTTTGAATGGAAAGAGTGTTGCTTTTCCTGTAATTGCATCTGAATAAATGCACATTAGTTGTAGATCCATTGGGTTGAAAACAAACATGCAAATTGCTGTGAAAAGAAAACGTACAGTTTAAGGACCAGAAATTTAAATAGGTTTAGAATATTCATTGAGAAAATGGAATGCATGTGAGAATGATAGGTGGCGGTATATGCACCTGTCAGTTTGGTTGTGATCACCCACCCCCAAATGTTGCTTAATGCTCAGCACTAAAGGCTAGTAAATGTCTGACATACAGATTCGAGGTCGGAAAGGGCAGCGAGTTATGTGGACGAAAAGGAGAAAAAGTTGGTGAAGCAACCATATGGGTGTCAGTTCTGATGTTATGGAGCGGGAGGATAAGGGTCAATGACCAGAATGGTCAGTAGTGGAAAGACATATGTTACCTTCCCCAGTTTCTGTGTTTTGGATTTGTATGTGTTTGTATGTGTATATTTCAGGAAGGCTTCCTGGATTTTAAGCAGCTGATTGGTTGGTCCCATCGATGATTGGAGCTCTGAACCCTCCCTCTCATCAGGGGAAACAGCTGTTTTCAATTACCAACTCCTTCTCCAGCTGGATAAAAGCCAGTGTTCCTTTATCAAAGAAGCTCCCTTCTTTTGATGTTCTGTGTTGGTTGTGTCCCAGTGACAGTTTTGTTGAAGGTATTTTGTAGCTGCTACTTCTAAGGTAGGACTTAGTGTTTTGTTTGTGTGGTTTTAATCCCTATAGGACTGTGTTTTTGATTATTGACATTTTTCACTTTATGTTAGTAATTATTCTGTGTTTGTTCCCAGGGGGGAAGAAGGCATCTTGGGAGTGCTTAGGCAAGAGGCCTGCAGGCATACATAACCTGTAGTATTTACTATGCACACTAGGTAAGACCTTGGCAGACCACCCCCTGTATTTTGGTTAGCGTGCCAGGAGGTGCTAAAAGGTTAGGTAAGTAGTGGGTAGGTAGGAGAGGGAACTCTAACTTTTACTTTCTTTGCTTTGGTTCTGTCTAACCCCTTTTCCCCCACATTATTGTGTTAAGGAAATAAATTCCCTGTAAATGGTAATATTCTCTGCCTCTGTCATCCTTATCTGCACCTACAATCACATACTACTTTCACTCCATGGGGAGTTGAGATGTAACAGGGTGTTGTGTTCCCTCCAAGAGGTGTACGTAACAACATAGGAAGAAGACAGATCGTGATACAGAATGCATTGGAGCATCTAGTAAAGAAAGCATAAAGAGGGCCAAAGTAGAAAGCAAGAGTGGTGATGGTTTTTGATATGACTACAGGGCCTTACACCCTATCCAACTAACTAATGCCATAGAGAAAGGGGTAGGTGAAATTAGCTTGGTTCATTGGAAATGGTAGATTGTTTATATTGTGTGATAGCCAGGCTCAGCAAGAGAAGATTCTGAAAATGGGAAAGCTTAATGGGAAGATTAAAAGACCTGGTGCTTATGCTAGGTTGAGGAGTCATCACCGGGGTCTCAATATCTTGCCAATTGGCCTGGACCCCTTATTGTCGACACGACGCCTCGCCGATCCATCACGACTGGTCTGCCGACGTAATCGTCCGATTGTGGTTTCAACAGGCCTTTCCGTTGCGATGTCGCCGAAGACCCATCTCCTGGCCCGCTAGCTTTCTGAACGCCGTGTCTCCCGCTTGCCTAGCATAGTAGCGACTACCGAACGGCTCCCTGACTCTCCTATTGCTGCTCATTAGCCCTTATGATCACTCGGCTACACAGCTGATACCTGCTGGACTGTTCATTAACACTACCTCTTTTTGTTTATCTGTCGGCCCCAGCCTTGAACTCAGGCCCTGTGTGTACCTAACTGACCCCCTTTGCCCATTCATCGCCATTTAGCTGTTGTCCTAGCTCTCCCTACCAATACCTGTGATTGCTTTATGCCTCTGTCAATATGCCTTGTCTGCTGCTGTTTCGGTTAGTTTTATTTCACTGTAGAGCCCCCAGTACCGCTCAACATGCCTTAGCTAGCTCTTTTGTCCCACGCATGCGGAGACCTCACCTGGCTTAACTGGTGCCCCCAGAGACGCAACCTCTCGTCACTCAATGCCGAGGTTTATCTCCACTGTACTCACATCCTACCATACCCTTGTCTGTACACTATGCCCTTAATCTATTCCACCACGCCCAGAAATCTCCTTTTATTCTCTGTTCCCAAAGCACTAGATGACCAGTTCTTATAGCCTTTAGCCGTACCCTTATCCTACTCCTCTGTTCCTCTGGTGATGTAGAGGTTAACCCAGGCCCTGTAGCCTCCAGTACTACACCTACTCCCCAGGTCACTCATTTGTTGACTTCTGTAACTGTAAAAGCCTTGGTTTCAAGCATGTTAACATCAGAAGTCTCCTCCCTAAGTTTGTTATTGTCACTGCTTTAGCCAACCCTAATGTCCTAGCCATGTCTGAATCCTGGCTTAGGAAGGCCACCAAAAATTCTGAAATTTCCATACCCAACTACATTTCCTGTCAAGATAGAAATGGCAAAGGGGCGGAGTTGCAATCTACTGCAGAGAGAGCCTGAAGAGTTCTGTCATACTATCCACGTCTGTGCCCAAACAGTTATTTTCAGAAGTCTCTCACTGTTGCCGCTTGTTATAGACCACCCCACAGCTGTGCCCTGGACACCGTATGTGAATTGATTGCCCCCATCTATCTTCAGAGTTCGAACTGTTAGGTGACCTAAACTGGAATATGCGTAACACCCAGGCAGTCCTACAATCTTAACTAGATGCCCTCAATCTCACAAAATATCAAGGAACCTATCAGGTACAACCCTAAATCCGAAAACATGGGCACCCTCATAGATATTATCCTGACCAACTTGCCCTCCAAATGCACCTCTGTCTTCAACCAGGATCTCAGCGATCACTGCCTCATTGCCTGCGTCCGTAATGGGTCCGCGGTCAAACGCTCTCTTAAACACTTCAGCGAGCAGGACATTCTAATCGACCTGTCCCGGGTATCCTGGAAGGATATTGACCTCATCCTGTCAGTAGAGGATGCCGGGTTGTTCTTTAAAAGTGCTTTGCTCACCATCTTAATTAATAATAAGAGCACCTCCTCCCAGCTGCCCACTGCACTGAGGCTAGGAAACACTGTCACCACTGATAAATCCACGATAATTGATCATTTCAATAAGCATTTTTCTACGGCTGGCCATGCTTTTCACCTGGCCACCCCTACCCTGGCCAACAGCCCTGCACCCCCCGGAGCAACTTGTCCAAGCCCCCCCCCGCTTCTCCTTCATTCAAATCCAGATAGCTGATGTTCTGAAAGAGCTGCAAAATCTGGACCCTTACAAATCAGCTGGGCTAGACAATCTGGACTCTCTCTTTCTAAAATTATCCACCACAATTGTTGCTAGCCCTATTACTAGCCTGTTCAACATCTCTTTCGTATTGTCTGAGATCCTTAAAGATTGGAAAGCTGCCGCGGTGAAGAGGGCTTCAACGGGGGAGACACTCTAGACCCAAACTGTTAGACCTATATCCATCCTACCCTGTCTTTCTAAAGTCTTTGAAAGCAAAGTTAACAAACAGATAACCAACCGTTTTGAATCCTACCGTACCTTCTCCGCTATGTAGTCTGGTTTCCGAGCTGGTCATGGGTGAACCTCAGCCACGCTCAAGGACCTAAATGATATCATAACCTCCATCAATAAAAGACAGTACTGTGCAGCTGTCTTCATCGGCCTGGCCAAGGCTTTCGACTCTGTCAATCACCACATTCTTATCGGCAGACTCAACAGCATTGGTTTCTCAAATGACTGCCTCGCCTGGTTCACCGACTACTTCTCTGATAGAGTTCAGTGTGTCAAATTGGAGGGCCTGTTGTCCGGACCTCTGGCAGTCTCTATGGGGGGGGCCACAGGGTTCAATTGTCGGGCCGACTCTTCTCTGTATACATCAATGATGTCACTCTTGCTGCTGGTGATTCTCTGATCCACCTCTACGCAGACGGCACCATTCTGTATACATCTGGCCCCTCTTTGGACACTGTGTTAACAAACCTCCAAACGAGCTTCAATGCCATACAACACTCCTTCCGTGGCCTCCAACTGCTCTTAAATGCAAGTAAAACTAAATGCATGCTCTTCAACCGATTGCTGCCCGGACCCGCCCGCCAGACTAGCATCACTACTCTTGACGGTTCTGACTTAATATGTGGACAACTACAAATACCTAGGTGTCTGGTTAAACTGTAAACTCTCCTTCCAGACTCACATTAAGCATCTCCAGAACAAAATTAAATCGAGAATCGGCTTCCTATTTCGCAACAAAGCCTCCTTCACTCATGCTGCCAAACATACCCTCGTAAAACTGACTATCCTCGACTTCGGCGATGTAATTTACAAAATAGCTTCCAACACTCTACTCAGCAAACTGGATTTAGTCTATCACAGTGCCATCTGTTTTGTCAACAAAGCCCCATATACTACCCACCACTGCGACCTGTATGCTCTCGTTGGCTGGCCCTCGCTACATATCCGTCGTCAAACCCACTGGCTCCAGGTCATCTATAAGTCTTTGCTAGGTAAAGCCCCGCCTTATCTCAGCTCACTGGTCACCATAGTATACTTCCGGCGCCGAAAAGAGATGGCCGCCTCGCTTCGCGTTCCTTGGAAAATATGCAGTTTTTTGTTTTTATGTGTTATTTCTTACATCGGTACCCCAGGTAATCTTAGGTTTCATTACATACAGTCGGGAGGAACTACTGAATATACGATTAACGTCAACTCATCATCGTTCCTACCAGGAATATGACTTTCCCGAAACGGATCAAGTGTTTTGCCTTCCACCCAATACAATGGATCTGATCCCAGCCGGCGACCCTGTGCGACGCCGAAAAAGGGGCAAACGAGGCGGTCTCGTGGTCAGGCTTCGGAGACGGGCACATCGCGCTCCACTCCCTAGCATACTACTCGCCAATGTCCAGTCTCTTGACAATAAGGTTGATGAAATCCGAGCACGGGTAGCATTCCAGAGAGACATCAGGGATTGCAACGTGCTCTGCTTCACGGAAACATGGCTAACTCAAGGGACGCTAACGGAGTCGGTGCAGCCAGCTGGTTTCTTCATGCATCGCGCCGACAGAAACAAACATCTTTCCGGTAAGAAGAGGGGCGGGGGGGTATGCCTTATGATTAACGAGAAGTGGTGTGATCATCATAACAACACACAGGAACTCAAGTCATTCTGTTCACCTGATCTAGAACTCCTCACAATCAAATGTCGACCGCATTATCTACCAAGGGAATTCTCTTCAATCATAATCACAGCCGTATATATTCCCCCCCAAGCAGACACATCGATGGCCCTGAACGAACTTTATCTGACTCTTTGTAAACTGGAAACCACACACCCTGAGGCTGCATTCATCGTAGCTGGGGATTTTAACAAGGCTAATCTAAAAACAAAACTCCCTAAATTCTATCAGCATATCGATTGTGCTACCAGGGCTGGAAAAACCCTAGATCATTGTTATACTAATTTCCGCGACGCATATAAGGCCCTCCCCCGCCCCCCTTTCGGAAAAGCTGACCACGACTCCATTTTGTTGATTCCAGCCTACAAACAGAAACTCAAACAACAAGCTCCCGCGCTCAGGTCTGTTCAACGCTGGTCCGACCAATCTGAATCCACGCTTCAAGACTGCTTCGATCACGCGGATTGGAATATGTTCCGCATCGCGTCCAACAACAATATTGACGAATATGCTGATTCGCTGAGCGAGTTCATTAGGAAGTGGATTGACGATGTCGTACCCACAGCAACGATTAAAACATTCCCAAACCAGAAACCGTGGATTGACGGCAGCATTCGCGTGAAACTGAAAGCGCGAACCACTGCTTTTAACCAGGGCAAGGTGACCGGAAGCATGACCGAATACAAACAGTGTAGCTATTCTCTCCGCAAGGCAATCAAACAGGCTAAGTCCCAGTACAGAGACAAAATCGAGTCGCAATTCAACAGCTCAGACACAAGAGGTATGTGGCAGGGTCTACAGTCAATCACGGATTACAAAAAGAAAACCAGCCCCGTCGCGGACCAGGATGTCTTGCTCCCAGACAGGCTAAACAACATTTTTGCCCGCTTTGAGGACAATACAGTGCCACTGACACGGCCCCCTACCAAAACCTGCGGGCTCTCCTTCACTGCAGCCGAGGTAAGTAAAACATTTAAACGTGTTAACCCTCGCAAGGCTGCAGGCCCAGACGGCATTCCCAGCCGCGTCCTCAGAGCATGCGCAGACCAGCTGGCTGGTGTGTTTACGGACATATTCAATCAATCCTTATCCCAGTCTGCTGTTCCCACATGCTTCAAGAGGGCCACCATTGTTCCTGTTCCCAAGAAAGCTAAGGTAACTGAGCTAAACGACTACCGCCCCGTAGCACTCACTTCCGTCATCATGAAGTGCTTTGAGAGACTAGTCAAGGACCATATCACCTCCACCCTACCGGACACCCTAGACCCACTCCAATTTGCTTACCGACCCAATAGGTCCACAGACGACGCAATCGCAACCACACTGCACACTGCCCTAACCCATCTGGACAAGAGGAATACCCATGTGAGAATGCTGTTCATCGATTACAGCTCAGCATTTAACACCATAGTACCCTCCAAACTCGTCATCAAGCTCGAGACCCTGGGTCTCGACCCCGCCCTGTGCAACTGGGTCCTGGACTTCCTGACGGGCCGCCCCCAGGTGGTGAGGGTAGGTAACAACATCTCCACCCCGCTGATCCTCAACACTGGGGCCCCACAAGGGTGCGTTCTGAGCCCTCTCCTGTACTCCCTGTTCACCCACGACTGCGTGGCCATGCACGCCTCCAACTCAATCATCAAGTTTGCGGATGACACTACAGTGGTAGGCTTGATTACCAACAACGACGAGACGGCCTACAGGGAGGAGGTGAGGGCCCTCGGAGTGTGGTGTCAGGAAAATAACCTCACACTCAACGTCAACAAAACAAAGGAGATGATTGTGGACTTCAGGAAACAGCAGAGGGAGCACCCCCCTATCCACATCGACGGGTCAGTAGTGGAGAAGGTGGAAAGTTTTAAGTTCCTCGGTGTACACATCACGGACAAACTGAATTGGTCCACCCACACAGACAGCGTTGTGAAGAAGGCGCAGCAGCGCCTCTTCAACCTCAGGAGGCTGAAGAAATTCGGCTTGTCACCAAAAGCACTCACAAACTTCTACAGATGCACAATCGAGAGCATCCTGTCGGGCTGTATCACCGCCTGGTACGGCAACTGCTCCGCCCACAACCGTAAGGCTCTCCAGAGGGTAGTGAGGTCTGCAGAACGCATCACCAGGGGCAAACTACCTGCCCTCCAGGACACCTACACCACCCGATGTCACAGGAAGGCCATAAAGATCATCAAGGACAACAACCACCCAAGCCACTGCCTGTTCACCCCGCTATCATCCAGAAGGCGAGGTCAGTACAGGTGCATCAAAGCAGGGACCGAGAGACTGAAAAACAGCTTCTATCTCAAGGCCATCAGACTGTTAAACAGCCACCACTAACATTTAGCGGCCGCTGCCAACATACTGACTCAACTCCAGCCACTTTAAAAATGGGAATTGATGGAAATTATGTAAAAATGTACCACTAGCCACTTTAAACAATGCCACTTAATATAATGTTTACATACCCTACATTACCCATCTCATATGTATATACTGTACTCTATATCATCTACTGCATCTTGCCATCTTTATGTAATACATGTACCACTAGCCACTTTAAACTATGCCACTTTATGTTTACATACCCTACAGTACTCATCTCATATGTATATACCGTACTCTATACCATCTACTGCATCTGCCATGCCGTTCTGTACCACCACTCATTCATATATCTTTATGTACATATTCTTTATCCCTTTACACTTGTGTGTGTGTGTGTAAGGTAGTAGTTGTGGAATTGTTAGGTTAGATTACTTGTTGGTTATTACTGCATTGTCGGAACTAGAAGCACAAGCATTTCGCTACACTCGCATTAACATCTGCTAACCATGTGTATGTGACTAATAAAATTTGATTTGATTTATGATTTGATTTGATAGCAAAACCCACCCGTAGCACGGGCTCCAACAGGTATATTTCTCTAGTTATCCCCAAAGCCAACACCTCCTTTGGCTGCTTTTCCTTCCAGTTCTCTGCTGCCAATGACTGGAACGAATTGCAAAAGTCATTGAAGTTGGAGACTTACATCTCCCTCACTAACTATAAGCATCAGCTGTCAGAGCAGCTTATCGATCACTGCACCTGTACACAGCCCATCTATAAATAGCCCACCCAACTACCTCATCCCCACATTGTTATATTTTTTATATTTTGCACCCCAGTATCTCTACTTGCACATCTGCACATCAATCACTCCAGTGTTAATGCTAAATTGTAATTATTTTGCCACTATGGCCTATTTATTGCCTTTCTACATTTGCACACGCTGTATATAGATTTTTCTATTGTGTTATTGACTGTATGTTTGTCTATCCCATGTCTAACTCTGTTGTTTTTGTCACACTGCTTTGTTTTATCTTGGCCAGGTCGCAGTTGTATATGAGAACTTGATCTCAACTGGCTTACCTGGTTAAATAAAGGTAAAAAATTAAATAATAATCTGGCTACAGATATTAAAGGAAATGTGAAGGGGGACAGAGTGATTGAGGCAAAAAAGTTGATCAGTAGGAAAGAGGGTCAAATAAGTGAAGCTTATTAGTGATGCTGAGGTTTGAGAAAGTCTTGCTGGGAAAAGTACAGATAGAATTCCTTTGTTTCAATGTTAGAGAATTTGTCACACATGCACTGCAGTGTTTTAAATGTCAAATAATAGGACATGTAGCTGCTCAGGGTAAAGGAAAGAAAAGATGTGCCAAGTGTGGAGGGGGTGTGATTATGGTGAATGTGGAAGCAATGTGAAGGTTAAGTGCTGTAATTGTGGGGGAGAACACAGTGCAGCATTTGGTGGATGCCAGGTGTAGAGAGAGGCTCAGAGACATCATGAATGATCCTATATATCATGTGCAGAGGCCGTAAAACAGATTGGTAGAACTACAGTGGACTCATTGAGCTTACATGGATGTACCTGTAGTAGGTGGACCTACTGTCAGACTGATTGAGTTTACATGGATGTACTTGTAGTAGGTGGACCTACTGTCAGATTGGAGTTTACATTGATGTACTTGTAGTAAGTGGACCTACTGTAGAGGCTGGTGCTTCAAGTGGTCTTGGCATGGTTTCAAGGCCTGTTCAGAAATGTTGTCCTCATGAATGTGCGGTGTCAAAGGACACTTTGATAATGAATAAAGTTGACTTCATAGCTTTTATTGGTAAGGTTATCAATACGACTCGGGTTGTGGAAAGCACAAATGCCAGGTTGAATGCTATTGTGGAGACGGGAAAATGGATATTGGAGGTAACATGTTACTGTTCAAATGGTTGTTGATATGCTGAACAATTCTAAGGGTGGAGTGTTTCAGCATGACATAGATAAAGTTTAATGGGGTTGGGGAGGGTGTGGTCGAAGTTAAGGATTTATTTGGTTTTGAATTTTATTTTCACGTTGGTACAGAATTGGGCAGCTCATGATTGATCAGTGGACTCTAGAGTGGGGCTTGGAGTCTAAGGTAGACATCGTCGTTAGGTTGCTGTGGTGATGGCAATCCGGAGATCTGTGGAAGAACCTAAGAGATACTAGCTAGAAGGTGGAGATGGGATGCACAACTTGATAAGGCTAGTAACTTGACATGCACTACAGAGCAAAGAGGAGGAATGTTAGTTTGGTCAGGTTTAGGTAGGGAGGCAGTGGTGATTAAGGTGAGTGTGGAGGCTGATTGGCAATTAGTAGCAGCTGGTGCTTGTTGAGGAGCTAGGGATCTGTGTATAAGGCAACTAGTTAAAGTGTTGCATTCAAGTCTAGTCCTCTCACCTGAATTGTAGTTAATTCTTAACACAAGTATTCCTGGTAAGTGGAAATGTGAATTAGCATGAAAGCATATTTGAATACCATAGAGCACAGGTGTCAAACTCATTCCACGGAGGGCCGAGTGCCTGCGGGTTTTCGCTCCTCCCTTGTACTTGATTGATGAATTAAGGTCATTAATTAGTAAGGAACTCCCCACACCTGGTTGTCTAAGGCTTCATTGAAAGGGAAAACCCCAAATCCTGCAGACACCAGGCCCTGCATGGAATGAGTTTGACACCCCTACCATAGAGGTTGCAACTTGCATCCTTTTCTTGTGTGTGTGTTGGGAGTGGTGTTTCTGCAGTGTTTCTGCAGTATCATAGAATCCCTCTGGTGGGGATCCACCAACGTTACACAAACACACATTGCAATCTCAAACACTCACTCGGACACACTGCCATAATCAGTAATAACCATATGGAGTCGAGACTGGGCTGGATTTATCATAGCTAGAAGGGTGAAGCACATGACCAGATAGACTAATGTGCTTAAAGCTGGCAGGGTGCAGAGAGACGTGGCCTGGGACTTGTCTGAAAACCACTCGGCTGCCTGGGAAATTAAGTGGAGTATAAAGTGCCGATTGCTCCAACCCATCTGTTTAATATTCAGAGGAGATAAGCATAACTTCAATTCCCATGTAGAGCCCCATGCAGCTGTAAAGTGGAGGCATGTGCCCATCACATGGGGTTGGTGGCACCTTAATTGGGGAGGATGGGCTCGTGGTAATAGCTGGTAATAACATGGTTTCCATGTGTTTGATGCCATTATGAGCCGCCCTCCCCTCAGCAGCCTCCACTGATACCCATATGCACCATATAAATAACATGTTAGTGTGTTCTCTAGTCTAGGCATTTACCAGTCACTCACATGTTACAGTGTGTTCTGTGGTCTAGGCATCTACCAGTCACTCACATGTTAGTGTGTTCTGTGGTCGAGGCATCTACCAGTCACTCACATGTTACAGTGTGTTCTGTAGTCTAGGCATCTACCAGTCACTCACATGTTACAGTGTGTTCTGTAGTCTAGGCATCTACCAGTCACTCACATGTTAGTGTGTTCTGTAGTCTAGGCATCTACCAGTCACTCACATGTTACAGTGTGTTCTGTATTCTAGGCATCTACCAGTCACTCACATGTTACAGTGTGTTCTGTAGTCTAGGCATCTACCAGTCACTCGCATGTTAGTGTGTTCTGTATTCTAGGCATCTACCAGTCACACACATGTTAGTGTGTTCTGTATTCTAGGCATCTACCAGTCACACACATGTTAGTGTGTTCTGTATTCTAGGCATCTACCAGTCACACACATGTTAGTGTGTTCTGTAGTCTAGACATCTACCAGTCACTCGCATGTTAGTGTGTTCTGTATTCTAGGCATCTACCAGTCACTCACATGTTACAGTGTGTTCTGTATTCTAGGCATCTACCAGTCACTCACATGTTACAGTGTGTTCTGTAGTCTAGACATCTACCAGTCACTCGCATGTTAGTGTGTTCTGTAGTCTAGACATCTACCAGTCACTCGCATGTTAGTGTGTTCTGTATTCTAGGCATCTACCAGTCACTCAGTCATGCACATGTTAAAAGAGAAGCATCCTAGAATGTCATGAACCTACTCTCCTCGTCATCATCTGCCCTTCATCATCCCTAGGTAGGTATGCACAACGCACACACCTCTTTCATCCTCTGCCCTATGTTCCTCTTGTTTGTATACGTTGAAGCGCATTCTCAAATGAATGGAAGGAGACGGACAGGGATCATTTTAACTGTATCAAATGTCTAGTTGTCCAATCGAAGCAGATCTTTAACCTCAGACAGTGGCAATACACATCATCATCATCCTGGGATGAAAGATGAACCAGAGAAATGAATGTCAGATTAAACCCTGATCATCTTGCAGGCACGTTGCTCTGAGTCCTAGTAGTTATCCGATGTTGTCTTTCTCTTAGTTTCAGTGTGGGAGAAACTGGGAGAAATTAGCAATGGCCAGATTGGCCACCATGTCCCTTGTTTCATATCATGTAACACGATCTGAGCCCTGAGCAAAGTGCATGTCACACACTGCACTTGAGCAAAAGCACTAGTAAGACATTTGAACAAGTTCACACATTTCAAGTTTACAAAAGCCTCATTAGCAAAGCTATTAGAGATTAAACATTTAGTTTAATACGTGCTAGTAATGCCCGGTTTAAAGCAAAAATCAGCAGTTGAAACAATAAAGCATTTTCCCCACCCCTGTTTCGTTAAAAAGATGAGGGTTAGGGCTGGAGAAATGGAACCACTCAGATTCATAGACAGAGCTATGGATGCAAGGACTGACGATCCATAATATCAAAATGATAGGCTATATGGTGTTTTTACATTTACTTTGTTTTTCAAACATTGGCGTGAAACAAGCTTATATTCTGGGTTCTGATGGGGTATGACAGTTGAACTAAGTTCATGAGGCATAAGTTATATTCTTCAAGAATCAATGGGTACATTGCATCGCTTCAGAAGTCCAAAAATGGATGAAGCAACTGTAGAGTTCCTTTTCTTAGGACATTTATTATGAAAATCAGCTGATCAAATGCATTAGAACCGTGTTTCTGAACTCCAGTCCTCGAGTTCCCCCAACAGTACACATTTGTACTGTAGCCCCGGACAAGCACACCCGATTCAACCCGTCAACTAATCATTAAGCCATCAGTGAGTTGAATGAGGAGTGTTTGTCCGGGGCTACAATGAAAATGTGTACTGGTGGGCGGCAAGTTGGTTCAGTTGCACAAGCTGCCCTCTAGTTATGAAATTCTGCCCTTAGGACAGAACAAGGGTTTGTCTATCCCAAGACAAATAAGATACAAAGACAGCCTGCTGATCATTGCCTCTACCCAACTGGGAAGATCATGGCATGGCTTCCCCTCCATATGATTTGTTTGCAGAGTAGTATGAGACTGATCTTAGGCCAATTTTGAGTGTCCCCTTAGTGGTTAAGGGTTGGATGTCGAGAGGGGTAAGCTGATCCTAGATCAGTGCCAAAGGGCAACTTTTTAACCTGGAGTGAATGTTTGTTTAAATGGATCTGATTCCAGCTATGAGAGAGAGCGGTTTAGATCTGTCTCTCTGAGACCGATGAGTATGGAGGGTTGGGTTAAAGTCCGGTCACAAGCAGGGACAACAATCACCGTCTTGAATTTCTGCTATAACAGACCTCTTGCTGCCAAGCTGTCTGCACAATAATCCATCCCATGTTTTGACACATTGCAGTATTTTTATTCTGATGGTATCTCATGTCCATATACTCAGCTGTGCCTGTGGTAGTGAGAAGAAGAGAACTCTACATTTGAAACAGTAAGTGTAATCAAACGAAGCAGAATGTATTTTTAAAGGAACACATTTCATAAGATCCTTTATTTTGGAATTCTAGAGGCTACTCTGGTTGGTTCTAAGGCCTGTACTTACACCAATTCACCACTCACACCCCAGCCCAAAGGATTTGGTAACAGTCACCCAGACACACAATCACTGCAAATGCATATCAACACGTGGTGCTAAAATGGCTTTCTGACTTTCAGTCTTAAACAAAGGACTTTTTAAGAGTGTCATCCTTATGACAGCAATATCTGGAAGAGTTCTCAACTTTAAACAAACATTATTTTCATGCTAGACCTACAATGGCTACCACTAAAATGTGTACAGCACCATATCTATTAAATCGACTAGACAAATACTAGACTGCAACAACAAGACTTTGTTCTTACGCCGAACAACTTTAAAGTAGGTTTTTATGTGAGGTTTTATGTGAGGTTGATTAGTTCATCATTTCGTACCGCCAACTCGTTAAATCCATTACAGGTTTAATGGAGGTGAGGGAGCAAGTGCCCAGATAAAAAGAGATGGGTGGGGAGTGAGAGGCCAGAGACATGAGAAAGATGTCAAAAATAGGGAGAGAGAGACAAAGGAAGACGCATACTGTGGAGAGAGTGTGATAAGGAGACTATCATAACTAGTGATGTAGTGCTAATAAAAAGGTGGGAAAACGCTGGTCAGGGTGAGTAAAGTAAAGCTCCCTATACTTCGCTACACTTTGCACTTTTCTGCAAAAGGTGGGTTAACCATACGCACAAAATAAAAAGGTGGGATCGTTTAAGTGCGTTTACCTTCCACTGGTCATAACCAGCTGTGTGTCATAACATGTCATAGCCAGCTGTGTCATAACATGTCATAGCCAGCTGTGTCATAACCAGCTATATGTCATAACCAGCTGTGTCATAACCAGCTATATGTCATAACGTGTCATAACCAGCTGTGTGTCATAACGTGTCATAACCAGCTGTGTGTCATAACGTGTCATAACCAGCTATATGTCATAACCAGCTGTGTCATAACCAGCTATATGTCATAACGTGTCATAACCAGCTGTGTTTCATAACATGTCATAACCAGCTGTGTCATAACATGTCATAACCAGCTGTGTCATAACATGTCATAACCAGCTGTGTCATAACATGTCATAACCAGCTGTGTCATAACATGTCATAAGCAGCTGTGTTTCATAACATGTCATAACCAGCTGTTTCATAACATGTCATAAGCAGCTGTGTTTCATAACATGTCATAACCAGCTGTTTCATAACATGTCATAACCGGCTGTGTGTCATAACATTTGATAACCGGCTGTGTGTCATAACCATAGCTTGTTCTTTCAGAGGACACAATGAGGATATGACGCCTTTCACACTCTAGCCAGCTTTCCGCTTTGTGCATCAGCACTCCCATCCCGTACCTCTTCTTTCTGCCAACTCTATCAGCATCTACTTCCTGTATGTGTTTGCTCCCCTCCCTCTCCCTGTCATGCCTATCGTCTGCCAGGGGGAAATCCCTGCCCAAAAACAAAACTCCAATTTCCGGTTCACTCAATGCTGGGGACCGTAAATCCTTTCATTGCCATATCCTAGATTGCAACCCAAATGGCACCCTATTCCCTATATAGTGCACTACTTTTGACAAGGGCTGGTCAGCTGTGTTTCATAACAGTGCACTATATAGGGAATAGGATGCCATTTGGGACGTAACCCTCTTGTATTAGCATAACAAGACAGTAGCCGACGCACCCAGATGGTGCAATAAAAAGGGCTTTGAGCAAACAGGGAGAAGTCACCGGGTAGCTTACGTTCGCAATTGACCAGGACTCTCCCAAGGCTTTTGTTCAGGCAACGTCAAAGACACTAATATAACCTGGTTCCTTCACCATAGCCACACAGTATTCACATCAACAATGGAGGGAGCCAATTTAGCTGATTACTCAACAGTACCTGACTCACTCCTTCTGGGAAGAGAAGCGTTCTCAGGCACACACACATACAGATCATACAAACATTCAGACGCACACACACACGCTCCACAATCACATCACTACCAACCACTGAGGGACTTCATCTAAAATCCTCAGAGTTAAATAACAGTGTTCATTTCAGCTAGAGAGAGGAAACATCCATTATGCGGCACTTAACGATCAAAGGGACCACGACAAATGATACTTTACCCACTGGGGAGATGGAGAAGAGAGATGTTTTACGGCTATGATCACCCCCCGGAACAACAACAATCTGAGGTCATCAGACTGCAGTCACAGCTATGCTAGCGCAACAACAGTACTGAATGTGACGTTCTTGCCCCGATATTAGACTTCCATTATCAAAGCCCTCATTCCCACAGAAAAGCAAAGACACACTCAATGACACCTAGACAAGCAGCCAAAGTCCATTGTTTTTTGATCTGAGATGTCTTGCAGGGGGGTGGATTTGGGCGCCAGCATCTGCACTTAGATCGAGACGGATTCATTTTCTGTAGGAATGATGCCTTAATGGGCCTATGGGAGTCCATTCTCAGGCAAGCTGCACGCTTATCGTCTGAAGAGTCCACACATGCTCCATTACGCAAATAAACACACACACACACACACACAAACGCCCTGGTGGAGTGGTGCCAGGAAAATAACTTATCCGTCAGCGTCAACAAAATGAAGGTGCTGATTGTGGACTACAGGAGACAATGGAGAGAGCACGCCCTCATCAACATCGACAAGGTCGCAGTAGAGGGTCAACAGCTTAAAGTTCCTCAGCGTGCACATCACTGAAGAGATGAAATAGTCCCTTCACACACACAGTGTGGTGAAGAAGGCGCAACAGGAGGCTGAAGAAATTCATCTAGGCCCTTAAGACCCTCACAAACTTCTACAGATGCACCATTGAGAGCATCCTGTCGGGTTGTATCACCGCCTGATATAGCAATTGCACCGTCCGCAACCGCAGGGCTATCCAGATGTTGGTGTAGTCAGCCCAACGCAACATCGGGGGCACACTGCCTGCTCTCCAGGACATCTACAGCACCCAGTGTCACAGGAAGGCCAAGAAGATCATCAAGGACCTCAGCCACCTGAGCCACGGCCTGTTCACCCCACTACCATATAGAAGGAGGAGACAGTAGAGGTGCATCAAAGCTGGGACAGAGAGACTAATAAACAGCTTCTATCTCCAGGCCATCAGACTGTTAAACAGTTACCACTAGTCGACCTCCACCCAGTACCCTGCCCTGGACCTTAGTCACTGATACTAACCAACTACCACCCGGTACTCTACCCTGCACCTTAGAGACTACTGCCCTACGTACATAGTCATTGAACACTGGTCACATTAATTTTACATTTACATTTAAGTCATTTAGCAGACGCTCTTATCCAGAGCGACTTACAAGTTGGTGCATTCACCTTATGATGTCCAGTGGAACAACCACTTTACAATAGTGCATCTAACTCTAAGGGGGGGGGGGGGGTTAGAAGGATTACTTTATCCTATCCTAGGTATTCCTTAAAGAGGTGGGGTTTCAGGTGTCTCCGGAAGGTGGTGATTGATTCCGCTGACCGCTGACCTGACCGCTGACCTGGCGTCGTGGTGTATGATGTTTACATACTGTTTAACCCACTTTCTATGTATATAGTGTAATCTAGTCATGGCTCATCCTCTATAACTAGTGCTGTACACACCTTTTCTATTCATGTACACACATTATAAACAGTACCAGTCAAACGTCTGGACACACCTACTCATTCAACGTTTTTCTTTACTTTTACTATTTTCTACATTGTAGAATAATAGTGAAGACATCAAAACTATGAAATAACACATATGGAATCATGTAGTAACCAAAAAAGTGTTAAACAAATCAAAATATATTTTATATTTGAGATTCTTCAAAGTAGCCACTCTTTGCCTTGATGACAGCTTTGCATACTCTTGGCATTCTGCCAACCAGATTCATGAAGTAGTCACCTGGGATGCATTTCAATTAACAGGTGTGCCTTGTTAATTTGTGTAATTTCTTTCCATCTTAATGAGTTTGAGACAATCAGTTGTGTTGTGACATGGTAGGGGTGGTATACAGAAGATATCCCTATTTGGTAAAAGACCAAGTCCATATTATGGCAAGAACCGCTCAAATAAGCAAAGAGAAAAGACAGTCCAATATTACTTGAAGACATGAAGGTCAGTCAATCCGGAAAATGTCAAGAACTTTGAAAGTTTCTTCAAGTGCAGTCGCAAAAACCAACAACCGCTATGATGAAACTGTCTCTCATGAGGACCGCCACAGGAAAGGAAGATCCAGAGTTACCTCTGCTGCAGAGGATAAGTTCATTAGAGTTACTAGCCTCAGAAATTGAAGCCCAAATAAATGCTTCACAGAGTTCAAGTAACAGACACATCTCAACATCAACTGTTCAGAAGAGACTGCGTGAATCAGGCCTTCATGGTCAAATTGCTGCAAAGAAACCACTACTTAAGGACACTAATAACAAGAAGATACTTGCATGGACCAAGACACACGAGCAATGTTCATTAGACCGGTGGAAATCGGTCCTTTGGTCTGATGAGTCCAAATTTGAGATTTTTGGTTCCAACCGCCGTGTCTTTGTGAGACGCAGAGTAGGTGAACTGATGATCACCGCATGTGTGGTTCCCACCGTGAAGCATGGAGGAGGAGGTGTAATGATGTGGGGATGCTTTGCTGGTGACACTATCTGTGATTTATTTAGAATTCAAGGCACACTTAACCAGCATGGCTAAAATCGAGCACACAGCCATGTAATCTCCATAGAAAAACATTGGCAGTAGAATAGCACATACTGAAGAGCTCATTTGAATTTCAACGTGGCACCATCATAGGATGCCACCTTTCCAACAAGTCAGTTTGTCACATTTCTGCTCTGCTAGAGCTGCCCCGGTCATCTGTAAGTGCTGTTATTGTGAAGTGGAAACGTCTAGGAGCAACAACGGCTCAGCCGCGAAGTGGTAGGCCACACAAGCTCACAAAACGGGACCTCCGAGTGCTGAAGCGTGTAACAATCGTCTGTCCTCGGTTGCAACACTCACTACCGAGTTCCAAACTGCCTCTGGAAGCTACATCAGCACAAGAACTGTTCATCGGGAGCTTCATGAAATGGGTTTCCATGGCCAAGTAGCCTAAGATCACCATGTGCATTGCCAAGCATCGGCTGGAGTGGTTTAAATGAGAATGTGTTCGACGAGCGGGTGTCCCCATACTTTTGGTTGTGTGTGTATATATTCCAGACTGACATTGTTCGTTCTGATATTTCTTAATTTCTTTATTCTTACTTTATGGATTATGTGTTTATTGTTTTGTATTGCTAGGTATTATAACTGCACTGTTGGAACTAGAAACACAAGCATTTCAGTGCACCTGAGAAAACATCTGGGAATCTCTGTACGTGACCCATAAACTTTGATTTGACATGCAATCACGCACATATTTGACCCCCACGGTTTCCCACACTGATAGGCTCCCAGCTGGAGGAGATTTGACCCCCAGAAGGCCCCTGGCAGACACCAGCCCTGCATACCTCCTCCTTGGGTTCAGTCCAGCCGGGGCCTGGGCCGATCAGGATAGAAGGCCGGGGGAGGATTCCTGCTTTCAGCAACCTCACTCCCCTGGGGTTAAAAGACAGAGGTTTGACTTTAAATGAATGAGTTTAACTCAATAACCTTTAGTGTAAATCATCCAATTGACGTTAAAATGACAAATTATATTTATTTACTTAGGCAAATGGTCATTGGTGACTTCAGCAGATTGTTGTATTCAGCCTTCAGCTAGTAGCCTAGCTGCTGGTAAGGTGTTACACTGATTGGATAAAGTACACAAGTATGTTACTAATGGTACTAGTTTTAATGTCCTGAAGCTACAAACACCTGAATAAGACAGCAGTGAAATGCTTTAGGCATCATATTAAATACACTGTAGAACCTTTAACAGTTGAATGCACAGAAAAATACATAAAAGACTCCAGAATCTGCCTCTGGCTCTCGACGTGAGATCGAGAGAAATATGAAACAAGCAGAATCTAATTCATTCCGTTCATCCCCAAAGAATTGTTCTTTAAAGCCTCTCTTCCTGTGAGAGATATGACAAGGAAACAAAGTCACACATTCTGCCTGCGGGTAAAGCTCCTAGCCAATGAGCGCCCTTTCCTTCCTGCCCCTCAGTGTGTGTGGTAGGAAACCATCATATTCATGTACCTGTGCTGTAAAAGCACTCAACCATGAAACACTACAATGTGGCTGATGTATAGAAGTGGGTAACATCAGTTATAATTGATGTCCTACGGCAGGGTTTCCCAAACTTGGTTCTGGGCCCCACACACCCCCTGTGTTTTGGTTTTGCCCTAGCACTAGACAGCTGATTCAACTAATCAACTAATCATCAAGCTTTGATTATTTGAATCAGCTGTGTAGTGCTAAGGCAAAAATCTAAATATGCAGCCCTTGGGGTCCTTAGGATGGAGTTTGGCAAATACTGCTCTAAGGTGTTTTTCCCCGACTACGACACCACAGGACTAGCATTGGAAAACACTCCCCTCTGGAAAAGGAAATGTTTTTTTAGCAAGGTTGTAATCTGACAGTGAGAGGAATGTAGAAAAGTACCCTGCAGAATATACAATTCACACACACCGCAAGCACGCTGGCAAGCTCACTTGGTAACACCTCTCCAGAATCTATTTACGAGGTCTTCAATGTACAGGTAGTCAATTATCAATGGCTCTCCTGGCCTGCATTCCTACCTGACATGACACGCTCTAAGATTAGCCTGTAAATACCTATCTGACATCTGCTAAACTCTGAAACATTTCTGAGAGAGATAACTAACTAGGGGCGTGGTCTTTCTGTAGCTACATGCACTGGTGTTTGTCTGGCATCTACCACAGTCTATCATGCCTGATTGTCATAACCTCATAGCTGGTAGCCTGGTGTTTATTTGAAAGAGTCATGCTGAAGTATTGTTAATGCTGTGTTTTAGAAAGGCATGTCGTTCACACAGCTCTCTGCTCCAGGCCCTGCAATCACCACTGAGATGAGATTTGGAATCCGCCGTGGTGTGTGTGTGTGAAATCTGCCGTGTTTGCCAGGGCTGGGTTTTGCGTCTGTCTCTGTTTGTCTGTCAGTCTGTGTGCTGACAGGCTTGAATCACGCTCTTCTGCACAGACAACAGCAACAAACTCCAAAACACCAACAACCTGTTTACTTGGGGAATCGTGTTGCTTCGGCTGTGCTTTGGAGGTCACACATTCCACACACTCTAATTAACAATACACTTTGGTCTGGTTTCCCGGATACAGATTGAGCTTAGTCCTGGACAAAAAAAGCCCTTTCAATGTAAAATTCCCATTGAAGTGTGAAAGACTAGGGTTCAAACACAGGTCTCCTGAGAGACACAAGACTGTGTTAGCTCCCCGATGGCTGTGTTAGCTCCCCGATGGCTGTGTTAGCTCCCCGATGGCTGTGTTAGCTCCCCGATGGCCGTGTTAGCTCCCCGATGGCCGTGTTAGCTCCCCGATGGCCGTGTTAGCTCCCCGATGGCCGTGTTAGCTCCCCGATGGCCGTGTTAGCTCCACGATGGCCGTGTTAGCTCCCCGATGGCCGTGTTAGCTCCCCGATGGCCGTGTTAGCTCCCCGATGGCCGTGTTAGCGCCCCGATGGCCGTGGTAGCTCCCCGATGGCCGTGGTAGCTCCCCGATGGCCGTGTTAGCTCCCCGATGGCCGTGTTAGCTCCCCGATGGCCGTGTTAGCTCCCCGATGGCCGTGTTAGCTCCCCGATGGCCGT
This sequence comes from Salvelinus alpinus, assembly GCF_045679555.1. Classification (NCBI taxonomy): domain Eukaryota; kingdom Metazoa; phylum Chordata; class Actinopteri; order Salmoniformes; family Salmonidae; genus Salvelinus; species Salvelinus alpinus. Next base: position 20,161,611 of record NC_092090.1, read on the forward strand.
GTTAGCTCCCCGATGGCCGTGTTAGCTCCCCGATGGCCGTGTTAGCTCCCCGATGGCCGTGTTAGCTCCCCGATGGCCGTGTTAGCTCCCCGATGGCCGTGTTAGCTCCCCGATGGCCGTGTTAGCGCCCCCATGGCCTTGTTAGCGCCCCCATGGCCGTGTTAGCGCCCCCATGGCCGTGTTAGCGCCCCCATGGCCGTGTTAGCGCCCCCATGGCCGTGTTAGCGCCCCCATGGCCGTGTTAGCGCCCCCATGGCCGTGTTAGCGCCCCCATGGTCGTGTTAGCTCCCCGATGGCCGTGTTAGCTCAACGGGCTAACGCAAGTCTTCAGGTCTCAGGAAACATTACTCAGCACCTGAGCATGGTTAATTAGCCCACTGCACATTTTTTTTGTTTTTTGTTGTGTATATCCCTTATCTGCATCAATTGTCTTTGTATTTTGATAGGCCTACTCTATTGACCACGTTCCAGGCTGACTACATTGCATTGCAGTCGGCTGCCAGATTTCACAACGCCTTGATAGGTGTTAAACATACTGTATCAGCTAACCACATGGTATGCTATAGCAATCTGATGCTTGACTGCACAGTTGATGACGTGGCACACAACCATTGGTTTCTGTGTGCAACATGACTACAATAATCAGCCTGGAACGTGACCACGGTCATGCCCATGGATTTCAGTTTGTATTGTTCACGTTCCAGGCCAACTACATGCATTGCATCAACAATGGTTGTGTGCCACGTCAGACTGCTATATCACATAATGTGGTTAGCTGATATGTTAAACACCTATCCAGTCGTTGTGAGATCTGGCATGCAGTCAGCCTGGAACGTGGCCAGTGTAGTCATCTAGAACCGCGGACACTGTGATATTGCAATCTCAGTGAGGATCTACCTGGATCCCTCAGAGTTAATGCTAACCTCACGGTTAACCCCAGCCTGGTGTTACAGGCCTTCACTGCTTTTCTTCCCCCCCTCCCTGCTAGTTAATTTCATAATGGTGGGTGGAAGATTCCACCCACTTGATGTGCCAGGTTTGAATTACTCTCTGAACAGAGAGAAAGATGCAACTCAGCAGTATTTCTGATGACCTGGGCCCAGTTTTTCAGAAGTTATCTATCCGGATTTCGCCTATTTGATAGGATTACATGCATATAAATAGAAGGAATAGAACGTCCCCATTCAAGTCAATGATTTGTCCGGCCCTGGAGGCCTGGACTGAAGAAAAGAAGCCTTCCATCTTGTATCCTGCACTCAAGCCACCATTGCAGGGCTTCCTAGGGAAGAGGCCCCAGATATAAGTCAGGACAGTGCAGCTACACTTCCCTCAGCAAGTATTTATCTTGAACCTTTTTAACTAGGCAAGTCAGTTAACAACACATTCTAATTTACAATGACGGCCTAGGAACAGTGGGTTAACTGCCTTGTTCAGAGGCAGAACAACAGATGTTTACCTTGTCAGCTCAGGGATTCAATCTAGCAACCTTTCGGTTACTGGCCCAACGCTCTAACCACTAGGCTACCCCTGGACTTATTACACATTTTGTGGTGTTACAGCCTGAATTTAAAATGGATTCAATTAAGATTTGTCACTGGTCTACACACAATACCCCCTAATGTCAGTCGAATTATGTTTTTAGACATTTTTACAAATTAATACAAAATAAAGCTGAAATGTCTTGAGTCTAAGTATTCAACCCCTTAGTATTGTCAAGCCTAAATACGTTCAAGAGTCATTTGGTTAACGTAAGTTGCATGTACTTACTGTGTACAATAATAGTGTTTAAAATGATTTACCCAGAAAGACTCACAGCTGTAATCGCTGCCAAAGGTGATTCTAACATGTATTGACTCTGGGTTCGGAATACTTATGTAAATAACATATTTCTGTATTTAATTTTCAATAAATGTGTAAACATTTCTAAAAACATGTTTTCACTTTGTCATTATGGGGTATTGTGTGTAGATGGGTGAGGAAAATAAATATAATCCATTTTGAATTCAGGCTGTAAAATGTGGAATTAGCAAACAGAATTTCCGAGCAAACAGCTGGAGGCAGGGCTTTCTCCTATAGAGCTCAATTTTTATGGAATGATCCATGTGAGAGATGTAGACTTAGTCTCAATGTTTAAGTCTTTACCGAAGACTCATCTCTTCAGTAGGTCCTATGATTGAGTGTAGTCTGGCCCAGGGGTGCGAAGGTGAACGGCAACACAATGGAGCGACGAACTGCCCTTGCTGTCCCTCCACTGGGATTCTCTGCCTCTGACCCTATTACAGGGGCTGAGTGACTGGCTTACTAGTGCTCTTCCATGTCATCTCTAGGAGGGGTGCGTCACTTGAGTGGGTTGAGTCCGGTTTTGCGCCCCCTCGGACTCGCGCGGTGGAGATCTTCATAGGCTATACTCAGCCTCGTCTCAGGGTAGTAAGTTTATTTTATTTTACCGTTATTTTACCAGGTAAGTTGACTGAGAACACGTTCTCATTTACAGCAACAACCTGGGGAATAGTTACAGGGGAGAGGCTGGGGATGATTAGGTGACCATGATGGTTTGATGGTGGTTGAAGATATCCCTCTAGTGGTGTGGGGGCTGTGCTTTGGCAAAGTGGGTGGGGTTATATCCTGCCTGGTTGGCCCTGTCCGGGGGTATCGTCGGACGGGGCGACAGTGTCCCCTGACCCACCCATCTCAGAATCTATGCTGCAATAGTCTATGTGCCGGGGGGCTAGGGTCAGTCTGTTATATCTGGTGTAATTCTCCTGGCTTATCTGGTGTCCTGTGTGAATTTAAGTATGCTCCCTCTAATTCTCCCTCCCCTCCCGGAGGACCTGAGCCCTAGGATCATGCCTCAGGACTACCTGGTCTGATGACTCCTGGCTGTCCCCAGTTCACCTGGTTGTGCTGCTGCTCCAGTTTCAACTGTTCTGCCTGCAGCTAGGGAACCCTGACCTGTTCACCAGATGTGCTACCTTGTCCCGGACCTGCTGTTTGACTTTCTCTCCCGCACCTGCTGTCTATCTCTGAATGCTCGGCTATGAAAAGCCAACTGACATTTACTCCTGAGGTACTGACCTGTTGCACCCTCTACAACCACTGTGATTATTATTTGACCCTGCTGGTCATCTATGAACATTTAAACATCTTGAAGAACAATCTGCCTTAAATGGCCATGTACTCTTATAATCTCCACCCGGCACAGCTAGAAGAGGACTGGCCAACCCTCCGAGTCGGGTTCCTCTCTAGGTTTCTTCCTAGGGAGTTTTTCCTTATGACCGTGCTTCTACATCTGCATTGCTTGCTGTTTGGGGTTTTAGGCAGGGTTTCTGTATAGCACTTTGTGACATGCTGATTTAAAAAGGGATTTATGAATAAATGTGATTGATTGCTTGAATAAGTCAAGGGATATGAATACCTTGAAATCACTGTGTCACAAATTTGTCTCTCCAGACCCTCAAGGTCATTTTCACATATGAATTCAGTACCCTGTTGCGGTTCCCTGGTGTGTTTGTGACAGTTCTCCAAAATACATTTTGCTTTCAAAAGACCTGAAAATATCACCTTTAGGATACGATTTGCAAGACACACATTGTACATGACGTTAACAAGCTAGCTTGTTCACAACGAGCAAAAGGTTCAACTGTCTTCACACTAGGGTCTATCATTCAAGCTGTACAGTAACATGTCAGGATGTGTATTTTGAAAGCAACCAGATTCAGTAGAGTAGTTAAAATGGTGTCAGGAGAACAAGGTCCAAGTAGGTTAAATACACTAGAGCCACCTGAAAACACACACATCCATCTCCTGTGAAGTGTTATTGAATCCTCCCATAAAACCCGCTCACACTGAAACCCTTTTCAGTGTGCCATCTCCAATATTTTCCTCTCAGACCATTCTTTCAAGCAAAGTTTCGGCAACTATGGTGGACGCAGGACCCTAGCATCGCATGCGTTCGTAAAGCTGGCAAACTCTAAATACAGCAGGGAAATAAGTACACCCCCTGGAAAGTATTTGTATTTGGACAGATGGATATGTAATCTTCACTTCAACACTGACAGATAAAGATAATTTAACTGAAAGATTATACTTTGCAATCATTTATTCATAAAAAAAATATCTTAAATAAGTAAAAAAAAAAAAAAGTAAACCCCTAGCTTCAATAGCTGGTGTTGGCTGAAATAACTTAATGTAGCCGTTTCTTGTAACTGTCTATCAGTCTCTTATATCGACTGGGAGGATTTCCCCCCACTCTTCTTTACAGTACTGCTTTAACAGTGTCATGTTCGAGGGATTTCTTGCATGCACATCCCGCTTCAAGTTCCCCCACAGCATTTCGTCAGGATTCAGATCTGGGCTTTGACTCGGCCATTCCATAACCCTCCATTTGTTCTTGTTGAGCCATTCTGTTGTAGCTTTGCTTGTGTGTTTTGGATCATTGTTCTGTTGCAAGATTCATGTTCGCTTCAGCTTCTTGACAGATGGCCTCACATTCTCCTCAAGAATTCTCAGGTACAATATGGAATTTATGGTTGACTAAATGATGGCAAGTTGGCCAGGCCCTCAGGCAGAAAAGCAGCCATAAACCATAATTCCACCGCCTCCATGCTTTACGGTTGGTATGAGGTTCTTCTGTTCAAAGGCAGTGTTTTGTTTTCGCCAAAGATGGCGTCTGGAATTGCGGCCAAACAACTCCACCTTTGACTCATCTGTCCAGAGCACATTGTTCCAGTAGTTTTGGTCTTTACCCAGGTGTCGTCTGGCAAACGTCACTCTGGTCTTGATATTATATTTTGAGAGCAGACTTCTTCCTTCCTGACCTCCCATGTAGGGCAAGTTTGTGCAGTCTCTTTCTGACAGTTGACTCATGCACTTTGACATTGTGTCAAGAGAGGCCTGTAGATCCCTTGATGTTACCCTGTGGTTCTTAGAGACTTCTATGAGGATCTTTCGGGTCAGCTCTTGGGCTGAATTTGGTGGGACGACCTGTACCAGGTAGATTGCCAGTGGTCTGGAATTTTCTCCATTTGTAGATGATCTGTCGGACAGTGGAACGATGTACTTCGAAATGGATTTGTAAACCCTCCCAGACTCATGGTCATCAGTAATCTTTCTTCGGAGGGCCTCTGAGGTCTTTTGATCTTGGCTGATGTGTTACCATACACCCATATGGTTAAGACCAAACCAAGTTTCTAATCTTTATGGAAGGCTGTACACTCCCAAGGTACTCTAATGATTTCCTAATCATTTGCACCTGTATTCGTGCACCAGATCCACATTTTAGCCATTGTAGGTGATGGTAAAGGCAGGGGTGTACACATTCTTTCTGCATAAGGTAAACTGCATTTTTGGTCATTTTAATTGTTTTTTATTTATTTAACCTTTTTAACTAGGCAAGTCAGTTAAGAACAAATTCTTATTTACAGTGACGGTCTAGGAACAGTGGGTTAACTGCCTTGTTCAGGGGCAGAACGACAGATTTTTTCCTTGTCAGCTCGGGGATTAACCTTATGGTTATTAAAAGGTTTTTCTTACTGTGTCACTTCCTTTTTCAAGTTCAGCAGTGTTTAAAAGTTGTATTTTTTTGCCTCATATCTAGTCATCTCAGTGTGTTCGTGAAGGAAAGAGAAAGGAAGAGGTAGCCATTTTACTATTGAAACAGCCATTTTGATGTTCTTTCTGCAGATGTCCCGGTTAGTCCACCACATCCACCTAAAGTATAACAGACACACCCATCTTGTCTTGTGTGGAAAGACAGAGGGAGATGCCTGTGAAATCACCACACACCTTCAGACTGTGAACTATGGGAGAGATCCCAACTCAGCACCTCCCTCACATCCACCCTGATTCCTCCCAGAAAGGAAGGGCACACTGTTGCTACTGGCACTAGGACAGCGCTCGGGAGGACTCCAATGAATGAGTGATAAACACACACACATCTTCTCATGACTATATGTTTTGACAAGAAATGGAAACCTACAGTAGAGACAGACCTAACATATCCCTTGGTAAATCTAATCTTTAGACTAGATTGGAGATTGTCTCCATTACAAAAACACCGGACAAGGATGTGTCTCAAACAATGGCACACTATTACTTGTCTGGAACAATTAGAAATAAAACCATGTTTCCTCCGTGTTCTCCAATGTTCTTCTTGCACTTTATGGTTTTGTGTTTATTATTTCTGCACTATATTCCATGACACAAAAATCTGCCCGGAAACACTTCTTTGATTAGAAGCCACGTAACCAATAAACATTTATTTTCACAAGCACAAAAATGTGTTAAACAAAAATAATGAGTAACATTTACACGATTTTATACAGGTTCCTTAAACTCAATGTACAATTAAGACTAAACTAAATACCGATAGTTAAATATGTACTCACATTGCACACATTGATGACACCTACATAAACCTACACAAAAAACAACGTATACTGTGTAAAAGTAACGAGTCAACATAAAAATCACATTATTTACAAAAACATACATTTTTAGATTTTTTTTTAGCAAAAGGATTCCAGTTGTAGATTCTGTCCCATCAGTCATTAACCAGAGACACGGTACACAATCTATCATTCTGTCCCATCAGTCATTAACCAGAGACACGGTACACAATCTATCATGTAAAAGTTCCCTCGCTATAAAGTAGAATTCAGTCTGTTAATAATCAGAAAAGAGAATAATATAATAAAGTTATAAAGTAGAGCAGCGAGAGCCACAAGGATACACTAAACTAGTATATATACTGTACTGCGTTGCTTTGGCGGTATGGCGGTTTTTCCCTTTTTAGCAAGCTGGTGAGTTTTAGCGGTTAGCTTCGATGAAGTGCACTTAAGCATTGTAGCTTAGCGACTTTTGCCGGTGAGTGAAATCTTTATTTGTATTTTTTCTACACAGAATCCTTCTAGACTTCCATAGGTTTTATCTAGGTGTTATGAACATCACTACATATAGGTATAATTTACAGCATAAAGCTTAATGTAATACTGAGGGAGGAGCAGCAGTGACATACTGTATGATAATACGTATCGATGGTACCAACATTGATCAGCGTGGTGAGTGTCTCTTGGCCCAGAGCAGTTTGGCAGAGTAGACTTCAAATGGAGTGCAAAGTGGATATTGGCAGCTTAAAAGGTGCAATCTGTAACTTTTGTTTCCCCCCCCAAAAGTGCTGCCTGCCTCTGCAACTGTTTGCAAACGGAAGGGGGGGGGGGGGGAATCTGCACTGGTGAATTTTCTAGGCGTTGTATTTTTTACTGCTTCTTGGCATATTTTGTAGTACTTCAAGATGCCACTAGGGGAAATTAACGTTACAGATTGCACCTTTAAATTGACAAGCCTTTGTTAAAAGAACAGGCATCATTTAAGTGAATGAAGACATTATTACAAAGGAAAAGGTCAGTACACCACTAGCAATGTCCCAGTCTTGTATAGAAGCAACTCTCTTCTCGTAAAGGAAAGAGGTGTCAGAGTGTTTATGAGAGGGTGCATCTGGACATTCACTGTGTGATAAAGGGTGTGTGTGATAAAGGGTGTGTGTGAGGTTGGGGAGCCATGAAGGAACCAGCACATTGTGTTCTATTCCTTTTCCACTATCAGAGGGTTCTAGTGGAAGAACAGAGCAGTGTTCCATTGATAGAATGTTAAAGGGTTCTACTCGGAGAAGGGAGGGAACATGCCCAGATCAGCAAAGTCTTCAATGTTGTAGTTGGCTGTTCCTTGTGTTGGGTCTCCTGCCATCGGCAACATGTCCTACAGAGACAGACGGGGAGGGAGAGAGGAAAGGTCAGGATCAGGGACACAGACTTTCATGTGGAGCCATATCAGACAGCACTGTGTACACTGGGCTCAGGCCAGGGAAGGAGAGGAAATCAGCCATTGAAGCCCAGTGCGTCCAAGGTGACCTCTCGTCCCGCCTCCCACACACATGGATTACTGTAGGATATTGGAGCTTGGGATTGGTGTGCATGATACCTGGAAGAGTTAGTGTCTCTCTGTGTTACCTGGAACACTTCTGTCTGGGAGGGGTTAGGGTGTGTCTCTGTTCCCTGGAACACCGCTGTCTGGGAGTGGTTAGGACGTGTCTCTGTATTACCTGGAACACCTCTCTCTGGGAGGGGTTAGGGTGTGTCTCTTAACTGGAACACCTCTGTCTGGGAGGGGTTAGGGTGTGTCTCTTAACTGGAACACCTCTGTCTGGGAGGGGTTAGGGTGTGTCTCTGTTACCTGGAACACCGCTGTCTGGGAGGGGTTAGGGTGTGTCTCTTAACTGGAACACCTCTGTCTGGGAGGGGTTAGGACGTGTCTCTGTATTACCTGGAACACCTCTGTCTGGGAGGGGTTAGGGTGTGTCTCTTAACTGGAACACCTCTGTCTGGGAGGGGTTAGGACGTGTCTCTGTATTACCTGGAACACCTCTGTCTGGGAGGGGTTAGGGTGTGTCTCTGTTACCTGGAACACCTCTGTCTGGGAGGGGTTAGAGTGTGTCTCTGTATTACCTGGAACACCTCTGTCTGGGAGGGGTTAGGGTGTGTCTCTTAACTGGAACACCTCTGTCTGGGAGGGGTTAGAGTGTGTCTCTGTTACCTGGAACACCTCTGTCTGGGAGGGGTTAGGGTGTGTCTCTGTTACCTGGAACACCTCTGTCTGGGAGGGGTTAGGGTGTGTCTCTGTATTACCTGGAACACCTCTGTCTGGGAGGGGTTAGGGCGTGTCTCTTACCTGGAACACCTCTGTCTGGGAGGGGTTAGGGTGTGAGTGTGGCTCTCCTCCCTGCTGGCCATGGTGCTGGTTCTGCCATTGGGACCAGACCTCACTGGGCCGACCCTGGAACTGACCCCCACTCTGACTGCCCTCTCCTGACACATCTAGAGAGAGAGGGAGGAGGAGGGAGGGGGGGAGGAGGAGGGGAGGAGGAGAGGGAGGACGGGGGGAGGAGGAGAGACACAGTGAGCAGTCAGCAACACATTGTGTTAGTGTGAGGTGACCCTTCACCACCCTTGGTGTTCAGATAGGATATAGTCATCAATGTTCTCTGTTCCCTACAGGACCAACACTAATACATGTCTCCATGCCAAATGGAACCCTGTCCCCTATATAGTGCTATATATAGACAGCCCTGATGTAAAAGTAGTGCACTATGTAGGGAATAATACATATTCCCCCAGGGGAGAGGCTGCTGTTAGGAATGTTTCTGGAGAGCTGGATGCCAGCACCAACATGCAGCTCTGCATTCATGTATGTGGACATGTACCACACACACACACACACACACACACACACACACACACACACACACACACACACACACACACACACACACACACACACACACACACACACACACACACACACACACACACACACACACACCTATCCCATAAAACACTTACATACCAAGACAGGGGAAAGTTATGCAGTAGCTAGTAGGCTGTAAAACCAATGTTTTATCTAGCTGACGTCATAAACAGCTTTGAAGTCTTGACATGAATAGTCAATAAATCCTTATCTGAGAGGAGCAGAGAGGGAGCCACGCGCTGTTGGCTTCCTAGAGCGACATGTCATTTATCAAATAGAAATCAGTGTTTGGGGTGTGTTTCTGTACCACGAATGTGTCAGAGCCATTGTAACGAGGAAGACATCCTACTCATAAATGTATTGATTTGCTGAGTGTACCCAAGGTGTCTGATATTTCACGTAGGTGTTCCTAACGGACAATACTGTGACTGTAGAATCACCATGAAGTGATACAGCACCAGTCTCCAGTCCAACCACTGCACAAAGACACAGACCTAGTTGGGCCTCCCTATTGGGACCCTAGTACACAGTTGAAGTCAGAAGTTTACATACACTTGGAGTCATGAAATCTCATTTTTCAACCCCTCCATACATTTCTTGTTAACAAACTATAGTTTTGGCAAGTCGGTTAGGACATCTACTTTGTGCATGACAAGTAATTTTTCCAACAATTGTTTACATACAGATTATGTCACATATAATTCACTGTATCACAATTCTAGTGGGTCAGAAGTTTACATACACTAAGTTGACTGTGCCTTTAAACAGCTTGTAAAATTCCAGAAAATTGTCATGGCTTTAGAAGCTTCTGATAGGCTAATTGACATAATTTGAATCTATTGGAGGTGTACCTGTGGATGTATTTCAAGGCCTACCTTCAAACTCAGTGCCTCTTTGCTTGACATCACGGGAAAATCAAAAGAAATCAGCCAAGACCTCAGAAAAAAAATTGTAGACCTCCACAACTGGTTCATCCTTGGGAACAATTTCCAAACGACTGAAAGTACCACGTTCATCTGTACAAACAATAGTACGCAAGTATAAACACCATGGGACCACGGAGCCGTCATACCGCTCAGGAAGGAGATGCGTTCTGTCTCCTAGAGATGAACGTACTTTGGTGCGAAAAGTGCAAATCAATCCCAGAACAACAGCATAGGGCCTTGTGAAAATGCTGGAGGAAACAGGTACAAAAGTATCTATATCCACAGTAAAACGAGTCCTATATCGACATAACCTGAAAGGCCGCTCAGCAAGGAAGAAGCCACTGCTCCAAAACCGCCATAAAAAAGCCAGACCACGGTTTGCAACTGCACATGGGGACAAAGATCGTACTTTTTGGAGAAATGTCCTCTGGTCTGATCAAACAAAAATAGAACTCTTTGGCCATTTTTTGGAAGAAAACGGGGGAGGCTTGCAAGCCAAAGAACACCATCCCAACTGTGAAGCATGGGGGTGGCAGCATCATGTTGTGGGGATGCTTTGCTGCAGGAGGGACTGGTGCACTTCACAAAATAAATGGCATCATAAGGGAGGAAAATGATGTGGATATATTGAAGCAACATCTCAAGACATCAGTCAGGAAGTTAAAGTTTGGTCACAAATGGATCTTCCAAATGGACAATGACCCCAAGCATACTTCAAAAGTTGTTGCAAAATGGCTTAAGGACAACAAAGTCAAGGTATTGGAGTGGCCATCACAAAGCCCTCACCTCAATCCCATAGAAAATGTGTGGGCAGAACTGAAAAAGCATGTGTGAGCAAGGAGGCCTACAAACCTGACTCATTTACACCAGCTCTGTCAGGAGGAATGGGCAAAAATTCACCCAACTTATCGTGGGAAGCTTGTGGAAGGCTACCCAAAACGTTTGACCCAAGTTAAACAATTTTAAGGCAATGCTACCGAATACTAATTGAGTGTATGTAAACTTCTGACCCACTGGGAATGTGATGAAAGAAATAAAACCTGAAATAAATAATTGTCTCTACAGAGCATCTGACATTTCACATTCTTAAAATAAAGGGGTGGTCCTAACTGACCTAAGACAGGGAATTTTTACTAAGATTAAATGTCAGGAATTGTGAAAAACTGAGTTTAAATGTATTTAGCTAAGGTGTATGTAAACTTCTGACTTCAACTGTATATAGTGCTCTACTTTTGACCAGAGCCCTATAAAGTGCACTATATAGGGAATAGGGTGCCATCTGTGCCACACATCAGGAATAATCCACAGGCAGAACTCATACTGGGTAATAAACTGAGGTATGTGGTATGATGTATTGGGGGCATGTAAACTACATGTTCCTCCAAGCTGTAATATTAAAGACAGTGAGATATCTAAGTTACATGTTCCTCCAAGCTGGAATATTAAAGACAGTGAGATATCTAAGTTACATGTTCCTCCAAGCTGGAATATTAAAGACAGTGAGATATCTAAGTTACATGTGTAGTAGTAACATAAGGCAACTGGATGCTAATGGTAGAAGAGACATATAGTCTGACAATTCCAATAAGACACATACTAGAGAAATATGCCTAAGACAATTGGACACATTAATGAAAGGGGGAGACACATGGTCTGCTGACCTGACACACTAATGATAAAAAGGACCCATAGTCAGCTCCTTCTAAAAAGAAGGCGTATAGTACAGAATCTGCTGATTCCAATAAAGGCAAACTGAACAAAGAGTACATTGACACATTATGCTGACACACTAAAGATAGAGGGATCCATAGTCAGCTGCTTCTAAACAGAGGTTTATAAGACAGAATCTGCTGATTCCAATAAAGGCAAACAAAACAAAGAGTACATTGACACATTATGCTGACACACTAGGATGGAGGGTCCGGCCACCATTGTAGTCTAGCTGAGAGCAGATGTGGGCGTTATTGGGCGTGAACAAGCGGGAAGCTTGAACTAGAGGATAGTGGTGGCGAATGACTTGAGAAGGGAGACTTCATTTGCATAAGGGATGGACATAGTGCTATGTGTGTATAAATATAGGAGCTAAGGCTCTGGGAGGGGGGGGTTCCGCGGTGGGTGTTCCGCGGTGTGTGTGCCGCGGGGTGTGTTCCGCGGACATTCCAGATTGTGATACAATTTGTATTAAAAATCTTATTTGAGTTCACAAAGTTCTTGTAAGAGTTATATTTGAAGTGATTTTCTACGACATAATTGGCGAGCTAGCCAGGAGCTGATAGGGACTGGGACGTTCTTGGCTGATGATGGGTTCTTTGGACAATCTAAACAAACAGAGGTGGCCACCCAACTATATACGGTAAGCAAGTTCTTACAATAGTTGAAATGTTTGTGTGGATTGCTTCAGAGTCCTGTCTCAGCGGGAGGAATGTCATGTAGGTCTCTCTCTCAAATTTCCTAAAAACGATAAAAACGAAAGAACTTTTGAATTCAAATAAATGTGCATGCATGTGTGAGTTTGGGTTTTGTATGAATGCGCATGTCTAGAGATTGAGTGAACTGGAACTGTGAACTTTGATTGTGTCGGGTGTTTGGCTGGGGGGAGCGGGCATTTGTTCTGGTTGGACTGCTCGAGACAGGTTCATGTGTCTGGTTTGATTGGGGGAGTTGTTCCGTCTGATTCTGCTTGGCCGGGTTCGACCGTATCAGGATCTGTTTTGGGATGTGCGTAAACACACCTCAGTCAACCTGAGCGGGCGACTCGTGTCGGGTGTGTGTGATTCGGACTGCCCCTCTCGTCGGACCATTCATTTTGAGCAGCCTTGTGTGGGCTGATCGGCGCAACTGTTTGTACTCTCTAGTTGAGCGGCTGGGCTCAGGCGCAGGGCTACAACAAGTAGCTTATACAGTCAAAGCATAAAACAGTAGGTTGTAGGAAAACGTTAGCCCGATTGTGCGACGTTCAACTGCAAAAGTAGCTTATACAGTCAAAGCATAAAACAGTAGGTTGTAGGAAAACGTTAGCCCGATTGTGCGACGTTCAACTGCAAAAGTAGCTTATACAGTCAAAGCATAAAACAGTAGGTTGTAGGAAAACGTTAGCCCGATTGTGCGGCGTTCAACTGCAAAAGTAACTTATACGGTCAAAGCATAAATCGGTAGGTTGTAGGAAAACGTTGGCCCGATTGTGCGGCGTTCAACTGCAAAAGTAACTTATACGGTCAAAACATAAATCAGTAGTTAAATAAATATTCATAGTTTCCGCTCTGAAAGGAGGATTGTATGGGTGAAGTAGTAGGTGCAGGAAAAACGTTGGCCCGATTGTGCGGCGTTCAAATGCAAAAGAAATCCTGCGAATAAAAAACCGCTCTGTCTAGCTACCAGGGTTTGGTAATTCAGTAGGTCACGCCACAATACTACTCTAAGAATAGAAGAAAAGATAAGTATTGGGGGTTGAATAGGATATGAAGACAAGCTGATCCGATTAGACAGTAGTCTCGTCATATTGTAGAAGTCTAGGCTTATGTAGAAGGAAGTGAATTAAGTCAATAAAGAAAGACTGAGTTGTTTTGAGGTAAAAACAAAGGGATTGAATGAACGGATGAAACATAAAAGGATGAATGATAATGTTGTAAGAAATGAGTAGATCTGTGTAAAACTAGAAGATTAGGAAGGAAAGACGAGTTGTGTGTGTATGTAGGCAGAACGTCCAGGAGAGGGAGCGCGCAGCTCTCCTGTGACAGAGTAGAGTTGATGCTGTAGTATTCAGAAATAATGTATGTACTGTATAGAGTAGGCTTCGATAAAAGAAATTAAGTGATGTGACAAATTAATTATTAATTGGAAAAGAGATTGGCTCTAACTCGGAAAAATAGTAAATAAAAGGTGTAGAAATACATGGGAGTATTTAGGAAAAATAAATAAATAAATAGTCGCATGGGACCAAAATGTGAAGCTCGATTTGTAGGCGTTCTTATGTCAACATTCTATCATCAGAAAATACATTGCGATGAGGTTGTGTGTGTGGTTCCTCTAGTCCTCGCAGACGTGCGGGTGATTGGCAGAACTATTGACAAGATCTAAGAACCAATAAGAAAATAGCTCTCTGTTCTGGATATAGGTATATCGGGTAGTGTAATGTGACATTAGAACTTAGTGCGGTAGTAGGAAATGCCGCTATACAAGAGTTTATTTCCTTGTCAAAATAACAAACAACTAATTGGTTTGAGGTTAGTGAGAATGGAATTTTTTACTTGTCGGTGTATAGTCTCTGAGCGAACAATGAGTGTTTCATAGAGATTACAGTTTATATGTGGTCAAGAAGAAGTATTGGATCACGTTTGACATCTAGTAAAATAACGATGGAATTTTAATTGTTAGACATTCTATACCACAATTCTCTGGAACTGTTAAAGACGCTTTAGAATAAAATCTATGGATAAGTAAAATTATTGGTTTGCTGACTAAAAGGTAACGTTGTGAATATTAACAATATGTACACTTTCTTTTCCAGAAAGAATAAGGGAAAAAAAGGGTTTTTTAATCTTCTCTGGTCAACAATGTCATTGGAGACTGCATTACTGTGGAAAGCAGTTAATTAAAGTCAGCCGCTTTAAAAATAAAAATATCTGGATAAGGCTAAAACATGGAGTTCTGGATGAGTGAGTCCAGTCCCTTTGCGATTATTGGCTTATGATTTACTACTAAGTGCACCATGTACTGGGAATGAATATACATTAGTAGGTTTATTGGAAGGGTTTTTTCCAATTCAGTTTCAAATTGGGTATGCAAAAGGATGAACATGTTTTTGAAAAATGTATTTAAGTTGCTCCTAAAGAAAGGGGGAGTGGAAACATATTAATGGTCTCAAAATGCCCTGAATCCTAGGAATTTCTTGTAAAAGACTGATCACCTTTTACTAGAAATTGTTGGAACAGGTGGGATATACTTATAAAATGTTTAAGACACCAGACTCTATTCAAACTGTATAATTACTTTGAAAATCTATTATGTCCCTGGGAAAATTATGAAGAGTTGTACCCTTAAATTGAATAAGTTATTCGAATAGGTTTATTTTAATTTTTATTTTTCGATATAACATGGGTTCATAGGTAAAACTATCAGTTCTTTGGGGTTATGGTCTTTGGGGGAATACACAAATGTGTTTTGTTCATTATGCATATAAAAAGTGTTGAAAGTTTTTCTAAAGGGTTTATTGGAGTGTGGGTTTCTGTAAGGGTTTTGTTGATAACTACATCATCTGTAATTCATCTGAGAGATCACCAGTAGAATAAGGGAGTTGTCATGAAAGGTGACGTCAGAATGCTTTAGGGCATGGGAGAGAATATCACCACTAGTGGGTGTGGAGCTCATACCCGCCCTAATCGACTGAATAGTGAGGGACAACTGTGTCTGATGACCTGTGAACTGTATCAAATAATAGACATGTTGAAATGATATGGGCCAGGGTGTATTATGAATTAAAGGAATTGGGGTATTGAACTTTTATTACCAGGCCACTCATGTAAGAAAAACTGAGACAAAAGGGCTATTGGGAAAATAGATAATACTGGTAATAAAAGTGTTTAGTTTAAATGTTAATTATTAAAGGGATGATGTGTATTGAATAGATGAGGTCATATTTGAGTTAAAGTAAACACTAAGGATTGTTATCATGAATATTGGGTTGGAAAATGTATAAAATAAAAAGTATAACTGTTTAGTTATTTGGATATAGAACTGTTTAACGTTAATAGGCTTAGGGAAGCTCTGGAAACTAATCCTGAGACAAGGAGGTTGACAGAACTTACAGAATTTTAGATTAAAGGTTTTTTGTTTCTTTCGTTTTATAATGTCATTGGAATTGGGATGATAAAATGTAATGTTCAATTGAATAAATAGGTAGTCTGTTGTGCGAAGATACCCATGAATGAAGAAGAAAGAGACCAACAATAACATTGGCATAGAATGACACGGATGGACGTTTTCCATTACATTACAAATAGTGGTAATATTGCAAATGTGCAATTATTATTATTATTATTATTTTTTTTTTATTATTTTTTTTTTATTTCTCTTTTTCTCGTTTGGTCAATTTATTTTTGTTTTGAGGAACATAAGGTTGTGTATATGTTCCTGAGGTGGGACTGATATAAATGATATATAAATTGACTTAAGGATGTTTTAAGTATGTATCAAACAATGGCAGTTATGGGTTAGGGGACTTATAAATGAAGGTAATGGTAGTAAAGGGGTGTTATTTCTAGAAATATGTATAAAAATAGAGATAATTCACAGAAAAGGAAAGATAGCTGGCTGTGTAAAATATAGGGACAATTCTAAAAGTAAATAGAACAATTCACATATCTAAAGATATGGTAAAAAGAATAAGTGGTGGCATTTTGAACATTAGAGCAAAAGTTTAAGAAACTTATGACATAGTTTTGTTAGGATTGGATATTAATCCAACTGGAAAACGCTTGAATGATTACATGTTATTTTACAGCAGTTGCTGTGGGGACAATCATTTGACTATCATTATGAATATTTCTGTGGCAGGAGGCCAGGTATTTGAGGCAGAATGGTTACATAGGGCTATTATTAAAACTTAAGATTTAGTGATCTTGCTAATGTTGTCAGGAAATAACCCATGTGTTAGTGTGTATGTCCTCAGGAAAAAACAGCCAGAAATGGAAGGGCTTGGGCTGCATTCTGGAGACTGAGTGTACATCAAGATACACCAGGCTGGTGGTATACTTCTTACAACACTGCAGTGGTAAAGTTCTTTATGTCTCTCTTTGGTGGGTGCATAAGTCTCACGAGAAGTAAGGTCCAGTTGAATAATGGATGAGCTTGAAAACACCATGACAGAGGATGTGGAATCAGAGAGAGAGAGAGAGAGAGATTAGATTCCACCATAGACATACTGGGTTGAGTTTGGGGGCTACTTTAGACATACTGGGTTGAGTTTGGAGGTTACTTGTTTCATTTTTTAATACATAATGTGAAAAAGAATAGATTATAGGATATTATACTCTAAACAAACATGTTAAAGGGATTGATATGAAAGCATAAACAGTGTTGAATTAATTCAAGAAGAGATAATGTTAATTGTAGGTTATGCACATGATTATCAGTTAAAATGGAGCAGATGGGAAACTAAGTAAAAATTGACATGATTTGGGAACACCTCTCAGAACCTGTGGCCGAAAGGGGAAGACTGGGTGGAAGCATGAGGAAGCTTTTTAGGGCTTTTATTTTTGTGGAGTCCAGCAGAAAAGTATCCTGGAGGCATAGAGTCAGGTAAAGAGAGAGTGGGAATTGTCATGGTCTCAGATTTCAGTTTGCATGAATATATTTATGCATAACACATAACATTGTCAATGCTGTTATGTTTTGTCTGTTGTTTTCCAAGTCTTATGTTTAGGAAACCAGAAGGAGAGGGGTTCGCCAGCTTCAGCTGGAATGTCTGTTTGTTGTGTGATGAGTGATGGAAGTAAGAGGATGTATGGTGCAATCTTAGAACAGAGGCCATAAGTCTCTAAGTATGAATGCTTCACAGAAAGTAGGCAGAAACCTGAACCAGGATGAGAGGTTCTGCGTCTGATGATCCAAGGGGACCAGAAGGACCTCTCTCAGTGGTACCAGGAGATCTAGTCCACGTTGGAGGGATCCGGAGGAAGTGGGATCAACCGAGGAGAGATGGACCCTATGAGGTGGCCAAAGCAACAAGAACGGCCGTCCAAGTGAAAAGAAGCCAGACGTGATACCATCTGAACCACTGCAGCTGAGTCCCAACAGAGAGAAGGATACAACCACATAGAGATGAGGACACTGAGGATGCTGATTCACCAGGAGGGAGCCTGGAGGGAGCAGGAGCAGCGGAAACGATTGAGACGCCAGGGAGGAGCCAAGAAAACAGCAAATCAAGTGAAAGCCAAAATACGACAAGTGCACCGACTAATGCACCCAGAAGAGGAGGAGAGGCCTCACATGGCACAGAATGAGAACATCTTTTCCCTAAAAAAAATTGAAACCTTCCAGATGGAAGTTAAGTCCGGCCTGAGGAGGGAGCCTCAGGTGAAGAAAGAGGAGGAAAAGTCCTGCAAGCTGAAGAAAATGGGGATTTCCCCACAATTGACTTTTAAACTTTTGAATGGTCTCCTTTACAGACAATTGATGTTAGAACAACAAAAGAATAATGACATTGACATAATAGAAGCAACAGTGAATGCTAGTATAGAAACAACAGACTAATGCACAATCAAGATGTATGGTGGGAGCAGGAAGAGAAGAATGGAATCAGCTGAACAATCCAAAAAGACTGACAAGGTTAGAATCTATGTTCCACCTCAATGTATAACAGAAGCAGGAGAACTGAAGTCTATCTCAATCATAAGGATCAAACCCTTATCGGAGATTGCACTCAGTGGATGGACAGATCACCAAACAAAGGGAGAAGTCGTTTGGGACCCGAAAGGATGTGACCTGACATGAATCAAAGAAAAAGACGAGTAGGTGCTCATCATGAACAAGATTGAACCAGTGGAAGGTGAAGACCTACCCCTGCACCTGAACAGGAAGAACCTGTGACAACAACAAGGGTGGCGGCTGCTGTGACGACCACAGTAGCTACCACTAGATGACATCGACTGCCCTTACCAAGCAGACCACCGTGCCAACAAAGCAATCTGAGACATCAGTCAGGAGAGTTTTTACTGATATTTGAAACTTTCTGATAAACTCTAATGATCTACCTCAAGATAAGAACATTGAAAAAGCAACAGAATTAGATATATCTCATGCTTCATCAAATATGTAATATTTTATCCTTATATTTTTTATACCAAATTTGATCTATTACTTTTATGACAATTGGAGATGTTTGGTCTAGTTGGTTTTCTTTAATGTTTCTGATTGGATCTTTTACTCCTATTTCACATTGGAGATGTTTGGTCTAGTTGGTTTATATGCTTCACTTTGTTTTTATTTTTTGTATTTTCTTGTTTATCATAGGTATTTTCTTTTACTATCCCAAAGTCTTATTTGTATCATTTATGTGGCTAAATAGCCCCAGAGGGGGGATTGTAGTAGTAACATAAGGCAACTGGATGCTAATGGTAGAAGAGACATATAGTCTGACAATTCCAATAAGACACATACTAGAGAAATATGCCTAAGACAATTGGACACATTAATGAAAGGGGGAGACACATGGTCTGCTGACCTGACACACTAATGATAAAAAGGACCCATAGTCAGCTCCTTCTAAAAAGAAGGCGTATAGTACAGAATCTGCTGATTCCAATAAAGGCAAACTGAACAAAGAGTACATTGACACATTATGCTGACACACTAAAGATAGAGGGATCCATAGTCAGCTGCTTCTAAACAGAGGTTTATAAGACAGAATCTGCTGATTCCAATAAAGGCAAACAAAACAAAGAGTACATTGACACATTATGCTGACACACTAGGATGGAGGGTCCGGCCACCATTGTAGTCTAGCTGAGAGCAGATGTGGGCGTTATTGGGCGTGAACAAGCGGGAAGCTTGAACTAGAGGATAGTGGTGGCGAATGACTTGAGAAGGGAGACTTCATTTGCATAAGGGATGGACATAGTGCTATGTGTGTATAAATATAGGAGCTAAGGCTCTGGGAGGGGGGGGTTCCGCGGTGGGTGTTCCGCGGTGTGTGTGCCGCGGGGTGTGTTCCGCGGACATTCCAGATTGTGATACAATTTGTATTAAAAATCTTATTTGAGTTCACAAAGTTCTTGTAAGAGTTATATTTGAAGTGATTTTCTACGACACATGTTCCTCCAAGCTGGAATATTAAAGACAGTGAGATATCTAAGTTACATGTTCCTCCAAGCTGGAATATTAAAGACAGTGAGATATCTGTGTCCCACTGTGATGACCTCACACACAGAGCATTGAGGAGCGGCCTGGCTGTGTCCCACTGTGATGACCTCACACACAGAGCATTGAGGAGAGGCTGTGTCCCACTGTGATGAGCTGACACAGAGCATTGAGGAGCGGCTGTGTCCCACTGTGATGACCTCTCACATAGAGCATTGAGGAGCGGCTGTGTCCCACTGTGATGACCTCACACACAGAGCTTTGAGGAGCGGCTGTGTCCCACTGTGATGACCTCACACACAGAGCATTGAGGAGAAGTCTGGCTGTGTCCCACTGTGATGACCTCACACACAGAGCATTGAGGAGCGGCCTGGCTGTGTCCCACTGGGATGACCTCACACACAGAGCATTGAGGAGCGGCCTGGCTGTGTCCCACTGTGATGACCTCACACACAGAGCATTGAGGAGCGGCCTGGCTGTGTCCCACTGTGATGACCTCACAGAGCATTGAGGAGTGGCTGTGTCCCACTGTGATGACCTCACAGACAGAGCTTTGAGGAGCGGCTGTGTCCCACTGTGATGACCTCACACACAGAGCATTGACGAGCAGCCTGACTGTGTCCCACTGTGATGACCTCACACACTCTCACAAGTGAGAAACACAGCAGCAGTCGTTCCACTTCATTTCCTCTCTCCTCTCTACAGACAGACACATACTGAGCCAGACAGACAGACAGACACACAGGGAGATAAATACTGTCTGGTGCACTAACACACTGCATGACACCCTGTAGGGGGATGATTTCAGAGCTATGAGTTCTCTCTGTGTGTGTGTGTGTGTGTGTGTGTGTGTGTGTGTGTGTGTGTGTGTGTGTGTGAGTGAGAGAGGTGGGTGGGTGAGGGGTCTCTCCACATTAAACAGAAGCAGATTGATAATCTCTACAATATATCCCCTAGCATAACTCATATCCTGCTGCTGAGAGAGATGACCATAAACACACTCCTCAGCACACGGAACCTTGACAGCTTATTGCCGTAAATAATGAGGGGGGAGGGAGGAACGCGAGCAGAAATAAAGGAGGAGAGGAACGATTAGTCAGGTGAGCAGAGGGATGATTGTTTGTTTATAGAATGGAAACAAATCGGTAAATTACTGACAAAGTAAACAAACGCAACAATAAAGGGAAATGACAAA
This sequence comes from Salvelinus alpinus, assembly GCF_045679555.1. Taxonomy (NCBI): domain Eukaryota; kingdom Metazoa; phylum Chordata; class Actinopteri; order Salmoniformes; family Salmonidae; genus Salvelinus; species Salvelinus alpinus. The sequence goes on from NC_092090.1 coordinate 20,182,887, forward strand.
ACACACAACGACAGAGGAAATGAGAAGTGCTGAGAAACAGATCGGCTGTAATTCACTTCTATTTCTTAATATATCTCTCCTCACCTCTGTCTCTGCACCAAGACTAGCCCGGAGGAGAGAGAAATAAAGAGACAGAAGGACAAAGGGAGAGTATGTGTGTTAGAGAGACAGAAAGAGACAGAAGGATAGAGAACTAGTCCATTAGTGTAATGATTGTCCATTAAAAGCTCATCAGATGGTCATGGCTAGACCAGACACCCATTCCCCCCAGCTGAGAGAGATTAAGAAAAAGACAGGAGAGAGAGAAAGAGGGAGGAGAAAGAGGGAGAGAGAAAGAGGGAGGACAGAGAAATAGGGAGAGAGACAGAGAGGACAGAGGAGAGAGAGACAGAGAGATCTATGACGCCCTGAGATGTGTCACTACTACTAATACATTCTAATACACTATTTAAATGCACAAGCTAGATGTTCTGCTCCAACAGTAAATTATAGCCTGGACAGATTCTGGACGACTGAGGGGGAGAGGGTTATGAAAGTGCTGCCGTCTGTTCTTTTCCATTTTTAATATCTCATATGTAACGACAGCAACATCTGTCATCAAAAACACTCTGCTTTCCCCCTGTAGCTGCTGAATATCTGGTGTGGATTCCATTCCACTTGGTTGGACTGCAAGGCAACCCCAGCACATAGTACATTTAGCTTTGACCTTTAACCTCTACCCTATGAATGACTAGTCCAACAGAGATAGTCAGTGCACAGCCCACATGGAGAGGTTTAGGTATGTTATCAGATTTCCTTTGTGGAGATGGTACATTGCTAAAACATGATCTTACTTTACATAACATATCCCAAAAGACATGGACGTACACTGTACTGTCAACACTTCACTTCTAAAATCACCCTAAAGGATATGTTCACAATGTTTTCACATTCCTGTGTGTGTGTGTGTGTGTGTGTGTACACACGTTTGGGTAACCTCATTTGGCGTGCCTGGGATCCTCTCACCCGATCTGAAGTCATGGGGTAAAAGGGGTAATGGCTGTGTGTGTGTTAAACGTGGTGTGTGTGTGTGTGTGTGTGTGTGTTAAACGTGGTGTGTGTGTGTGTGTTAAACGTGGTGTGTGTGGATGTGTTAAAGGTGGTGTGTGTGTGTGTGTTAAACATGGTGTGTGTGGATATGTTAAACGTGGTGTGTGTGGATGTGTTAACTTCTTATGGCTGGGGGCAGTATTGAGTAGCTTGGATGAATAAGGTGCCCAGAGTAAACTGCCTGCTACTCAGGCCCAGAAGCTAAGATATGCATATTATTAGTAGATTTGGATAGAAAACACTCTGAAGTTTCTAAAACTGTTTGAATGATGTCTGTGAGTATAACAGAACTCATATGGCAGACAAAAACCTGAGAAAAAATCCATCCAGGAAGTGGGAAATCTGAGGTTTGTAGTGTTTCAAGTAATTGCCTATCAAATATACAGTGTCTATGGGGTCATATTGCACTAAATGTCAACAGTCTTTAGAACCTTTTTGATGCTTCTACAGTAAAGGAGGGGGGAATGAGAGCTGTTTGAGTCAGGGGTCTGGCAGAGTGCCACGAGCTCAGTGAGAGTTAGCTGCATTCCATTGCATTTCTACAGACAAAGGAATTCTCCGGTTGAAACATTATTGAAGACTTATGATAAAAACATCCTAAGGATTGATTCTATACATCGTTTGACATGTTTCTACGAACTGTAATATGACTTTTCGTCTGAACTTTCGCCTGGACTTGCCCGCACCTCCTGAGTTTGTGTACTAAACGCGCTAACAAAAGGAGGTATTTGGACATAAATTATGGACTTTATCGAACAAAACAAACATTTATTGTGGAACTGGGATTCCTGGGAGTGCATTCTGATGAAGATCATCAAAGGTAAGTGAATATAATATAATTATAATGCTATTTCTGACTTCTGTTGACTCCACAATATGGCGGATATATTTTTGTCTTGATTGGGCTCTGAGCGCCGACCTCAGATTATTGCATGGTTTGCTTTTTCCGTAAAGCTTTTTTGAAATCTGACACAGCGGTTACATTAAGGAGAAGTGCATCTAAAGTTCCATGCATAACACTTGTATTTTCATCAACATTTATAATGAGTATTTCTGTAAATTGATGTGGCTCTCTGCAAAATCACCGGATGTTTTGGAACTACTGAACGTAACGCGCCAATGTAAACTCAGATTTTTGGATATAAATATGAACTTTACCGAACAAAACATACATGTATTGTGTAACATGAAGTCCTATGAGTGTCATCTGATGAAGATCATCAAAGGTTAGTGATTAATTGTATCTATATTTCTGCTTTTTGTGAATCCTCTCTTTAGCTGGAAAAATGGCTGTGTTATTCTGTGAATAGGCACTCACCTAACATAATCGTTTGGTTTGCTTTCGTCGTAAAGCCTTTTTGAAATCGGACACTGTGGCTGGATTTACAACAAGTAAAAGAGAGGTTAAACGTGGTGTGTGTGGATGTCTTAAATGTTGTGTGTGTGTGTGTGTGTTAAACGTGGTGTGTGTGGATGTGTTAAACGTGGTGTGTGTGGATGTGTTAAACGTGGTGTGTGTGTGTTAAATGTGGTGGATGTGTTAAACGTGGTATGTGTTAAACGTGGTGTGTGTGGATGTTAAATATACGTATAGCAGATTTAGCCAGTGAAGCGTTAAGAGGAGAGAAACATGCCACATTAATGAAGACCCACTGTTGTCCCACAGGGATGTTAGAATGTCAAACAGAATGTTAAGAGGTAAGCTGGTATGTCACTATAGAAGAACGTAGACAGTTTGATGATACGGGCCGACACCTGACAAGTAGAAAAAACATGCCTTTCACCAGATGTACCACACACACACACACACACACACACACACACACACACACACACACACACACACACACACACACACACACACACACACGTTCAACCAAGCCTCTACCACACAGACACAGGCTATGAGGACAAGAACAGACATGTCCAATTCCGACTATTTTCAGGCTTTTTCAAGAGAACACTGTGAAAGTCTCAACATGATCCCAAGTGGCCAATCATGAAAGATACAGGCTGTCCCAGGCTCTGGGTTCAACTCATCAGAGAATAGTCAGGTGAGCAAGTGCTTGGCAGGAACAAAGTCTGCACCAAAACCTGTAGGTTAGGACCCAGGTTTGTAAGTTAGGACCCAGGTTTGTAAGTTAGGACCCAGGTTTGGTTAAGTAACTTTCCCCAAAATCCCAAGGTTTCCAGAAATCCCGATTGGAAGGTTCCTGGAATCAAGAGGTAATGAGCAGGAAATCCGGGAATCATCCAACCAGGATTTCTGGAAAACTTGGGAATGTACGGAACATTACTGGAATTTTGCAAACCTAGCAGGGTATAAACAGTATATATATAAACAGTATTTAAAATGTTTGGGGTCACTTAGAAATGTATTTGTTTTTGAAAGAAAAGCAAATTTTTTGGTTCATTAAAATAACATCAAATTGATCCGAAATACAGTGTAGACATTGTTAATGTTGTAAATTACTATTGTAGCTGGAAACGGCAGATTATTTTATGGAATATCTACATCGGCGTACAGAGGCCCATTATCAGCAACCATCACTCCTGTGTTCCAATGCCACGTTGTGTTAGCTAATCCAAGTTTATCCTTTTAAAAGGCTAATTGATCATTAGAAAACCCTTGCAATTGTGTTAGCACAGCTGAAAACTGTAGTTCTTATTATAGAAGCAATAAAACTGGCCTTCTTAGACTAGTTGAGTATCTGGAGCATCAGCATTTCTGGGTTCGATTACAGGCTCAAAATTACCAGAAACAAAGGACCTTCATTCTGAAACTCGTCAGTCTATTCTTGTTCTGAGAAATAAAGTCTATTCCATGCGAGAAATTACCAAGAAACTGAAGATCTCGTACAACGCTGTGTACTACTCCCTTCACAGAACAGCGCAAACTGTCTCTAACCAGAATAGAATGAGGACTGGGAGGCCCCGGTGAACAACTGAGCAAGAGGACAAGTACATTAGAGTGTCTAGTTCGAGAAACAGACGCCTCACAAGTCCTCAACTGTCAGCTTCATTAAATAGTACCTGCAAAATACCAGTCTCAACGTCAAAAGTGAAGAGGCGACTCCGTGATGCTGGCCTTCTAGGCAGAGTTTCTCTGTCCAGTGTCTGTGTTATTTTACCCATCTTAATCTTTTATTTTTATTGGCCAGTCTGAGATATGGCTTTTTCTTTGCAACTCTGCCTAGAAGGCCAGCATTCCGGAGTATGTGTACACACACCCTTTGATGTTATCACTGATCAAACATGATTGGAAAAATCCTGGAAGAGAATGAGACTAACATCTTTTTGATGGAATGCTTTGCTGTGATTGGCTGGTGCTTACCGAACGCCGTGCTCCGGTTGGCCAGTCCAGAGTAGGCGTTGCCGCTGGGCGATGAGGTGGCCGGGGAGGACAGGGGGCTATAGGAAGATGGGTCTCCTTGGTAACTGTGGCCGGAGCCTATCCCAAACGGACTGGACTGGGCCTTAGTGGACTGGATAGAGAGAGGGAGAAAAGGAAAAATAGTTTAGAGTGTGTGTTTTACTAGACTAGCAGAGAGACGTGTGTGTTGTACTAGACTAGCAGAGAGACGTGTGTGTTGTACTAGACTAGCAGAGAGACGTGTGTGTTGTACTAGACTAGCAGAGAGACGTGTGTGTTATACTAGACTAGCAGAGAGACGTGTGTGTTTTACTAGACTAGCAGAGAGACGTGTGTGTGTTGTACTAGACTAGCAGAGAGACGTGTGTGTGTTGTACTAGACTAGCAGAGAGACGTGTGTGTGTTGTACTAGACTAGCAGAGAGACGTGTGTGTGTTGTACTAGACTAGCAGAGAGACGTGTGTGTTGTACTAGACTAGCAGAGAGACGTGTGTGTTGTACTAGACTAGCAGAGAGACGTGTGTGTTGTACTAGACTAGCAGAGAGACGTGTGTGTTGTACTAGACTAGCAGAGAGACGTGTGTGTTTTACTAGACTAGCAGAGAGACGTGTGTGTTGTACTAGACTAGCAGAGAGACGTGTGTGTTTTACTAGACTAGCAGAGAGACGTGTGTGTTGTACTAGACTAGCAGAGAGACGTGTGTGTTGTACTAGACTAGCAGAGAGACGTGTGTGTTGTACTAGACTAGCAGAGAGACGTGTGTGTTTTACTAGACTAGCAGAGAGACGTGTGTGTTGTACTAGACTAGCAGAGAGACGTGTGTGTTGTACTAGACTAGCAGAGAGACGTGTGTGTTGTACTAGACTAGCAGAGAGACGTGTGTGTTGTACTAGACTAGCCGAGAGACGTGTGTGTTTTACTAGACTAGCAGAGAGACGTGTGTGTTGTACTAGACTAGCAGAGAGACGTGTGTGTTGTACTAGACTAGCAGAGAGACGTGTGTGTTGTACTAGACTAGCAGAGAGACGTGTGTGTTTTACTAGACTAGCAGAGAGACGTGTGTGTTTTACTAGACTAGCAGAGAGACGTGTGTGTTGTACTAGACTAGCAGAGAGACGTGTGTGTTGTACTAGACTAGCAGAGAGACGTGTGTGTTGTACTAGACTAGCAGAGAGACGTGTGTGTTGTACTAGACTAGCAGAGAGACGTGTGTGTTGTACTAGACTAGCAGAGAGACGTGTGTGTTGTACTAGACTAGCAGAGAGACGTGTGTGTTGTACTAGACTAGCAGAGACGTGTGTGTTGTACTAGACTAGCAGAGAGACGTGTGTGTTGTACTAGACTAGCAGAGAGACGTGTGTGTTTTACTAGACTAGCAGAGAGACGTGTGTGTTGTACTAGACTAGCAGAGAGACGTGTGTGTTGTACTAGACTAGCAGAGAGACGTGTGTGTTGTACTAGACTAGCAGAGAGACGTGTGTGTTGTACTAGACTAGCAGAGAGACGTGTGTGTTGTACTAGACTAGCAGAGAGACGTGTGTGTTGTACTAGACTAGCAGAGAGACGTGTGTGTTGTACTAGACTAGCAGAGAGACGTGTGTGTTTTACTAGACTAGCAGAGAGACGTGTGTGTTGTACTAGACTAGCAGAGAGACGTGTGTGTTGTACTAGACTAGCAGAGAGACGTGTGTGTTGTACTAGACTAGCAGAGAGACGTGTGTGTTGTACTAGACTAGCAGAGAGACGTGTGTGTTTTACTAGACTAGCAGAGAGACGTGTGTGTTGTACTAGACTAGCAGAGAGACGTGTGTGTTTTACTAGACTAGCAGAGAGACGTGTGTGTTGTACTAGACTAGCAGAGAGACGTGTGTGTTGTACTAGACTAGCAGAGAGACGTGTGTGTTGTACGAGACTAGCAGAGAGACGTGTGTGTTTTACTAGACTAGCAGAGAGACGTGTGTGTTTTACTAGACTAGCAGAGAGACGTGTGTGTTGTACTAGACTAGCAGAGAGACGTGTGTGTTGTACTAGACTAGCAGAGAGACGTGTGTGTTGTACTAGACTAGCAGAGAGACGTGTGTGTTGTACTAGACTAGCAGAGAGACGTGTGTGTTTTACTAGACTAGCAGAGAGACGTGTGTGTTGTACTAGACTAGCAGAGAGACGTGTGTGTTTTACTAGACTAGCAGAGAGACGTGTGTGTTGTACTAGACTAGCAGAGAGACGTGTGTGTTGTACTAGACTAGCAGAGAGACGTGTGTGTTGTACTAGACTAGCAGAGAGACGTGTGTGTTTTACTAGACTAGCAGAGAGACGTGTGTGTTGTACTAGACTAGCAGAGAGACGTGTGTGTTGTACTAGACTAGCAGAGAGACGTGTGTGTTGTACTAGACTAGCAGAGAGACGTGTGTGTTGTACTAGACTAGCCGAGAGACGTGTGTGTTTTACTAGACTAGCAGAGAGACGTGTGTGTTGTACTAGACTAGCAGAGAGACGTGTGTGTTGTACTAGACTAGCAGAGAGACGTGTGTGTTGTACTAGACTAGCAGAGAGACGTGTGTGTTTTACTAGACTAGCAGAGAGACGTGTGTGTTTTACTAGACTAGCAGAGAGACGTGTGTGTTGTACTAGACTAGCAGAGAGACGTGTGTGTTGTACTAGACTAGCAGAGAGACGTGTGTGTTGTACTAGACTAGCAGAGAGACGTGTGTGTTGTACTAGACTAGCAGAGAGACGTGTGTGTTGTACTAGACTAGCAGAGAGACGTGTGTGTTGTACTAGACTAGCAGAGAGACGTGTGTGTTGTACTAGACTAGCAGAGACGTGTGTGTTGTACTAGACTAGCAGAGAGACGTGTGTGTTGTACTAGACTAGCAGAGAGACGTGTGTGTTTTACTAGACTAGCAGAGAGACGTGTGTGTTGTACTAGACTAGCAGAGAGACGTGTGTGTTGTACTAGACTAGCAGAGAGACGTGTGTGTTGTACTAGACTAGCAGAGAGACGTGTGTGTTGTACTAGACTAGCAGAGAGACGTGTGTGTTGTACTAGACTAGCAGAGAGACGTGTGTGTTGTACTAGACTAGCAGAGAGACGTGTGTGTTGTACTAGACTAGCAGAGAGACGTGTGTGTTTTACTAGACTAGCAGAGAGACGTGTGTGTTGTACTAGACTAGCAGAGAGACGTGTGTGTTGTACTAGACTAGCAGAGAGACGTGTGTGTTGTACTAGACTAGCAGAGAGACGTGTGTGTTGTACTAGACTAGCAGAGAGACGTGTGTGTTTTACTAGACTAGCAGAGAGACGTGTGTGTTGTACTAGACTAGCAGAGAGACGTGTGTGTTTTCCTAGACTAGCAGAGAGACGTGTGTGTTGTACTAGACTAGCAGAGAGACGTGTGTGTTGTACTAGACTAGCAGAGAGACGTGTGTGTTGTACGAGACTAGCAGAGAGACGTGTGTGTTTTACTAGACTAGCAGAGAGACGTGTGTGTTTTACTAGACTAGCAGAGAGACGTGTGTGTTGTACTAGACTAGCAGAGAGACGTGTGTGTTGTACTAGACTAGCAGAGAGACGTGTGTGTGTGTTACTGGTGTAGGTTGAGGAGAAGACAGATGAGCCTGCTAAACACCATATGCTCAACACACTCCCCTTAGCACGCATGTTGTGTGGTCCGATATGCAGATCAGAGCACACACACACACACACACACACACACACACACACACACACACACACACACACACACACACACACACACACACACACACACACACACACACACACACACACACACACACACACACACACACACACACACTCCATTATCAGGCTCTGCTGATGAGATTCACTGAAGCGAGGAGAAAGAGAGAATCTGCATAACGACCACTGAAACGCTATTGGCTAACAGTAGAGGATTCCTGTTGTCAACCAAAGCAGAGATGACTACATTCTGTAGCAGTAGCTATGGGAGTCAGTGTGTGATCAGTGTGTCGTCTGCCTGACTAGAAAACACCTACAACATATAGGCATTAGATCTGGAATGGAACCACGTCTGGATTGATTCTATAGATATTTAATCCGTTTCAGATTTCTGGATTCTGTCTGACTCTACTCACAACACAAATCATATCTGCTACATGTTCAGGTCTGTGTGTTTTACCTGGCCTGAGAAGGTAGGGTCTGTTACTAGTCCTGTGTGTGTTTTACCTGGCCTGAGAAGGTAGGGTCTGTTACTAGTCCTGTGTGTGAGAGACCTGGCCTGAGAAGGTAGGGTTTGTTACTAGTCCTGTGTGTGAGAGACCTGGCCTGAGAAGGTAGGGTCTGTTACTAGTCCTGTGTGTGAGAGACCTGGCCTGAGAAGGTAGGGTCTGTTGCTAGTCCTGTGTGTTTTACCTGGCCTGAGAAGGTAGGGTCTGTTACTAGTCCTGTGTGTGAGAGACCTGGCCTGAGAAGGTAGGGTCTGTTGCTAGTCCTGTGTGTTTTACCTGGCCTGAGAAGGTAGGGTCTGTTACTAGTCCTGTGTGTGAGAGACCTGGCCTGAGAAGGTAGGGTCTGTTGCTAGTCCTGTGTGTTTTACCTGGCCTGAGAAGGTAGGGTATGTTACTAGTCCTGTGTGTTTTACCTGGCCTGAGAAGGTAGGGTCTGTTACTAGTCCTGTGTGTGAGAGACCTGGCCTGAGAAGGTAGGGTCTGTTGCTAGTCCTGTGTGTGAGAGACCTGGCCTGAGAAGGTAGGGTATGTTACTAGTCCTGTGTGTGAGAGACCTGGCCTGAGAAGGTAGGGTCTGTTACTAGTCCTGTGTGTTTTACCTGGCCTGAGAAGGTAGGGTCTGTTACTAGTCCTGTGTGTTTTACCTGGCCTGAGAAGGTAGGGTCTGTTGCTAGTCCTGTGTGTTTTACCTGGCCTGAGAAGGTAGGGTCTGTTACTAGTCCTGTGTGAGAGAGACCTGGCCTGAGAAGGTAGGGTCTGTTACTAGTCCTGTGTGTGAGAGACCTGGCCTGAGAAGGTAGGGTATGTTACTAGTCCTGTGTGTGAGAGACCTGGCCTGAGAAGGTAGGGTATGTTGCCAGTCCTGTGTGTGAGAGACCCGGCCTGAGAAGGTAGGGTCTGTTTCTAGTCCTGTGTGTGAGAGACCTGGCCTGAGAAGGTAGGGTATGTTACTAGTCCTGTGTGTGAGAGACCTGGCCTGAGAAGGTAGGGTCTGTTACTAGTCCTGTGTGTGAGAGACCTGGCCTGAGAAGGTAGGGTCTGTTGCTAGTCCTGTGTGTTTTACCTGGCCTGAGAAGGTAGGGTCTGTTACTAGTCCTGTGTGTGAGAGACCTGGCCTGAGAAGGTAGGGTCTGTTGCCAGTCCTGTGTGTGAGAGACCTGGCCTGAGAAGGTAGGGTATGTTGCCAGTCCTGTGTGTGAGAGACCTGGCCTGAGAAGGTAGGGTATGTTACCAGTCCTGTGTGTGAGAGACCTGGCCTGAGAAGGTAGGGTCTGTTACTAGTCCTGTGTGTGTTTTACCTGGCCTGAGAAGGTAGGGTCTGTTACTAGTCCTGTGTGTTTTACCTGGCCTGAGAAGGTAGGGTCTGTTACTAGTCCTGTGTGTTTTACCTGGCCTGAGAAGGTAGGGTCTGTTGCTAGTCCTGTGTGTTTTACCTGGCCTGAGAAGGTAGGGTCTGTTACTAGTCCTGTGTGTGAGAGACCTGGCCTGAGAAGGTAGGGTCTGTTACTAGTCCTGTGTGTGAGAGACCTGGCCTGAGAAGGTAGGGTATGTTACTAGTCCTGTGTGTGAGAGACCTGGCCTGAGAAGGTAGGGTATGTTGCCAGTCCTGTGTGTGAGAGACCTGGCCTGAGAAGGTAGGGTCTGTTGCTAGTCCTGTGTGTTTTACCTGGCCTGAGAAAGTAGGGTCTGTTACTAGTCCTGTGTGTGAGAGACTTGGCCTGAGAAGGTAGGGTCTGTTGCCAGTCCTGTGTGTGAGAGACCTGGCCTGAGAAGGTAGGGTATGTTGCCAGTCCTGTGTGTGAGAGACCTGGCCTGAGAAGGTAGGGTATGTTACCAGTCCTGTGTGTGAGAGACCTGGCCTGAGAAGGTAGGGTCTGTTACTAGTCCTGTGTGTGAGAGACCTGGCCTGAGAAGGTAGGGTTTGTTACTAGTCCTGTGTGTGAGAGACCTGGCCTGAGAAGGTAGGGTCTGTTACTAGTCCTGTGTGTGAGAGACCTGGCCTGAGAAGGTAGGGTCTGTTACTAGTCCTGTGTGTGAGAGACCTGGTCTGAGAAGGTAGGGTCTGTTACTAGTCCTGTGTGTGAGAGACCTGGTCTGAGAAGGTAGGGTATGTTGCTAGTCCTGTGTGTGAGAGACCTGGCCTGAGAAGGTAGGGTCTGTTACTAGTCCTGTGTGTGTTTTACCTGGCCTGAGAAGGTAGGGTCTGTTGCTAGTCCTGTGTGTGAGAGACCTGGCCTGAGAAGGTAGGGTATGTTACTAGTCCTGTGTGTGAGAGACCTGGCCTGAGAAGGTAGGGTCTGTTGCTAGTCCTGTGTGTTTTACCTGGCCTGAGAAGGTAGGGTCTGTTACTAGTCCTGTGTGTGAGAGACCTGGCCTGAGAAGGTAGGGTCTGTTGCTAGTCCTGTGTGTTTTACCTGGCCTGAGAAGGTAGGGTCTGTTACTAGTCCTGTGTGTGTTTTACCTGGCCTGAGAAGGTAGGGTCTGTTACTAGTCCTGTGTGTGAGAGACCTGGCCTGAGAAGGTAGGGTCTGTTACTAGTCCTGTGTGTTTTACCTGGCCTGAGAAGGTAGGGTCTGTTGCTAGTCCTGTGTGTGTTTTACCTGGCCTGAGAAGGTAGGGTCTGTTACTAGTCCTGTGTGTGAGAGACCTGGCCTGAGAAGGTAGGGTCTGTTGTTAGTCCTGTGTGTGTGTGTGTGTGTGTACCTGGCCAGAGAACGGGGGTCTGTTGCCAGTCCAGGCCACCTGTCCTGGGTTGAGCTGTCTGGAGATCTGAGCTAGGTTCTGATTGGACGATCCCGACGGCTGGATGTCGTTCACCCCCGGGACATGGATCACTGAGGAGCTGTGTGACAGACAGACAGCATTCCAAGTAAATGTGTGACATGAGAGCCTTTATATAGGCCCCTGCAGACGGTCATATTTAATTTATACTTTAACAACACATTTAACTGTTCACATCTGTCAACTCTAGTCTGCTCAATTGTTTAACCATCACCTGAGGCCCTGTCTTTCCCTACGGCTTTCAACTTTAAACACACACGCTAATGTGCATGCATGCACGTACACACAGACCCACAGAGACCCACACAGACCCTCAGAGAGGTGTACCTGAAGCTCTTGGCAGAGTGTCCGGGCTGGAAGGGAGAGTTCTGGGAGTAGAGCTGCTGACCTCCCGCCGTAGACGAAGGAACCATCATCTTCTTCTCACCAGCTGGAACCACACAATACACACACCGTTTATAGATAGAGAGAGATGTATAGAGGGAGAGACAGACATTCAGAGAGACATTCAGAGAGACATTCAGAGAGACATTCAGAGAGACATTCAGAGGGAGAGACATTCAGAGAGACATTCAGAGGGAGAGACATTCTGAGAGACATTCAGAGAGAAATTCAGAGAGACATTCAGAGGGAGAGACATTCAGAGAGACATTCAGAGAGACATTCAGAGAGACATTCAGAGGGAGAGACATTCAGAGAGACATTCAGAGGGAGAGACATTCAGAGGGAGAGACATTCAGAGAGACATTCTGAGAGACATTCAGAGAGATTCAGAGAGACATTCAGAGAGACATTCAGAGGGAGAGACATTCAGAGACATTCAGAGAGACATTCAGAGGGAGAGACATTCAGAGAGACATTCAGAGGGAGAGACATTCAGAGAGACATTCAGACAGACATTCAGAGGGAGAGACATTCAGAGAGACATTCAGAGAGACATTCAGAGAGACATTCAGAGAGACATTCAGAGGGAGAGACATTCAGAGAGACATTCAGAGGGAGAGACATTCAGAGAGACATTCAGAGGGAGAGACATTCAGACAGACATTCAGAGGGAGAGACATTCTGAGAGACCTTCAGAGAGAGAGAGACATTCAGAGGGAGAGACATTCAGAGAGAGAGACATTCAGAGAGAGAGACATTCAGAGGGAGAGACATTCAGAGAGACATTCAGAGGGAGAGACATTCAGAGAGACATTCAGAGAGACATTCAGAGGGAGAGACATTCAGAGGGAGAGACATTCAGAGAGACATTCAGAGAGACATTCAGAGAGACATTCAGAGGGAGAAACATTCTGAGAGACATTCAGAGGGAGAGACATTCAGAGAGACATTCAGAGGGAGAGACATTCAGAGGGAGAGACATTCAGAGGGAGAGACATTCAGAGGGAGAGACATTCAGAGAGAGAGACATTCAGAGAGAGAGACATTCAGAGAGACATTCAGAGGGAGAGACATTCAGAGGGAGAGACATTCTGAGAGACATTCTGAGAAACATTCAGAGGGAGAGACATTCAGAGGGAGAGACATTCAGAGGGAGAGACATTCAGAGGGAGAGACATTCAGAGGGAGAGACATTCAGAGGGAGAGACATTCAGAGGGAGAGACATTCTGAGAGACATTCTGAGAGACATTCTGAGAGACATTCTGAGAGACATTCTGAGAGACATTCAGAGGGAGAGACATTCAGAGAGACATTCAGAGAGACATTCAGAGGGAGAGACATTCAGAGAGACATTCTGAGAGACATTCTGAGAGACATTCTGAGAGACATTCAGAGGGAGAGACATTCAGAGAGAGAGACATTCAGAGGGAGAGACATTCAGAGAGACATTCAGAGAGACATTCAGAGGGAGAGACATTCAGAGAGACATTCTGAGAGACATTCAGAGAGACATTCAGAGAGACATTCAGAGGGAGAGACATTCAGAGGGAGAGACATTCAGAGAGACATTCAGAGAGACATTCAGAGGGAGAGACATTCAGAGAGACATTCAGAGGGAGAGACATTCAGAGAGACATTCAGAGGGAGAGACATTCAGACAGACATTCAGAGGGAGAGACATTCTGAGAGACCTTCAGAGAGAGAGAGACATTCAGAGGGAGAGACATTCAGAGAGAGAGACATTCAGAGAGAGAGACATTCAGAGGGAGAGACATTCAGAGAGACATTCAGAGAGAGAGACATTCAGAGGGAGAGACATTCAGAGAGACATTCAGAGAGACATTCAGAGAGACATTCAGAGGGAGAGACATTCAGAGGGAGAGACATTCAGAGAGACATTCAGAGAGACATTCAGAGAGACATTCAGAGAGACATTCAGAGGGAGAAACATTCTGAGAGACATTCAGAGGGAGAGACATTCAGAGGGAGAGGCATTCAGAGAGACATTCAGAGGGAGAGACATTCAGAGAGACATTCAGAGAGACATTCAGAGGGAGAGACATTCAGAGGGAGAGACATTCAGAGGGAGAGACATTCAGAGGGAGAGACATTCAGAGGGAGAGACATTCAGAGAGAGAGACATTCAGAGAGACATTCAGAGGGAGAGACATTCAGAGGGAGAGACATTCTGAGAGACATTCTGAGAAACATTCAGAGGGAGAGACATTCAGAGGGAGAGACATTCAGAGGGAGAGACATTCAGAGGGAGAGACATTCAGAGGGAGAGACATTCAGAGGGAGAGACATTCAGAGGGAGAGACATTCAGAGGGAGAGACATTCTGAGAGACATTCTGAGAGACATTCTGAGAGACATTCTGAGAGACATTCAGAGGGAGAGACATTCAGAGAGACATTCAGAGAGACATTCAGAGAGACATTCAGAGGGAGAGACATTCAGAGAGACATTCTGAGAGACATTCTGAGAGACATTCTGAGAGACATTCAGAGGGAGAGACATTCAGAGAGAGAGACATTCAGAGAGACATTCAGAGGGAGAGACATTCAGAGAGACATTCAGAGAGACATTCAGAGGGAGAGACATTCTGAGAGACATTCTGAGAGACATTCTGAGAGACATTCAGAGAGACATTCAGAGGGAGAAACATTCTGAGAGACATTCAGAGGGAGAGACATTCAGAGAGACATTCAGAGGGAGAGACATTCAGAGGGAGAGACATTCAGAGGGAGAGACATTCAGAGGGAGAGACATTCAGAGGGAGAGACATTCAGAGAGAGAGACATTCAGAGAGACATTCAGAGGGAGAGACATTCAGAGGGAGAGACATTCTGAGAGACATTCTGAGAAACATTCAGAGGGAGAGACATTCAGAGGGAGAGACATTCAGAGGGAGAGACATTCAGAGGGAGAGACATTCAGAGGGAGAGACATTCAGAGGGAGAGACATTCAGAGGGAGAGACATTCTGAGAGACATTCTGAGAGACATTCTGAGAGACATTCTGAGAGACATTCTGAGAGACATTCAGAGGGAGAGACATTCAGAGAGACATTCAGAGAGACATTCAGAGGGAGAGACATTCAGAGAGACATTCTGAGAGACATTCTGAGAGACATTCTGAGAGACATTCAGAGGGAGAGACATTCAGAGAGAGAGACATTCAGAGGGAGAGACATTCAGAGAGACATTCAGAGAGACATTCAGAGGGAGAGACATTCAGAGAGACATTCTGAGAGACATTCAGAGAGACATTCAGAGAGACATTCAGAGGGAGAGACATTCAGAGGGAGAGACATTCAGAGAGACATTCAGAGAGACATTCAGAGGGAGAGACATTCAGAGAGACATTCAGAGGGAGAGACATTCAGAGAGACATTCAGAGGGAGAGACATTCAGACAGACATTCAGAGGGAGAGACATTCTGAGAGACCTTCAGAGAGAGAGAGACATTCAGAGGGAGAGACATTCAGAGAGAGAGACATTCAGAGAGAGAGACATTCAGAGGGAGAGACATTCAGAGAGACATTCAGAGAGAGAGACATTCAGAGGGAGAGACATTCAGAGAGACATTCAGAGAGACATTCAGAGAGACATTCAGAGGGAGAGACATTCAGAGGGAGAGACATTCAGAGAGACATTCAGAGAGACATTCAGAGAGACATTCAGAGAGACATTCAGAGGGAGAAACATTCTGAGAGACATTCAGAGGGAGAGACATTCAGAGGGAGAGGCATTCAGAGAGACATTCAGAGGGAGAGACATTCAGAGAGACATTCAGAGAGACATTCAGAGGGAGAGACATTCAGAGGGAGAGACATTCAGAGGGAGAGACATTCAGAGGGAGAGACATTCAGAGGGAGAGACATTCAGAGAGAGAGACATTCAGAGAGACATTCAGAGGGAGAGACATTCAGAGGGAGAGACATTCTGAGAGACATTCTGAGAAACATTCAGAGGGAGAGACATTCAGAGGGAGAGACATTCAGAGGGAGAGACATTCAGAGGGAGAGACATTCAGAGGGAGAGACATTCAGAGGGAGAGACATTCAGAGGGAGAGACATTCAGAGGGAGAGACATTCTGAGAGACATTCTGAGAGACATTCTGAGAGACATTCTGAGAGACATTCAGAGGGAGAGACATTCAGAGAGACATTCAGAGAGACATTCAGAGAGACATTCAGAGGGAGAGACATTCAGAGAGACATTCTGAGAGACATTCTGAGAGACATTCTGAGAGACATTCAGAGGGAGAGACATTCAGAGAGAGAGACATTCAGAGAGACATTCAGAGGGAGAGACATTCAGAGAGACATTCAGAGAGACATTCAGAGGGAGAGACATTCTGAGAGACATTCTGAGAGACATTCTGAGAGACATTCTGAGAGACATTCAGAGGGAGAGACATTCAGAGAGAGAGACATTCAGAGAGAGATACATTCATAGAGACATTCAGAGAGACATTCAGAGGGAGAGACATTCAGAGAGACATTCTGAGAGACATTCTGAGAGACATTCTGAGAGACATTCTGAGAGACATTCAGAGGGAGAGACATTCAGAGAGACATTCAGAGAGACATTCAGAGGGAGAGACATTCAGAGAGACATTCAGAGAGACATTCAGAGAGACATTCAGAGAGACATTCAGAGGGAGAGACATTCAGAGAGACATTCAGAGAGACATTCAGAGGGAGAGACATTCAGACAGACATTCAGAGGGAGAGACATTCAGACAGACATTCAGAGGGAGAGACATTCAGACAGACATTCAGAGGGAGACATTCTGAGAGACATTCAGAGAGAGAGACATTCTGAGAGACATTCAGAGAGACATTCAGAGGGAGAGACATTCAGAGAGAGACATTCAGAGGGAGAGACATTCAGAGGGAGAGACATTCTGAGAGACATTCAGAGGGAGAGACATTCAGAGGGAGAGACATTCAGAGGGAGAGACATTCAGAGAGACATTCAGAGAGACATTCTGAGTGACATTCAGAGGGAGAGACATTCAGAGAGACATTCAGAGAGACATTCAGAGGGAGAGACATTCTGAGAGACATTCAGAGTGACATTCAGAGGGAGAGACATTCTGAAAGAGAGACATTCAGAGAGACATTGAGGGAGAGACATTCAGAGAGACATTGAGGGAGAGACATTCTGAGAGACATTCAGGGGGAGAGACATTCAGAGGGAGAGACATACTGAAAGAGAGACATTCAGAGGGAGAGACATTCTGAGAGACATTCAGGGGGAGAGACATTCAGGGGGAGAGACATTCTGAAAGAGAGACATTCAGAAAGAGAGACATTCAGGGGGAGAGACATTCTGAAAGAGAGACATTCAGGGGGAGAGACATTCTGAAAGAGAGACATTCAGAGGGAGAGACATTCTGAAAGAGACACATTCAGAGAGACATTCAGAGGGAGAGACATTCTGAGAGACATTCAGAGGGAGAGACATTCTGAGAGACATTCTGAGAGACATTCAGGGGGAGAGACATTCTGAAAGAGAGACATTCTGAAAGAGAGACATTCTGAAAGAGAGACATTCTGAAAGAGAGACATTCTGAGAGACATTCAGGGGGAGAGACATTCTGAAAGAGAGACATTCAGAGGGAGAGACATTCTGAAAGAGAGACATTCTGAAAGAGAGACATTCTGAAAGAGAGACATTCTGAGAGACATTCAGGGGGAGAGACATTCTGAAAGAGAGACATTCTGAAAGAGAGACATTCAGAGGGAGAGACATTCAGAGAGACATTCGGAGACATTAGAGAGAAAGGAAAGCAGACAGAAAGAGAGGCAGACAGAGAGGGGGAGACGGACAGAGAGAGGGAGGGACGGAGAAAGGGAGACGGACAGAGGGGGAGAGAGACAGAGACAAAGAGAGGGAGGGAGGGACAGAGACCGAGAGGGAGACAGACAGAGAGACATACAGAGAGAAAGACAGAGAGGGAAAGAGAGAGATGGAGGGAGAGACAGAGCCAGACAGAGATAGGGAGGGAGAGACAGACAGAGACATTCAGAGAGAGATAAAATACACCACAGTCAGAGAGGGAGGGAATGGAGAGATAGAAAGAGGGAAGGAATGGAGAGAGAGCGAGAGAGAGAAAGTCCAGTTCTGATTGAATTGTGTGGAGGTTGTTTTACATTTCTCCCCTGGATGAAAGACCACCACCACAACCAACCGTCTACCATGGGCCTTTCAACACACACTGGCTGATTAACGCTTATCCACACACACACACACACACACACACACACACACACACACACACACACACACACACACACACACACACACACACACACACACACACACACACACACACACACACACACACACACACACACACACACACACACACACGAGTAGAGGTGAGAAAATAACTAGATGTCGTACAGCCAGAGATGCCGGAGTACATGTCAGCAAAGCGCGGGTCTCTCTCCTGTGAGAACATGGTGTCCGTCTTGTCAGTGTTCTTGCCCGCCTCGTGAACCCCTCCTCCCACACTGGGAACGGGCACCTGGAGGGAGACAGGAGGGAAGGATAACTTCATTTATACAAGGGTGTACAGTCAACAGCTAGAGGAAAGACAGGAGGGAAGGACATCTTCACTTGATGAAACCCTACTGATGTACAGTCAACAGCTAGAGGAAAGTGAGGAGGGAAGGACATCTTCACTTAATGAAACCCTAGAAAGTGTATTTATACAGCAGGGTTGGGATCAATTCTATTTGAATTTAGTCAGTTCAGGAGCTAAACTGAAATTCCAATTTCAATGTTTTTTCCCTCAGACAATCATTGAGGAATAATTCCATTTCTGTTTACTTCCTGAATTGACTGAATTAAAATGGAATTGACCCCAAGCCTGTTATACAGTTGAGCCCTCTTAAATGTCCAATGCAACCATTTTTCAATAAAGAATTGTCATAAAGAAACAAAAATAGCTTCTTAGCAAAGAGCAATTTCTGTGAGGGGAAAACTGAAAACTAGCTGTTATTGGCAGAGGTTTGGAACTCTTTCTTATTGGTCTATTAACTAATTGACCTCCTGGTGATGTCACCAGTCAGACCAAAACCCATCCCACCAAAAGCAGGTTGAAATTTCAGGCGGTCTTTTCAAATAGCTCTTAACCTAAAAAAGGCCATTATCATAATATTCACAATTTCACAGTATTATTCCAACCTCATAGTATGTAAATATATATAAAACAGAGGAAATCACATTTTTGACTGCACTGGGCCTTTAATGACATACAATCAACAGCTTCAGAAGCTGTCTAGCATGAAAAGCCAGGAGTATGGACAGGTAAGTGGGCTACACTGGGTATAGGGAAGACACAATGTTATATGTTATATTATGAACAGGCAGGTATAAGGGCAGCTATAGGGGTCCTGTGGGGTACCTGTGATAGGTCATAGGCTGTCAGGCCGTCCCTCTGATGGACCTCCAGCTCTGCCTGCTGCTGCTGTTGGAGCTGCCTGGAGAACACACACAATGACAACACATTAATACAGAATCACACAATACCATCACTTTGATATGTTCCCTCTTTAGATTGTATTATTAGTAACAGATGGTCAAGTTAGTGATACACAATAGCAAAACACCAGCATCCGAACGTACCAGCAAGATACCACACCTGGCACCCTAACGGCTGTGGAACAAATCAGAACATTGACCGACTGGAAAAACCTAAGGGTCCTTTGTGAATGTACTATTAAATACAGACTACAAGCTGGTCTGTCCATCTGTGCTGAATGACTATAGGGGGTAACAGGCTGCTCTCACTCCTCTCCATCCCTTTCTGTCTTTATCATTCCCTTGTTTTCTCGCTTTCCCTTGCTCTAGTTCTCTCTCCCTACTCACAGATGTCCAGGCTCTGCCTCTTAACAAGGAGCAGATTCTAACTGTCTTCTATACACTGGGAAACAACAGATTCTAACTGTGTCTTCTATACACTGGGAAACAACATATTCTAACTGTGTCTTCTATACAATGGGAGACAACAGATTCTAACTGTGTCTTCTATACACTGGGAAACAACAGATTCTAACTGTGTCTTCTATACACTGGGAAACAACAGATTCTAACTGTGTCTTCTATACACTGGGAGACAACAGATTCTAACTGTGTCTTCTATACACTGGGAAACAACAGATTCTAACTGTGTCTTCTATACACTGGGATACAACAGATTCTAACTGTGTCTTCTATACACTGGGAAACAACAGATTCTAACTGTGTCTTCTATACACTGGGATACAACAGATTCTAACTGTGTCTTCTATACACTGGGAAACAACAGATTCTAACTGTGTCTTCTATACACTGGGAAACAACAGATTCTAACTGTGTCTTCTATACACTGGGATACAACAGATTCTAACTGTGTCTTCTATACACTGGGAAACAACAGATTCTAACTGTGTCTTCTATACACTGGGAAACAACAGATTCTAACTGTGTCTTCTATACACTGGGATACAACAGATTCTAACTGTGTCTTCTATACACTGGGAAACAACAGATTCTAACTGTGTCTTCTATACACTGGGATACAACAGATTCTAACTGTGTCTTCTATACACTGGGAAACAACAGATTCTAACTGTGTCTTCTATACACTGGGATACAACAGATTCTAACTGTGTCTTCTATACACTGTGAAACAACAGATTCTAACTGTGTCTTCTATACACTGGGAAACAACAGATTCTAACTGTGTCTTCTATACACTGGGAAACAACAGATTCTAACTGTCTTCTATACACTGGGAAACAACAGATTCTAACTGTGTCTTCTATACACTGGGAAACAACAGATTCTAACTGTGTCTTCTATACACTGGGAAACAACAGATTCTAACTGCCTTCTATTCACTGGGAAACAACAGATTCTAACTGTGTCTTCTATACACTGGGAAACAACAGATTCTAACTGTGTCTTCTATACACTGGGAAACAACAGATTCTAACTGCCTTCTATTCACTGGGATACAACAGATTCTAACTGTGTCTTCTATACACTGGGAAACAACAGATTCTAACTGTGTCTTCTATACACTGGGATACAACAGATTCTAACTGTGTCTTCTATACACTGTGAAACAACAGATTCTAACTGTGTCTTCTATACACTGGGAAACAACAGATTCTAACTGTGTCTTCTATACACTGGGAAACAACAGATTCTAACTGTCTTCTATACACTGGGAAACAACAGATTCTAACTGTGTCTTCTATACACTGGGAAACAACAGATTCTAACTGTGTCTTCTATACACTGGGAAACAACAGATTCTAACTGCCTTCTATTCACTGGGAAACAACAGATTCTAACTGTGTCTTCTATACACTGGGAAACAACAGATTCTAACTGTGTCTTCTATACACTGGGAAACAACAGATTCTAACTGCCTTCTATTCACTGGGAGACTGTCACGCTCTGACCTTAGAGAGCCTTTTTATTTCTCTATTTGGTTAGGTCAGGGTGTGATTTGGGTGGGCAATCTAGTTTTCTTATTTCTTTGTTTGGCCTGGTATGGTTCCCAATCAGAGGCAGCTGTCTATCGTTGTCTCTGATTGGGGATCATACTTAGGCAGCCTTTTTCCCACCTGTGTTTGTGGGTAATTTATTTTCTCTGAGTGTTTGTGTGCGCCACGTTCTGATTCTGTTTACCTGTTTTTGTGTGTGAAAGGTTTCACTTCGATTAAAGATGCGGAATTACATGCACGCTGTGCCTTGGCTCATTTATGATAGGGAGTTTGAAGACAGCGAACGTGACAGAGACAACAGATACTAGTCTTCTATACACTGGGATACAACAGATTCTAATTCGGTACTCTCAAAAACAAGCCTTTTTGTTTTGTAGGGGAAAGGTGATGTAATGAATAACATGACCTGTGTCCCAAATGGCACCCTTTTCCCTTCATAGCTTCCTATGGGCCCTGGTCAATAGTAGTGCACTCTTAGGGTACCAGCTGGGATACATCCATTGTTGCACAGTCGGTGTATTGTGAATGCCTAAACGAGAAGAGCAACACCTGCATGCAAACACATATTCCCAATATTCAATGTGGCGGCAATAAGATGTTTCAAGAGCTGTTTTTAAACTCAAAACCATTTCCAGACAGAATGTCTCCTGTCAGCTCTTATGCATCATTAGTAAGCTGGCAACAGAATGACTGTATTTCTCACACACACACACACACACAAACAAACAGGCAGATAAACTTTACACACACACACACACAAACAAACAGGCAGATAAACTTTACACACACACACTTGTGCCTCGAATCCATTTGTCGCTGACAAATTGCACCACAGCATCTAATTCAGGCCCTTAATTTCAGAAGCCTCGGAGTGATTTCCTGCTAAGTTCTTTTCTGGAGCATCCAACCCTGACATTTCCTATTTACCCAGAGAGAAACAAACTGTTTTTCTTCTCCTGCCATGAGAAGTATGCAGCTCTCTCTCTCTCTGAGGAGACGAGATGAGGAGAGGAGAGGAGGAGGCCACTTTAGACTACAGAGGACCAGTTGGGTTTGAGTCCACAGACAGACCGTAGGAAATTGAAAGCTCATCTCTGTTGGTCTCTTTTTGCTTTCTCTAAGTACATCACAACAGTCCTCCTTTCCTGCCACAAATCAATTCCTGAATGTCAAAGAGAAAGAGAGATGGAAACACTTGTGTTAACAACATAAGAGAGAGAGAGAGAGAGAGAGAGAGAGAGAGAGAGAGAGAGAGAGAGAGAGAGAGAGAGAGAGAGAGAGAGAGAGAGAGAGAGAGAGAGAGAGAGAGAGAGAGAGAGAGAGAGAGAGAGAGAGAGAGAGACTTGTGTTAACAACATGAGAGCGTCCCCTAGCAGTGTACATAGACTGGTGCTGTGCTGAACTTAGTGGCCCTGGCCGTCACAGCCTATAAGAGCCTAGCTTCTGACAACAGACCTAATGTGAGTAACTAGAATACATGACGGCCAGTGTGTGTATGCCTGTGTGTTGTGTCCTGATCAAAAACACCTGTCACTAGGAATAAAGAGCTTCCACTGAGGAAAACAAACTACTTCAAAACCCCATTATGTCAAGTGTTGCTTAGTGTCCTCTCAAAGAGACACTTGCGGTGAATATTCTCTCTCTCTCTCTCTCTCTCTCCCAGACGAGAGGGGAGTAGAGGAGAATAGGAGGTAGAGATGTAGGGAGGGAGGAGGGCTGAGCACACAGAGGGTCACCTGGACTGAGAGAGGACTAAGATGGATAACACTTGGCCAGGAAAACTCCAGAGGATATTTGAACTTCTGAAGAATGTGCAAAAATACATCCAGCCAAGTTTCCAGCACAGTTACACAAGTCTCCTGTTGAACCACCTCTACAGCACTCTGCATCACACGGTCGGGAAGAAACATTATTATGAAAACGGAACCGGTTATTTCTTTCTTTCTTTCACATCAGGGCCAGAGGTTCAGAGTGTGTGTGTGTCTGATGTGTTTGTGTGTGTGTGTGTATGTGTGCACTTGTACGTGTGTGTGTGTGTATGCTTGAAAGTGTTTAAGTGTGTGTGTGTGTGTGATGCAGATGAGTTGCTAAGGTTTATAATTTGTTGTTGTTCTGCTCTGATGCCCCTGGGTAAACTCCAGCGGTGTTAAACAGCGGATGGGGAATGGCTTCATTGGTGACTTGGCTGCTATGGTGTGTGTGTGTGTTCTCTGCCCACACATTCAGAGCTGGCCTAATAGTGGAGTTCTGAGGGACGCAGCCAGGTCACGCAGCAGTGCCTGATGGGATGTAGCAAGGGTGCAAGCGAGCAGCCTGAGGCTTGTAGCCATGGTAACAATGCCAATGCCAATGCATGCACGCACACACAAAAGCCCTCCACGGATGGCTTCCTAAAGAGAAACAGTGCCAGAAACAGAAGTGGAGGCTAGCCTCTAATATCTCAGTTTGTGGTTCCTACCTAGAGCCAGCCAACATGACTAACTGTTACAGATGGCTCTGTTCGGCTTGCTCAACAACTGAGGCACACTGAGACAGGGCAGTGTGTGAGGTGTGGGTCTGTCATGGCTCCAAAGTCATCTCCTTCTGCACTCCTACAGGCTAAAGGACAGTCAGGAAGCCAGTTGGAACATAGACCACACTACCATGCAGCTGCTACAACACTGTTGGAGCTGTTAGAATACACACTCTCCATTACAATGTTGCCATTCCCTTTAATCCAGATACACTGCATGACCAACAGTATGTGAACACCTGCTTGTTGAACATCTCATTCCAGAATCATGGGCATTAATATGGAGTTGGTCCCCCCTTTGCTGCTATAACAGCCCCCACTCTTCTGGGAAGGCTTTCCACTTGATGTTGGAACATTGCTGTGGGGACTTTCTTCCATTCAGCCACAAGAGCGTTAGTGTGGTTGGGCACTGATGTTGGGCGATTAGGCCTGGCTCGCAGTCAGCGTTCCAATGAATCCTAATGATTTTCAATGGGGTTGAGGTTAGGGCTCTGTGCAGGCCAGTCAAGTTCTTCCACACCAATCTCGACAAACCATTTCTGTACGGACCTCGCTTTATGCATGGGGGCATTGTCATGCTGAAACAGGAAAGGGCCTTCCCCAAACTGTTGCCACAAAGTTGGAAGCACAGAATTGTCTAGAATGTCATTGCAACTAAGGGGCCCGAACCATGAAAAACAGGCACTATGCATTCTCCTGGCATCCGCCAAACCCAGAATTGTCCGTCGGACTGCCAGATGGTGAAGGGTGATTCATCACTTCAGAGAACGCGTTTCCACTGCGCCAGAGTCCAATCGCGGTGAGCTTTACACCACTCCAGCCGACGCTTGGCATTGCGCATGGTGATCTTAGGCTTGTGTGCGGCTGCTCGCCATAGAAACCCATCTTATGAAGCTCCTGACGAACAGTTCTTGTGCTGACGTTTCTTCCAGAGGCAGTTTGGAACTCGGTAGTGAGTGTTACAACCGAGGACAGACCATTTAGCAGGGCAGAAATTGTACAAACTGACTGCTTGGAAAGGTGGCATCCTATGACGGTGCCACATTGAAAGTCACTGAGCTCTTCAGTATGGCCATTCTTCTGCCAATGTTTGTCTGTGGAGATTGCATGGCTGTGTGTTCGATTTTATACACCTGTCAGCAACGGGTGTGGCTGAAATAGCCTAATCTACTAATTTGAAGGGGTATCCACATACTGTTGTATGTATAGTGTAGGTGCAGATTCACCATGCATGGTATGGTATTGTTATTGTCCAAGGCCTACAGTGTGTACTGCAGCCAGCTCTGAAATAACAGGGCTTTCTCCACTGGCTACATCTTACTTTATGTATTTGGTCCAGTAGTAGTCGCTACCACAGTAATGACATACGGCCTGCACTCTGTGTGTGTTTGTGTGTGTGGTTATATATGGGCTGTATACATAGATATATGCCCAGCTAGTTCTCCAGAAATGATTGAGTGTGTAATCTATCGTTGGTGAAGAGATATCCAATATGAGAGGGGGTATAACCCAGGAGAGTAAAGACATTGTCCAGATCCCTATATTCTTTCCATAATTTATGAAGTGTGCACTCATTCACTCCCCCTCAAGAATGTTAAAGCATTGGTCTGCGTCCCAAATGGCATCCTACTCCCTACATAGTGCAGTGGTTTTGACCAGGACCCATAGGAAAGAAATATGGCAGTCGCTTGACATCAATCAAACACTCTTAAATCTTGGAGGGGAAGTGAACGAGTGCACACCAGAGATGAGAGAGAAGAAACAGAGTGGTGTCTCACGAACAATACATTTACGATAGAGTAACACTCAGTTACACCAACAACCAGATGGTCTGTCTCATAACCCTGTGTGTGTGTGTGTGTGTGTGTGTGTGTGTGTGTGTGTGTGTGTGAGACTGGCTCAGGTACCCCAGTGGTCAGATGCTGAGCTTCACAACTGTTGTAGAGGGTTGATGAATGAGATGAGATATTTTATGCAGCCCATAAATCTACCACCCAGTCTGTAGTCAGCCAGGTTTCCACTGCCCTGGCTCTCACCTCCGCTAGACAGAACACTGCCAGACAACGGAGCACACACAGGGATGCACACGCATGCGTACACACACACACACACACACGCACACGCACACGCACACACACACACGTACACACACACACACACAATGGAATGTTTACTCCGCTAATCTGATCTCCAGAAACATTCTGTTACTACCTTTCTTAAGTCCTTATAATGTCTGAGGAAATTGAGAAAATGATGTTTCAGAGCATGTTTCCACACAGACACACACAGACGGGTGGAGGAGAGAGCAGAACAATCTAGAACAAACTGAATAACGGGACTCTTCCAGTGTTTCCCCAGTTCTCTGGAGTGTGAGTGGGATGTGAGTGTTGGAAGCGTCAAGTTTAAAGTCAATGTTGATGGTCCTGGGGTATGAGGGTTGCATCCATTCTCTGATTCTTCAACCACTAAAAGGCCTTTCCTTTTCCTCTCTGGCCTCTATCTAGGCACGGTGACTAAATCAACAGTGACGCTACCGCCCCCTACTGACCAGGACCTGGTAGTGCAGGTGAAAAACCGTGCAGGTAAGCAGTCACGCGCACTTAACAGGTTAACACGTGTACGTAAACACAAACGCGCTCAGGCATGCACACGCATCCACAAACTCACACGTGCACAAATACACACACACACATACACTCTACAATACAGTATCTGCTAGAGGGGATAACTGGGCCTGCTACAGCCAGAGGGGATAACTGGGCCTGCTACAGCCAGAGGGGATAACTGGGCCTGCTACAGCCAGAGGGGATAACTGGGCCTGCTACAGCCAGAGGGGATGACTGGGCCTGCTACAGCTAGAGGGGATAACTGGGCCTGCTACAGATAAAGGGGATAACTGGGCCTGCTATAGCTAGAGGGGATGACTGGGCCTGCTATAGCTAGAGGGGATGACTGGGCCTGCTACAGCAGTGTTTCCCAAACAGACAAAATATGGCATCACTGGTAAACGCTATGCAGGAAATAAAAAGGTGACTATTATAACTGGTCACTCTAGTCCTTCTAGGCTGATGGCTAAAGGCTGTGTTTAAAGACATTGGTATGCACATCATGGTGGACCAGAAGAAAATTGAAAGCTTTTAAGACTGGAGGCCTGGTCACAGCACATATTCAATGGGGACATTATGTATCAAGCGTATCAGAGTAGGAGTGCTGACTTAGGATCAGTTTTGCCTTTTAGATCACAATTAATAAAAATACATGGATAGAGGGATCTGATCCTAGATCAGTACTCCCAGTTCTGGCTATCCTCCATTGTAGCCCAGAGTCCAACCAACAGGTTTGTGCAACCTGAGGGACCAAAACAAACACAACCTGGAACCGGTCTTCCTACAAAACACACTGTTTAGAGAACGGAAAACGGGCCAAGTTCCACACATACTTTCCTTAAATGTTTAATTTAACACCTTATTAATATGGCGTGAATCAATAAAACACTGTTAATATTATCCTCCATACTGAACCTTTAACAGCTGGTAGCAAAACATACTGCTACCATTCCAACGCCATGTACTGTCAATATTACGACTGACTGGGGCAGCAGACCTGTATGCTGTCACACTGGTGTTAATAGTCAGTCAGTGTGTGTCGGTTGCACGAGCACGGCGTGTGCATGTGTGTGTGTGCGTATGTGTGACTGTGTGTGTGTGACTGTGTGTTAACAACCAGAGCATTCAGTGAAGTGTCAGTGGTGTGTGTAGAGTCATTCCAGTCCAGACACATGCAGAGAGTACAACAGATGTTAAAAGCAGCCAGGAGGAGTTTCACAGTATTTCTATTGAGGATTTCCTTTGGACATGTCAGACATCTTTCCAACTCATCATCAAGCTTTGATCATTTTAAATCAGCTGTGTAGCGCAAGGGCAAAAAAACTGGGAAACCCTGGTCTAGAACATTCCGCTGGTCCATTTCTGTCCCAGGACGTGAAACATGTGTCAACAATTTACACACACATTTGTATGTTTATTACTCAGTGTCTATCTCTGTGTGAGTGTGTGTGTGGTCTGTGTAAGTAAACTTGTCCGTGTGTGCGCGTCGGTCCGTGTGTGCGCGTCCACCTACTTGACGTTGGTGTTGGTACAGATGATGTACTCGATCTCATCGGAGTAGGGGTTCTGGAAGGTGAAGGAGCTGGTGCGGATTAACATCCACTCTCTGTTCTTCATACGAAACCTGTACATCACAGACAACACCTGGCCTTTCAACTTTACCACCTGGAGAGAGAGGGAGGGAGGGAGGGAGGGAGGGAGGGAGGGAGGACAAAGGTTAGATAAGACACATCGCAGACAATCTGACCACCTAGAATGGAGGGAAGGGGACCCTTGCGTGTGTGTTTGTGGGGGGGTCAACACATATTGCAGAGAGACAGAGAGAAACAGAAGAGAGAGAAATGTTCCTCCATCTTACAAGAAGAAAAAGGAGTCATTTGAGGCAGGAAGGAGTTGGGAGTACTCAACAAAAAAGGCTGATTTAATTTCGTATTTGGTCAGCTTTAATCCATCACTGTCAAGCTGACGTCTTCCTGGAGAGTTTCTCCATCTTGGGTGTGGAGCGTGGAAATCAGGTGGACTTCAGAAGACTTTAGGTTTTCGGTTCCACCCAGTCTAATCTCTCCACCCATACCTCTCCTACCATACCATTCTGAACAAACACTCGGAAACACACACACACACACACCTACCTCTCTCTCTCTCTGAATATTCCCTCCATAAGCATACCAGTGAACCTCAGCTGTCAATCTGGCTAATGGATGTGCTGCTTTGCATCTAAATGCAAAATGGCTTTCAGTTAGGGGATCTGAAATGGCCATTTGTAATGAAAGCTCTGTGGACAATCTCAGAGACATGGAAAAGTGGTTTTCCTTTCACACAGAGGGCACCACCAGCTAAACAACAGCGGGAGAAGGCCAGAAATGTAATCTCATTTTGAGAAAAAGGCACGATTTCCTTATTGACTTGAGCAAATGTGGATTAGCCGCGTTTCGACCGCACCTTTTATTCAGCGCATATCTCATTGTTTAAACATGGGCTAGGGAGGGAGTGAGCATCCTATTGGTCAGAATGTATGACCTGTGACCTCAGTAACAGGAAGAGATAGTGGAGCAGTCCGTTGTTCTTGGCAGCAAATCTCAAATGGCATACTATTCCCTATGTAGTGCACCACTGCTGTCCTGAGCCTGGGGATAAGTAGTGCACTATGTGTATGGAACTGAGCGTGATTTGAGATTCACCTACAGAGACACTGGAAGGTGTGTGTCCGTGCTTGTTTGTATCTCTGTTTTTGTGCGTGTGTGTGTGTTTGTGTCTTCTAGGTCATGATTACCTGTATGAGAGATTATCCCAGGAAGTGAAAGGCCAGGGCAGGATGGGGCTACAGCCCAGAGGGTGCGCCCCAAATGACACTATATTCCCTACATAATGCACTACTTCAGACTAGAGCACGTAGTGCACTATAAAGGGAATAGGGTGCCATCTGGGACACAGCTGGTAAGACGGACCACCAATTATCCCAATACTTCTACTCTACTGTCAGCGACTAAGGCCGGGCTGATAGTGGTAACTACATAGAGAGACAGGAGGTAGAGAGGAGCTGAGGGGGAGGGAGAAAAAGAGAGCAGGAGAGAGAGAGGAGCTGAGGGGAAGGGAGAGAAAGAGAGCAGGAGAGAGAGAGGAGCTGAGGGGAAGGGAGATAAAGAGAGAAGGAGAGAGAGAGGAGCTGAGGGGAAGGGAGAGAAAGAGAGAAGGAGAGAGAGAGGAGCTGAGGGGAAGGGAGAGAAAGAGAGAAGGAGAGAGAGAGGAGCTGAGGGGAAGGGAGAGAAAGAGAGACAGGAGGTAGAGAGGAGCTGAGGGGAAGGGAGAGAGTGAGAGCAGGAGAGAGAGAGGAGCTGAGGGGAAGGGAGAGAAAGAGAGCAGGAGAGCAGGAGAGGAGCTGAGGGGAAGGGAGAGAAAGAGAGCAGGAGAGCAGGAGAGGAGCTGAGGGGAAGGGAGAGAAAGAGAGCAGGAGAGAGAGAGGAGCTGAGGGGAAGGGAGAGAAAGAGAGCAGGAGAGAGAGAGGAGCTGAGGGGAAGGGAGAGAAAGAGAGAAGGAGAGAGAGAGGAGCTGAGGGGAAGGGAGAGAAAGAGAGCAGGAGAGAGAGAGGAGCTGAGGGGAAGGGAGAGAAAGAGAGCAGGAGAGAGAGAGGAGCTGAGGGGAAGGGAGAGAAAGAGAGCAGGAGAGAGAGAGGAGCTGAGGGGAAGGGAGAGAAAGAGAGCAGGAGAGAGAGAGGAGCTGAGGGGAAGGGAGAGAAAGAGAGCAGGAGAGAGAGAGGAGATGAGGGGAAGGGAGAGAAAGAGAGCAGGAGAGAGAGAGGAGCTGAGGGGAAGGGAGAGAAAGAGAGCAGGAGAGAGAGAGGAGCTGAGGGGAAGGGAGAGAAAGAGAGAAGGAGAGAGAGAGGAGCTGAGGGGAAGGGAGAGAAAGAGAGAAGGAGAGAGAGAGGAGCTGAGGGGAAGGGAGAGAAAGAGAGACAGGAGGTAGAGAGGAGCTGAGGGGAAGGGAGAGAGTGAGGGAGCAAGAGAGAGATGGTGTGCAAGAGAACGAAGTGCATTTGAGTGAAAAATACTTACAACCCTCATCTCTATCTCTCAATCTTTCATTACCTGAGCTAGAGTGGTTCCTACACGCTACGTGTGTGTGTGTCGTTACCTGAGCTGGAGTGGTTCCTACACGCTACGTGTGTGTGTGTCGTTACCTGAGCTGGAGTGGTTCCTACACGCTACGTGTGTGTGTGTCGTTACCTGAGCTGGAGTGGTTCCTACACGCTACGTGTGTGTGTGTCGTTACCTGAGCTGGAGTGGTTCCTACACGCTACGTGTGTGTGTGTCGTTACCTGAGCTGGAGTGGTTCCTACACGCTACGTGTGTGTGTGTCATTACCTGAGCTGGAGTGGTTCCTACACGCTACGTGTGTGTGTGTCATTACCTGAGCTGGAGTGGTTCCTACACGCTACGTGTGTGTGTGTCGTTACCTGAGCTGGAGTGGTTCCTACACGCTACGTGTGTGTGTGTCGTTACCTGAGCTGGAGTGGTTCCTACACGCTACGTGTGTGTGTGTCGTTACCTGAGCTGGAGTGGTTCCTACACGCTACGTGTGTGTGTGTCGTTACCTGAGCTGGAGTGGTTCCTACACGCTACGTGTGTGTGTGTCATTACCTGAGCTGGAGTGGTTCCTACGCGCTACGTGTGTGTGTGTCGTTACCTGAGCTGGAGTGGTTCCTACACGCTACGTGTGTGTGTGTCGTTCAGTAGGCTGGTAAAACAAAAATGGTTTTCTGCCAAGAAAAACTGTTGTACAAAAGTCAATCGCATACAAACCAATCAAAGCTGACACTCACTAACAGCTGAGAGCCAAAGCTATTGGACTGTCAATACCTGAACACAAAGGTACCAGCGTCTCTCTCTCTACCTGTCCGTCTGTCCCTCCACCTGTCCCTTTACCTGTCCGTCTCTCTCGCTACCTGCCTGTATCTGTCTGTCTCTCCCGCTACCCGCCTGTGTATGTCTGTCGGTCTCTTGCGCTACCTGCATGTGTCTGTCTGTCTGCTGCGCTACCTGCATGTGTCTGTCTGTCTCTCGTGCTACCTGCCTGTGTCTGTCTGTCTCTCGTGCTACCTGCCTGTGTCTGTCTGTCTCTCGTGCTACCTGCCTGTGTCTGTCTGTCTCTCGTGCTACCTGCCTGTGTCTGTCCGTCTCTCTCGCACTACCTGTGTCTGTCCGTCTCTCTCGCACTACCTGTGTCTGTCCGTCTCTCTCGCGCTACCTGTGTCTGTCTGTCTGTCTGGCACTACCTGTGTGTCTGTCTGTCTGGCGCTACCTGTGTGTCGGTCTGTCTGGCACTACCTGTGTGTCGGTCTGTCTGGCGCTACCTGTGTGTCGGTCTGTCTGGCGCTACCTGTGTGTCGGTCTGTCTGGCGCTACCTGTGTGTCGGTCTGTCTGGCGCTACCTGTGTGTCGGTCTGTCTGGCGCTACCTGTGTGTCGGTCTGTCTGGCGCTACCTGTGTGTCGGTCTGTCTGGCGCTACCTGTGTGTCGGTCTGTCTGGCACTACCTGTGTGTCGGTCTGTCTGGCACTACCTGTGTGTCGGTCTGTCTGGCACTACCTGTGTGTCGGTCTGTCTGGCGCTACCTGTGTGTCGGTCTGTCTGGCGCTACCTGTGTGTCTGTCTGTCTGGCGCTACCTGTGTGTCTGTCTGTCTGGCGCTACCTGTGTCTGTCTGTCTGGCACTACCTGTCTGTCTCTATGTCTGTCTGTGGTGCTAAGGCAGTATGTGTGCGTGTGTGCTGACAGGGCTTGTCAGTTAGCTCTGGGTGATAGAGCTGAGGTCTCTGTGCTGCTCATATCAGGAGATATCTGGGCCAGACAGGTGGATGTGAGCTCTCTGCCAGATGCTAGAGAATCTGTGTGTCAGAGGGTAAGGAGTGCGTGTCTTAGACATTGTGTGTGTGTGTGTGTGTGTGTGTGTGTGTGTGTGTGTGTGTGTGTGTGTGTGTGTGTGTGTGTGTGTGTGCCTGTCAGAAAGGTAAGTGTGTGTGGGGTTTCTGTTCCCTGGAAGGAAACATGTCAAATAATATTGCCCTAACAAAACATTCCTCAAGGATAGTCTCTCTCTCACACACACGTTGATATTTCACCTTTCACCTCATTGCTGGTGTTCAGTACACGGCGCTCCCCTGGCAGACACACTGAACCGCAGAGGACACACACCTGGGTGCTCAGATAGAAATATATAATGTAGAACAGATCCGTCAGTCCAGTTTATTAGGATTAGGCAATAGGGTTCGCTCTATTCCTTACATTTCTATCCGCGACGTTGTGAACGTTTCACCCTTCTGAACAGGACCCTGCAGTGTGTTCCCGTCAGCTGCTGACAGAGCACATCTTAAACCATTACAGATTGGCCAATAGTATTAGCCTGTCTGCCAGTCCTTGGCATGGCTCCAGTCTTTAGGCTAGGCAGACGAAGGCACTGGATTTATGACCTTTAATTCCCCAGGTGGGTTATTGAGTGTCTTTTAGAATCTTATTAAGTCCATCGATAGGTAATGGATGAACAATGTTCTCAATGCTAAAGATCTTGATGGTTTGGGGGAAACTCACCCCTGAGAAAGAGCATGTTTCTGCTAGCTTAATTTACAGGTGAGTCTAGGGTTGGAAAATTCCAGTAACTTTCCCCAATTTCCCAGGTTTTCCCCATGAGCCCTGGTCAGAAGTAGTGAACATGGGCCCTGGTCAGAAGTAGTGAACACGGGCCCTGGTCAGAAGTAGTGAACACGGGCCCTGGTCAGAAGTAGTGAACACGGGCCTTGGTCAGAAGTAGTGAACACGGGCCCTGGTCAGAAGTAGTGAACACGGGCCCTGGTCAGAAGTAGTGAACACGGGCCCTGGTCAGAAGTAGTGAACACGGGCCTTGGTCAGAAGTAGTGAACACGGGCCTTGGTCAGAAGTAGTGAACACGGGCCCTGGTCAGAAGTAGTGAACACGGGCACTGGTCAGAAGTAGTGAACACGGGCCCTGGTCAGAAGTAGTGAACACGGGCCTTGGTCAGAAGTAGTGAACACGGGCCTTGGTCAGAAGTAGTGAACACGGGCCTTGGTCAGAAGTAGTGAACACGGGCCCTGGTCAGAAGTAGTGAACACGGGCCTTGGTCAGAAGTAGTGAACACGGGCCTTGGTCAGAAGTAGTGAACACGGGCCCTGGTCAGAAGTAGTGAACACGGGCCCTGGTCAGAAGTAGTGAACACGGGCCCTGGTCAGAAGTAGTGAACACGGGCTGTCTGTTCTAACGGGCTGTCTGTTCTAACGGGCTGTCTGTTCTAACGGGCTGTCTGTTCTAACGGGCTGTCTGTTCTACTCAGTCTAATTCAACCATAATGACGGACTACTGGTGTTTAATTAAAGAGCGCCTCCCGTTTCACCTCGGGGTGACAGGGTCAGGAGAGGACCTGAGTGGAACCACTGGCGTGTGACAGGAAGACAAAGGTTTTACTGCCAGACAGCGTAATTAAACTTCTTTGTTGTAATTCAACCTCGTTGTTCACATTATGATGCTCCATCGCCTTATTTTACTCAGCCACATACTTAGATAACTAGCAAGTTAAACGTAGGGGTCGTGTTAACAAAGAATTCTTCATTTTTCACACAGGGAAAATATATTACATTTTTTGTCATTTAGCAGACGCTCTTATCTAGAAATGTTCATACTTTTTTCATCCTGGTCCCCCGTGGGAATCGAACCCACAACCCTCGCGTTGCACGTGCCATGTTCTACCAGCTGAGCCACACAGGTGCATGAAACTGGTAAGAAATATCTTGCTGTGTTTTGTAAACGCAGATCTAAAATGCTTCTTATTGTCATTTCTGCTCGGCATCAGACTAACCTTGTCCCTCAGCTGTACTTCTCCACTGGGATGAGAATTCACCAACAGGCATTCAATCAGCAGACAGCGCTCTGACTGATGTGTAGCTACTGTTCTCCATCATACTATCAGCAGACAGCGCTCTGACTGATGTGGAGCTACTGTTCTCCGTCATTCTATCAGCAGACAGCACTCTGACTGATGTGGAGCTACTGTTCTCCATCATTCTATCAGCAGACAGCACTCTGACTGATGTGGAGCTACTGTTCTCCATCATTCTATCAGCAGACAGCACTCTGACTGATGTGGAGCTACTTTTCTAGCTGTAGCCAGTCTTCTCTTCTCCGGTAAAATGCAAGATTAGGAAATGTAGCTGGCTACATTCTTTCTATAATAAACATTAGAAATATGATGGCCATTCATAGTTTTAGCTGTTTCATTGTAAGCTCATTTACTTGTGTGGCTGCCAGCCAAATAGTGTTGCACTTCCGTTGTCAACTGATGAAAATTAAGCTATTTTCTGCCTAAACTATAGTTGCAAGTCCCTGATGTAAGAATATTTTAAGATAATACACAACGCAGAGGACTAAAAGTCAATAGGGAATTAACGATCAATGGTAATAGTTGTTTTTCAGTTCAACATCTGTTTAGAATCTTTGTAGGGGTTTCAGTCCTGGAGTTATAGCTACATGTGGCAAGTTCTCATTTGTCCAAATGGACTATACACATTGAGCCTGAAACAGGATACTTGTTATTTGACCATTGGCCCAATTTTACTGCTATGAATTCTAATTGGTCAACCACAGGCTACGGGTTGGGTTATAAATGACATCCTGTCTCTTTGTTCTGTTGAGAATCACTGAGAACAGGGAAGAATGAACATCTACCATTTACTTCCTAGCATAACAACTATATTTGTTCTCTTTGAATAAACCTATTTTTCTCCCCTTGATTTGCTTTGGGGTTGAAGAGTAACATCAACTGCTAACACTGATCACTTGTCTTTCAATATAAAACGCGACCCCAGTCAATACACAGCTGGAATCAGTTGCTCCTGCTTTCTCCCGTTGTGCTATTTACAAACATGTGACTGGCTCAACTGTTCTAGGGAACCACGGTAAGCTTCATAATGTGACAGGTTAAATGAAGAATGCAATCCGTTTTATCGCCTAACGTATTGCAAAAGTTGACTGCAGGTATTTACTTAAAAAGTAGCTACAAAAAATAAAATGTATTGAAAAACTTCAAAGAAATAGTTTCAATGCTATTGACTGTATTGAATAGCCATCCCGTGGCTACCCCAGTATACGGTATACTGCCCAAGCTTAAATGAGACTTGTTGAAAATCTCCCTACAAATGCACTTCATTCATCATTTCATCATTGGTTGGAGGAGAGAAGCGGCTCAGGAGCCTTCCTGCCCATCGATCATTTTATTCTGTCAGTCCTATTCTCTCCTCTACCCATCCTCTGTCACTCCTATTCTCTCCTCTACCCATCCTCTGTCACTCCTATTCTCTCCACTGTCACTCCTATTCTCTCCTCCACCCATCCTGTCACTCCTATTCTCTCCTCTACCCATCCTCTGTCACTCCTATTCTCTCCTCTGATCATCATGTCCTTCTGTTATCACCCCATCCTTCTCTTCTACTCCTCTTCCCCTCTTCCCTCCCCCCCACTCTCCTCTTCCCCCTCTCCCTCTGGTGGTATAGTACCTGTAGAAAGATCTCTCAAGAGGTCTCTCTGTAGTCCTCTGAGTGACAGAACTCTTCCTCATACCGCTCTCCTCCACCCTCCCTTCGTCCCTCCTCCCTCATCCACCTCTCCTTCTCTCCGTACCTGTTGAAAGCTCTCTCTCAGGTGACTCTGGTCCTCTGGGTGACAGAACTCCAGGATGTCTTTCCCCAGCAGATCCTACACAAGACAATGACACAATAAATACACACAAATGAATACAACTACACACTTCAGGTAAATTTCAAATCATGAAATACAAGTTCAATATATTAATTTTGAAACTTTGTCAAATTCCTTGACAAAAATGTTTTTTCAATGGAGATTCTTTATTGACAATGCCTTTTAGTCTAGCACTAGGCTTCCTCTGCCTGAGTTAGGGCAACAGGCCATACAGATCATACATCATTCAGACCCTTGGACTTGAGTCAATGGCCTTTCTCAATTCATCTTTCTTCCATTCCTTGCATCCGATCTCCCCGGCTCTTTCTCATTGCAGAAAAAGGTCTAAGGGGAGGGACCTTGGACCTTCTCCTCCAATACGGTTGAGAAGCAGCTGAGGAGATTGAGGGCAGAGGAATTGAGATCGAGCCATTGATACATCTTTAAATCATTCTTCCTGTCATGGAGTGGTGTGCGGCCCAAGTGGCACCCTATTCATTGGCCTGTTAGTGCACTACTTTTGACCAGGACTCATAGGGTTCTAGTCAAAAGTAGTGCATGATGTAGGGAATAGGGTGCGATTTGGGGGTGAAAAACGGTCTCCTTTAAACAAATCAAATCACATTTTATTGGTCACATACACATGGTTAGCAGATGTTAATGCGAGTGTAGCGAAATGCTTGTAGCGAAATGCAAACATCCTACATACACATAACAGCTGCGCTGTAGACAATCATTGTCACAACTTCGGTTGCCTCTCCTTGTTCGGGCGGTGTTCGGCGGTCGACGTCACCGGCCTTCTAGCCATCATCGATCCATTTTTCATTTTCCATTGGTTTTGTCTTGTCTTGTCTTCCCACACACCTGTTTTGGAACAAGCGGAGGAGATTGACAGTCTGAGCGCTGCCATGGATCGCATTGTCCAGAATATGGACCGCTGGGAGAGACAGGGAGCTTTTCCAGCACCTCCACCACCACAACCTGGATTTCCTTTGAACGCTTTTTCTCCTCCTGAACAGAACAGGATCCATTTATCCCTACCCACGGGATACAATGGAGATACTGCCAGCTGCCAGGGTTTTCTCCTAAAACTGAACTTGTATCTGGCCACGGTCTCTCCAGTACCATCGGACCGTGAGAAGTGTTCCGCCCTCGTCTCATGCCTCACCGGGAAAGCCCTGGAGTGGGCCAGCGCTGTGTGTAGAGAGGAGGATGCGGCGTTGGACGAGTTCATCCGCCATTTCCGGAAGGTATTCGACCACCCATCCGAAGGCAGAGCAGCGGGTGAGCTCCTCTATCATCTGAGGCAGGGGACGAGGAGTGCACAGGAGTTTGCTTTGGAGTTTAGGACTTTGGCTGCCGGCGCTGGATGGAGCGACAGGGCCCTGATCGACCACTACCGTTGTAGTCTACGCGAGGACGTCCGTCGGGAGCTGGCCTGTAGAGACACCACCCTCAACTTCGACCAGCTGGTGGACATGTCCATCAGGCTGGACAACATGCTGGCTACTCGTGGACGTCTAGATCGGGGTCTGGTTGTTCCATCCTCCCGCACCCTCTCTCCCGAACCTATGGAATTGGGAGGGATGGTGCGCAGGGAGACCGGAGGGGGTTCCCGCTCGAGCACCATCTATGGTCGCAGAGATCACACTGCTGGTCGGTGCCGGGTTGGTTCCTCTGGGAATAGAGAAGGCAGGCAGGGCACTCTGGCATCACCCCAGGTGAGTAGGCACCATTCTCATCCAGAGCCCTCTGCTGCACTTATGTTTGTCTCCGTCACTTTTCCGGATTTTCCCCTGCATTCCCAGTATAAGGCGCTAGTAGATTCAGGCGCGGCTGGGAATTTCATTAATAAAAATGTTGCTCATAGTTTAGGGATTCCTATTGTTTCTGTGGATATGCCTTTCCCTATTCATGCCTTAGATAGTCGACCAATAGGGTCAGGGTTTATCAGGGAGGTCAGTCTTTTCCTTATTGATTCCCCTGCGTATTCTGTGGTGCTAGGCATACCCTGGTTAACTTATCATAACCCCACTGTTTCTTGGCCACAGAGGGCTCTCACGGGGTGGTCGCGAGAGTGCTCAGGTAGGTGTTTAGGGGTTTCCGTTGGTGCTACTACGGTGGAAAGTCCAGACCAGGTCTCTACCGTGCGCATTCCCCCAGAATATGCCGATTTGGCTCTCGCCTTCTGTAAAAAGAAGGCGACTCAATTACCACCCCATCGACGGGGGGATTGTGCGATAGATCTCCTGGTAGACGCTGCATATCCCAGGAGTCACGTGTATCCCCTGTCACAAGCGGAGACAGTGGCTATGGATACATATATCTCTGAATCCCTGCGTCAGGGGTTCATTCAGCTATCCATTTCACCCGCCTCTTCGAGTTTCTTTTTTGTGAAGAAGAAGGATGGCGGTTTACGCCCGTGCATTGATTATCGAGATCTCAATAAAATCACGGTGAAATATAGTTACCCGCTACCTCTGATCAATACAGTTATGGAGTCAATGCGCGGGGCACGCTTCTTCACAAAATTGGATCTCAGGAGTGCGTACAATCTGGTGCGTATTCGGAAGGGTGATGAGTGGAAGACGGCATTTAGCACCACCTCAGGTCATTATGAGTACCTGGTCATGCCATATGGGTTGATGAATGCTCCATCAGTCTTCCAATCATTTGTAGATGAGATCTTCAGGGACCTGCACGGGCAGGGTGTAGTGGTGTATATCAATGATATTTTGATATACTCCGCTGCACGCGCCGAGCATGTGTCCCTGGTACGCAGGGTGCTTGGTCGCCTGTTGGAGCATGATCTATATGTCAAGGCTGAGAAATGCTTGTTCTTCCAACAATCCATCTCCTTCCTAGGGCATCAGATTTCCACTTCAGGAGTGGAAATGGAGAGCGACCGCATTACAGCCGTGCGTAATTGGCCGACTCCAACCACGGTAAAGGAGGTGCAGCGTTTTTTAGGGTTTGCCAATTACTACCGGAGATTTATCCGGGGTTTTGGTCAGGTTGCAGCTCCCATTACCTCACTGCTAAAGGGGGGACCGGTGCGCTTGCAGTGGTCGGCCGAGGCGAATAGGGCTTTTGGACAACTGAAGACTCTGTTTACCTCGGCGCCTGTGTTGGCTCATCCGGATCCCTCTTTGCCATTCATAGTAGAGGTGGACGCATCCGAAGCTGGGATAGGAGCAGTGCTCTCTCAGCGTTCGGGTGTGCCACTGAAGCTTCGCCCCTGTGCTTTCTTTTCGAAGAAGCTCAGCCCGGCGGAGCGAAACTATGATGTGGGGGACCGAGAGCTGTTAGCTGTCGTAAAAGCCTTGAAGGTGTGGAGGCATTGGCTTGAGGGGGCTAATCACCCTTTTCTCATCTGGACTGACCACCGCAATCTGGAGTACATCCGGCAGGCGAAGAGACTGAATCCTCGCCAGGCAAGGTGGGCCATGTTTTTCACTCGTTTTGTGTTTACGCTTACTTACAGACCAGGCTCCCAGAACGTTAAGGCAGACGCATTGTCCCGGCTGTATGACACAGAGGAGCGGCCCATGGATCCCACTCCCATACTCCCAGCGTCGTGTTTGGTGGCGCCAGTAGTGTGGGAGCTGGACGCGGACATTGAGCGGGCGTCACGTGCAGAGCCCTCTCCTCCTGAGTGTCCAGCTGGTCGTCTGTACGTTCCGTCTGCTGTCCGCGACCGATTGATCTATTGGGCTCACACGTCACCCTCCTCTGGTCATCCTGGGATAGGTCGGACGATGCGCTGTCTTGATGGGAGGTACTGGTGGCCCACTTTAGCTAAGGACGTGAGGATTTATGTTTCCTCCTGTTCGGTGTGCGCCCAGTGCAAGGCTCCTAGACACCTGCCTAGAGGTAAGCTTCTACCTTTACCCGTTCCTCAACGGCCGTGGTCGCACCTGTCAGTGGATTTTTTGACTGATCTTCCACCTTCACAGGGTTACACCACGATCCTGGTCGTTGTGGATCGGTTCTCGAAGTCCTGTCGTCTCCTCCCTTTGCCCGGTCTCCCTACGGCCTTACAAACTGCAGAGGCCCTGTTTACACATGTTTTCCGGCACTATGGGGTGCCTGAGGATATAGTGTCTGATCGGGGTCCCCAGTTCACGTCAAGGGTCTGGAAGGCGTTCATGGAACGTCTGGGGATCTCGGTTAGTCTTACCTCAGGTTTTCACCCCGAGAGTAATGGGCAGGTGGAGAGAGTTAACCAGGATGTGGGCAGGTTTCTGCGGTCCTATTGCCAGGACCAGCCGGGGGAGTGGGCGAAGTTCGTGCCCTGGGCAGAGATGGCCCAGAACTCGCTACGTCACTCCTCCACTAACCTTACTCCTTTTCAATGTGTATTAGGGTATCAGCCGGTTCTGGCTCCTTGGCATCAGAGTCAGACCGAGGCTCCTGCGGTGGACAATTGGTTTCGGCACGCTGAGGAAACCTGGGAGGCAGCCCACGTCCACCTTCAGCGTGCCATAAGGCGCCAGAAGATTGGCGCAGACCGTCGCCGCAGTGAGGCCCCGGTGTTCGCACCAGGGGACAGGGTCTGGCTCTCGACCCGAAACCTGCCCCTCCGCCTGCTCTGCCGGAAGCTGGGTCCGCGGTTTGTGGGGCCGTTTAAAGTCCTGAGGAGAGTGAACGAGGTATGTTATAGGTTACAACTGCCCACGAATTACCGTATTAACCCCTCGTTCCATGTGTCTCTCCTCAGGCCGGTGGTGGCTGGCCCGCTCCAGGAGGCTGAAGTGCGTGAAGTTCCTCCGCCTCCTCTAGACATCGAGGGGGTCCCGGCGTACTCTGTTCGATCCATTTTGGATTCGAGACGTCGGGCGAGGGGCCTTCAGTACCTCGTGGACTGGGAGGGGTACGGGCCGGAGGAGAGATGCTGGGTTCCGGTGGAGGACGTTTTAGATCCTTCCATGTTAAAAGAATTCCACCGCCTCCATCCGGATCGCCCTGCACCTCGCCCTCCGGGTCGTCCCCGAGGCCGGTGTCGACGCGCTGCTGGAGCCGCGCGTCAGGGGGGGGTAATGTCACGACTTCTGCCGAAGTCGTTGCCTCTCCTTGTTCGGGCGGTGTTCGGCGGTCGACGTCACCGGCCTTCTAGCCATCATCGATCCATTTTTCATTTTCCATTGGTTTTGTCTTGTCTTCCCACACACCTGTTTTCAATCCCATTCATTACCTATTGTGTATTTAACCCTCTGTTTCCCCTCATGTGTTTGTCAGAGATTGTTTTATGTCAAGTATTGTTTTCTTGTTGTATAGGTGTGCGACGGGTCCTCGTACCCATGTTTATTTGATATATGTATATTTTCGTGCTTGGAGCATATCGAGTGGACATTTAGTAAAAGTCTACATTTACACTCCGTCTAACTCTCCTGCGTCTGACTTCCATGCCACCTATACACACTACTATGACAATCATACACAATTATACATTAACAAGGGAAATCAATCACAAAAAAAACTCCCATCCTGCCAAGGGATCACTTTCTCATCCTAATAATGCGACTTTACGTCGGGAATCGGCCCACTTTCACTAATCTGTTTCTGTAGTGTGAACGGCGTGGAAAGGAGGGGTGGACTGCGAGAGAACGCTATTTCACCAAAATTCCCAGACCTTCCTGATATCCCGGCTGGAAATGACCTGGAATCAGGATGGATTAACCAGGAAAATCAGGGAATGTTGAGAAAGTTATTAGAATTTTTCCAACTCTAAATGTTTCATGGATTGATCGATCGGTCAACAGTCTGTCAGGTTTAAAATGTTGGTCTGTATTCTGGTGTAGGCTAAATTCAAGCGCTTCGGAAAAACACTGTGTGTACATGCTTTCTTAACACTGTAACTCTATCCTACAGTCTCTACCAACATCTGACCTGTCGAGAGTCAGGCTGGGAAAATGGACAACACTTCAATCTTAAGTTATTGAAGCTTTAAATAACTTACAATAACTTAAGACAGTTGTCTGTATATACACTTGTAAATCATCATCTTTAAGAGCTGCAGTTGGATTGTCATCTAAAAAGGCCTTACTGTAACTTATGTCTGTAAACTCACAAACTACGTACTAACACACTTCCAGACAGGGGTCTTACATTACAAGCCATTAAACAGGGGTCATCTCTCTTCATAAGGCAATATTAGGAACCAGGGTTTCTATGGCTGCTGTGAAAATGCATACGTCCCTTCCTCCCTTTCACTGCTGATCTAACATGGTGGGACAGCTGAAAACAAGGAGTACTAGTACAGCCTCTCTCCTTGATCTGATCATCAGCTGGGTCAGAAGATTCTCTACCTCAATAGAGAGCAGCGAATTCATACTAGGAAAGGAGTATGACATCCTGGCATTTAAAGTCTACTTATTTATTTTTTTCAATTATACATACTATAAAACATACTATTGTTGCATACCCAAAAAATATATTTAGTACATATCAGTATGCGCCACACTTGGTGTTTCCCATACATTATTTTCCAGGCAGTGCATAAAGACCATGAAATCAACATTTCGGGCCTCTTCAATTTCAAATGAAATCTGCTGAACAGAATTCTACAATGGCAGGGGAAACACTGCCCCAAAACACTTTTTGTCATCTTTACATTTAACAGTCTGTGACATGGCATGAAACGAGCTGCTCCATTTCATCAAGGGGGGTAGGAAACCTATTAAATCAAACGAGCTGCTCCATTTCATCAAGGGGGGTAGGAAACCTATTAAATCAAACGAGCTGCTCCATTTCATCAAGGGGGGTAGGAAACCTATTAAATCAAACGAGCTTCTCCATTTCATCAAGGGGGGTAGGAAACCTATTAACAGATTACATCACTACTGACCACAGATGTGTTCCTCTTGATAAAATAACAGAATGCTTTGACGTGACCTCGCAGACCGTTTCAGGTAAACAGGTTATGTTTTGCAACATTATCTCAACATTTGTGATGAGTGGGCATGGAATTAGCGGCTCCAGTTCACCATAGGGGTTCTATTGTGAACTCTGACGAGTGGCATCACAGGCTGTTCCGGTTACGTTTCGCAATTTTTTAAAATGTTTCGCATCATCGTGCCCTACTAAACGCGACCCTGATTATGATAAGTAGGGGGAGGAACCCACCTGAGGCTGGTATCCAATCACGTTGATGCACCGCGGGTCCACGAAAGTGATGATGCCGTCGGAGTTGTGGCGCGACAGGAACTCCGTGGGAACCGTCAGGCCGTTCATATCCATGGAAACGGGAGAACTGGTCACCTAGGAGATGAGAGGGAACATGTCATCGATTAATTAACCAATCATTTAATAAAAACTGATGAAACATTGTTACAAAGGTTTTGACAGACTTGCTGAAACTTTAAACTAATTGCTATTAGTGCATTTTTTCTCTTAACCTCTTGACTTTTCATCAGGTGGGAGATGTCTCTTTGGACATGGTCACATAAAACCTCAGGCCTCTTCACCTCCTAAAACATGCTGCC
The DNA here is from genome assembly GCF_045679555.1 of Salvelinus alpinus. NCBI lineage: Eukaryota > Metazoa > Chordata > Actinopteri > Salmoniformes > Salmonidae > Salvelinus > Salvelinus alpinus. The sequence goes on from NC_092090.1 coordinate 20,226,579, forward strand.
TGAGAATGTGAAGTTCCTCCCTTGCTACTTAAAAGCAGAGGAGAAGGATGAAGGGACCAGAGGGTTAGATATATGTGAGAGAGATTAAAGGGTGGAGGGACCGGAGAGTTAGATATATGTGAGAGAGATTACAGGATGGAGGGACCAGAGTTAGATATATGTGAGAGATTACAGGTGGCACTATGAAGTAGAAGGTAAAAAGCAGGAGGAGGATGGGAGTACCAGGAAGGTTATATTTGAGAGCCTACAGGGCCCTTATTCAAAAAGCGTCTCATAGTGGGAGTGCTGATCTAGGATCAGGTCCCCCCTGTCCATTTAATCTAATTCATCAAGATCTAAAAGACTAAACTGATACTAGATCAGCACTCCTACTCTGAGAAGCTGTATGAATACGGGGCACTTTTTCAGGAACACGTGTAATCCAGCTTAAAATGATCCTGTGTTGTGTTCAATTCTGTTTCCCCATTAGCTTCCGTTCACGACACCAAAGGCCTGTTTCTTCCTAATGTCATCAGATCATATAAACATGATATTTGTTGTAGCATGTGATGTGGTCTCATAAAGGCTTCAGTTGTGTCTCAAACGTTTTTGAGACACAAGGAGACGAAGCAAGGAGACGAAATCTGGATTACAATGTCCTGAAAACTGTCCCAAGTGGTTAAAATCGGCAGCATTTGAGATACAGTAGAAAAGGTTTTATCAAAACTTAACAGAAAATATGAACTGTTTCGACCATTTAGCCAGATACTATACATGTCTGGTGTGTCTTAAGCACATGTAAGCATCCTTTATGTTTTAAAGCTAATTTCACACAATTCTACACATTTTGCAAGGGGTAGAGAATTGCTAGGCAGTTGTAAAGCTAATGTTCTGCAATTTAGCAATTGTTTTCATGTCTTATGTGTGTTTACATGATACCAGGGATGGAAGCCTGACGGAGTAAACCGGGACACAGACCGCGGTCCGCCAGTTGAGTATGGGGGTATATGGGATACTATGAGGGGACAGTAGTGGTTCAACTCCCTCTAAAACATCAGACAAGTCTGGGAGCTGAGAAGGTTAAGGTAGGAGATAGTAGATGTTGGACACAGGAATAAGGGTTGAACTGGTTGAGCTATGGGGGGGGGGTTATGGGAGGATGGGAAGAGGTCTTCAGTGCATGTTCCACCTGTCTGCTCCATTACTGTAATCCTCCTATACTGATGCTCCCTGACAACCCCGTGCTCTCAGGTCACACCTTCTCATGCACAATATGCACCCACCCAACCAGAGCGTGTACACACACACACACACACACACACACACACACACACACACACACACACACACACACACACACACACACACACACACACACACACACACACACACACACACACACACACACACACACACACACACACACACAGGATGGTACCTGCAGTCTTCCGATGGCCACAAGGCAGTATTTACTGGTCTGTCCTGCCTCTGTGTCTTCTTCTGGTATGGTCATACCTGACATAGAGAGGAAAGAGAGGAAGATATTATTTATAAGAGAGATATCAAGATGGCAGCTATCTAATAAAGTGCAAATGTGTGATTTCAGATGTGAACTTTGTGTTGTTGAGGTGATTTCCAGCATGACACTGTGTAGTCTAGTACCGTACCAGTGTAGTGTATATTTCCCGCATGACACTGTGTAGTCTAGTACCGTACCAGTGTGGTGTATATTTCCAGCATGACACTGTGTAGTCTAGTACCGTACCAGTGTGGTGTATATTTCCAGCATGACACTGTGTAGTCTAGTACCGTACCAGTGTAGTGTATATTTCCAGCATGACACTGTGTAGTCTAGTACCGTACCAGTGTGGTGTATATTTCCAGCATGACACTGTGTAGTCTAGTACCGTACCAGTGTGGTGTATATTTCCAGCATGACACTGTGTAGTCTAGTACCGTACCAGTGTGGTGTATATTTCCAGCATGACACTGTGTAGTCTAGTACCGTACCAGTGTGGTGTATATTTCCAGCATGACACTGTGTAGTCTAGTACCGTACCAGTGTGGTGTATATTTCCAGCATGACACTGTGTAGTCTAGTACCGTACCAGTGTGGTGTATATTTCCAGCATGACACTGTGTAGTCTAGTACCGTACCAGTGTGGTGTATATTTCCAGCATGACACTGTGTAGTCTAGTACCGTACCAGTGTGGTGTATATTTCCAGCATGACACTGTGTAGTCTAGTACCGTACCAGTGTGGTGTATATTTCCAGCATGACACTGTGTAGTCTAGTACCGTACCAGTGTGGTGTATATTTCCAGCATGACACTGTGTAGTCTAGTACCGTACCAGTGTGGTGTACAAGCTGCTTTCTCCAGAACAGCTGAGACGCAAGCAGATAAATCACACAAACACACACCCATACACAGTCTCTACGAACCTCTGCAAATCATCCGAAACAAATATCCAAAATCTCTTACTGCCAGTATCAATATTCATATACATCACAAAGGGAAGGAGGGAGAGAAGGAGGGAAAGAGAATGAGCAAGAGAGTTTAAGTTTTCATTGATTTTAATGTTGATATCAGTTTCCCACAGTAATTAATTCATTATGACTAAAACACCTATTAGTCGTAATGAAGACTGTTCACAGGTCTCCCTCCCCCCTCTCCTCTTCTCTCCCCTCTGCCCCCCCCCCCCCCCCTTTACATGGACAGGGGGGGGGACCTGATCCTAGATCAGCACTCCTAATCTGAGACTCTTTCTGAACATGGACCCTGAAGAGCCGACATGAGACATGAGCTACATTCTACCAGTTCCTGTGCTGTTTTCAGAACCCAGAAGGATGGAGGGTCTAAGTGTGTGCGCGCACGCGGGTGATGTGTCCGATTTAGTACCCTAAGACTGATAGTGGGCGAGCGATAGACTGACAGTCCAGAACATTCCACTGGTCTATTTATGTCCCAGGAAGTTAAACATGTGTCAACGATTTCCACACACATGTGGCGTGTCCGTGTGATCGGGGATTCTGGGAATCATTCAGTACAGCCTCAAAGCAGTTGAAATACATTTCATACTGTGATGCTGAAAGTTGTCCCCCCCCCCCCATCTAGACACCTGGTTCTGAATCCCAAAACACTCATGGGAATTGCAGACAGAATTCCAGGCCGGGGGGTTGCGTGACTCTGTAAACACTTGAAAGAGTTGGAGTGTGTGTGTCAACGAGTGCATCCGAGGTCATGTGTGATCTCTGACCCCCATCCATCCTGGATGCCACGGCACCTCTGTCAGTGTGTGTGTGTGTGTGTGTGTGACTAAAGAAACATCCCAGACCTTACGATCACACCATTTCATTGAACCTGAGGGATCTATGGAATAGAATGTTTAAAACATGTATGTGTTTGTGCGTGTGTGAATGTGTGTGTGTGTATGCATTTGTGCATGTGTGTATGGTGTTTGTGCGTGTGTGTTCTGCTACCACCACTGTTGTCAATGTTATGAATGGAAGATCCACACACTGCTAGCATCAACAAATCTATTAGTTGACCTAGTTAGGGAGATAAAAGGTTGTGTATGGTCAGTAGATACCTGCTGGGGGCCATGCTTTGATGTAGCCGGTACAGTGCACCACAGAGTACTGATCCTCTCCCTCCTTCGAGGGTCCCAGACCGTTCCTAGAAACAATCAGATTACACACACATTTAACAACACACACATTTAACAACACACACCAGGGTTTTTAATGGATCAATAATGGGCTTAGGTGGTGGGCGTGGCAGGTGTGCGTGAAAAATGCTATTTTTTAAAGCCAATTTCCCGCAATTCTATACATTTTCCCATGAAGCTGAGAGAAATGTTGCTGTTTTAAAGCTAATTTCCTGATTCTACATATTCTGCCATGAAGCTGAGAGAGAAATGTTGCAGTTTTAAAGCTAATTTCCTCTGATTCTACATATTCTGCCATGAAGCCGAGAGAGAAATGTTGCAGTTCTAAAGCTAATTTCCTCTGATTCTACATATTCTGCCATGAAGCTGAGAGAGAAATGTTGCAGTTTTAAAGCTAATTTCCTCTGATTCTACATATTCTGCCATGAAGCTGAGAGAAATGTTGCAGTTTTAAAGCTAATTTCCTCTGATTCTACATATTCTGCCATGAAGCTGAGAGAAATGTTGCAGTTTTAAAGCTAATTTCCTCTGATTCTACATATTCTGCCATGAAGCCGATAGAGAAATGTTGCAGTTTTAAAGCTAATTTCCTGATTCTACATATTCTGCCATGAAGCTGAGAGAAATGTTGCAGTTTTAAAGCTAATTTCCCGATTCTACATATTCTGCCATGAAGCCGATAGAGAAATGTTGCAGTTTTAAAGCTAATTTCTATGCATTTTGCAATGGCTAATGCTGTGTTCTTTCGCTCAAACACAATAACAAAATCAACACTGCTAAATTCATTGTGGAATTTTCAATTCTCCCTGACTGTCTAGCTTTTATTTTGGTGATTGTTAGTTGTCAAAGATTATATTACAAAATACAAAAAATCAGTGTAGGTGAAGGGGAGGAGACAGATTAAAGAAGGATTTTTAAACCTTGAGACATGGATAGTGTATGTGTGCCATTCAGAGGGTGAATGGGCAAGACAAAACATTTAAGTGCCTTGGAATGGGGTATTGTAGTAGGTGCCAGGCGCACCGGTTTGAGTGTGTCAAGAACTGCAATGCTGCTGGGTTTTTCACACTCAACAGTTTCATGTGTATCAAGAATGGTCCACCACCCAAAGAACTTCCAGCCAACTTGACAACTGTGGGAAGCATTGGAGTCAACCTGGGCCAGCTTCCCTGTGGAACACTTGACACCATGCCCCGACAAATTGAGGCTGTTCTGGGGGCAAAAGTGGGTGCAACTCAATATTAGGAAGGTGTTCCTAATGTTTTGTACACTTTTTTTATATACAATGTTTGGACCAAAACCCCAAGGATTTCAATGGCAGAAAAAACCCTACACACATAAAGTTGCACATGTAAACAAGAACGTACACACAAACAAGTTATCTTAGCCAGATGAAGGGATATGGGGGGAGGATAGAAGAGGTAGAGAAAGGAGGAGAAGAAGAGGGAGAAGGTTTCTCTGCTAGCCTGGTTCCTCACTAGGTTTCTTCCTAGGTTCCTGCCTTTCTTCCTAGGTTCCTGCCTTTCTTCCTAGGTTCCTGCCTTTCTTCCTAGGTTCCTGCCTTTCTAGGGAGTTTTTCCTAGCCACTGTACTTCTACATCTACACTGCTTGCTCTGTGGGGTTTTAGGCTGGGTATCTGTAAAGCACTGTGACAACTGCTCAAATAAAAAGGGCTTTATAAAAATGTTTGATGTTAATTTGACGAGGATAGTCTCATTTAGATTTTTTCAAGACATGGCCAAAATGGCAGCACACAAAGTTGCAGACACATTTACAACATAAAACACTACAGGAAGATGGTTTTAGAAAGTGTGGTGCAACTTAATTGTCCATCACAGTGTTCAACCTAGCATTAAACTCATTTAAAAAGGGACCAGCTCCTGTAATTTCAGGACCTGAAGCTTGTTCCAAGAGAAAGCTGCAGAGAACTGGAAAGCTTTTCCCTCTAGCTCTGTACGGACCTTAGGCACAATCAACAAAACACAGTCATGTGAGCGCAGGCCATAGTTTTCATTTGTCTGCTGGACAATGTAGTTTACACAAGTCAAATGGGAGCTGTCGCAATATGGCCTTCTAAATAAAATCATTCCAATGATGTCATCTCTGAAGAGCTAAATGATTGGTGATTTATTTGTAAGGCCATATTGAGATGGGGGAGAAGAACATCTAGTAGAAAAGGTAGGAATAGTAAAGTGAGAGGCGACGTCTGTTTGTCTCACCTGTATCTCTTCCTCATGTTGGACAGTCGGTTGAGAGAGATGTGGTCCAGTGGGGTGCTGCCACATCTGAAGAGAAACACACAGCGTACTATACATCAGAGATCAACTAGATTCAGACACGGGACGATCTTTGAGAAACACACAGCGTACTATACATCACAGATCATCAACTAGATTCAGACACGGGACGATCTTTGAGAAACACACAGCGTACTATACATCACAGATCATCAACTAGATTCAGACACGGGACCATCTTTGAGAAACACACAGCGTACTATACATCAGAGATCATTAACTAGATTCAGACACGGGACCATCTTTGAGAAACACACAGCGTACTATACATCACAGATCATCAACTAGATTCAGACACGGGACGATCTTTGAGAAACACACAGCGTACTATACATCAGAGATCAACTAGATTCAGACACGGGACGATCTTTGAGAAACACACAGCGTACTATACATCACAGATCATCAACTAGATTCAGACACGGGACGATCTTTGAGAAACACACAGCGTACTATACATCACAGATCATCAACTAGATTCAGACACGGGACCATCTTTGAGAAACACACAGCGTACTATACATCACAGATCATCAACTAGATTCAGACACGGGACGATCTTTGAGAAACACACAGCGTACTATACATCACAGATCATCAACTAGATTCAGACACGGGACGATCTTTGAGAAACACACAGCGTACTATACATCACAGATCATCAACTAGATTCAGACACGGGACGATCTTTGAGAAACACACAGCGTACTATACATCACAGATCATCAACTAGATTCAGACACGGGACCATCTTTGAGAAACACACAGCGTACTATACATCACAGATCATCAACTAGATTCAGACACGGGACGATCTTTGAGAAACACACAGCGTACTATACATCACAGATCATCAACTAGATTCAGACACGGGACGATCTTTTCTTGAGCGGATGGTCAGGGACAGAACAGAATTACACAATTTGTAGACTGCATATTTGACAAGAAGAATATTTGACCAAAACAATCATTTCAAACCTCACATTTGTATACGATCACATCTCTCTCTGGTATGGGTGGGAATACTTTGGAACAGATTTCCAAAATGTACATCACTTGGAGCTGATTTAATGCTGTTTTTACAGTCATGTCATTTTTTGTTGTTGCTACTAATACTTGGGGGGCAAATAAAATCCCCCGCGGGCTGTAAGTTGGGGAACCCTGCTATACGTCATACATACAATGGTAACTCTGGGCCTAGGGCTCCCATTTGGCACAACGCGTAGTCCACCCCCACACAGGTATGAATGCAGAAACAGACAGACACACACACACAGAGAGAGGAACAGAGTGGGATGAGACAGAGACTAATGTTAATCAGTGCCACTGAAAACAGAGAGATGTTTAGACCAGAGAGCTGGAACACATGAGCTGCTGAACTGGGGACATGTCAACCCACAGCACTGATGAGGTGTATGGACCATAGACCAGAACACACACACACACACACACACACACACACACACACACACACACACACACACACACACACACACACACACACACTGAACAAATAACCAGTGCCTGACATTATATAATGTACTGTTATGTTCGCTGTGTGAGACTACAGCTGCAGGACAAATTGCACCCTATTCCCTATATAGCGCACTACTTTAGACCAGAGCCCTATGAACTATATAGGGAATAGGGTGCCATTTGGAACACAGACATGGTGAGTGTTATTGGAAAAATCTTGTTTGGTGTGTTGCCATGTTGCTGTGGATAGGATTCTCCTCAATGAGAACAATACATTTGAAATCTGAACCTGCTTTTGTGTGTGTGTGTGTGTGTGTGTGCGTGTGCGTGTGTGTGTTTTCGTGTCTGCTAAATGACACGTGAACTGACTGCATAGAAATGGAGAGGGAAAACAACGTGTACTGTTGGACCAGGTCTCTCTTACAGAACAGACTGTATCTCACAGAGACCTGAGAACCTGGATGCAGGAAGTTTAAAAGAAGCAGAAAAAGGGATTTATGGTCAGGGATGTCAGCTTTAACTGCTGTAACCAAGTCTACACAGTCTCACATTATGGAAACCAAGATGGAAGCCATTTGACATGTGAGTTTCTTTCAGCCGGTGAGTCAGATATCATTGAGAGCAGAGAGGAGGGACAACCTGGGTTTTTCCACTGATCAACAAAAGGTTCAAGAGGACATCATCTTCTGCTCTTCTGGAGTTGGCTAATATTAGCTTCCCTGAAATGATGTTGAAGAATGAACAATTCCTTTCCACTTGGTTGCATGGCATGCTGTTCGGGGCTCTGTGTGTGTTGTGTACTCTCAGCTGTGGTCACCGCAGAGTGCACACAGTCATCCCTGATGCTGGTTTCAATTTGCCAAACGTCCTAAATAGCAAAAAGAACAGAAGACACACACACATTCCAGTCGCCCTAACAAAGCGTGATTAGCATCTGTGTAATGTGAGTGAAGCAGACAACAAACACAAACATCTCCATTCCTGTGCTAACGAAGCTTTACGCACACCAGGCCGCATCGGAAATATCGGGAAGGCTTTTTAAAACCCGCTCGAGTCAAACGGTCAAGTTCAAAAACATTTTAGCGGTCATTCTGTGTGCATTAGGGGAACTGGTTTCTATATTTCTAAACATCCTGAGAATGAAATAAACAAAAGTAGCGCTCAGGGTTGAAGCGAGTGAGAGGGGGTGGTGGTGCATGCCACAAACACACCCACCCAGGGGGATTCTAAACTGGATTCCCGACCTTATGGATTCCTGATTATTGAAATATCTGCAGCAGGATAGGTCATACGTAATGACGTGTGAGCTATGGAAGCATCCATCACTTTAACCAATGGTGCGTCTTCACTTCATCTTAGGGATAGAAAGCATATGGCTCGATGGCCGCGGGGGAAAGCATATGGCTCGATGGCCGCGGGGGGAAAGCATATGGCTCGATGGCCGCGGAGGGAAAGCATATGGCTCGATGGCCGCGGGGGGAAAGCATATGGCTCGATGGCCGCAGGGGGGAAAGCATATGGCTCGATGGCCGCAGGGGGAAAGCATATGGCTCGATGGCCGCGGGGGGAAAGCATATGGCTCGATGGCCGCAGGGGGGAAAGCATATGGCTCGATGGCCGCGGGGGGAAAGCATATGGCTCGATGGCCGCGGGGGGAAAGCATATGGCTCGATGGCCGCGGGGGGAAAGCATATGGCTCGATGGCCGCGGGGGGAAAGCATATGGCTCGATGGCCGCGGGGGGAAAGCATATGGCTCGATGGCCGCAGGGGGGAAAGCATATGGCTCGATGGCCGCAGGGGGGAAAGCATATGGCTCGATGGCCGTGGTGGGGTGAAATCGATTATGGCTACACACATATCACAGTCTACGTCCCAAATGACACCCGATTCCCTATGTAGTGCACTCTATGGGTCCTGGTCAGAAGTAGTGCACTATATAGGGAATAGGATGCCATTTGGGATGCAAACGCATCTCCCAGGCAGATGTGAACCAAAGACTGGATGATTGCTGATGTAGGGAGACGAAGGTATCTACATATCAGAGATGACTAAGTTTTAAAGGATGCACGAGTCCTATTTGGAGTGGTAACACTGTAAATCCCCCGCAGATGGAAAGATGGATCCAGTTGATATATTGTACGTGCACACTAGCGCTCAGACACACAGAGACACACACACACACACACATACACAGACAGAGACACACACACACACACCTAAGAGAGACAAAGACCCTCCATGTGCTCATGGAGGAATGACACACAGACAGAGACACACACCTCATTCTGCAGATGAAGGATCGTCTGGAGCCCATGCACATCCTCATAGACGACTGTTGCCCCTCTTTCTTCACTGTTCCGGTCTTCAGGTCCAGGATACGCCCTGAGGAGACAGAGAACATGAGATGAGAGACGCACACACACACACACACAGCCTTGCGGCATGCTGAGGTCCGGGGATAGAGCTGCGCCACCGTTTCTGTCAGGAACATTTTTGTTCGTCAGTCTATCACTCCCTCGTTTCTCATTAAGTGTTTGGAGAGGAAAAACAATGTAATTCCTGATATTTAGCCTAATGTAATAAATGGTGAGAATGTCTCTTCCCTTTCTCTCCCTCTGTCTGTCTTCCTCTTCACCCCATTTAGACAATTAGCTGAATCATTACTCACTAGTCTGTAGGAAAAACATGTCTACAGTAATTCCAGACAAATAAGCTTTGTGTGTGTGTGTGTGTGTGTGTGTGTCCTGCAGCGATCTGTTCCAGCTGACCCCAGTGTTTTTATTGCAGAGGAATTCCTCCTCCACACACACAGTCAGTCTGAGCTGCGTTGCAACTAATTTGTTTGTTAGATGACTGGGGGCTTAGATCATGCTAACAGCTATCGAGTTAGCTAGCGCCAGCCAGAGGTTATTCAGCAGGACAAGGAGCGGATTCAAGCCACACACACGAGTATGAGCGAGCACACACACACAGAACACGTCGGACACTCTCCACAATTCACATTCCAGCTATAGACTACACAACAGGCCAATTCAAGGCCGGGGGGGGGGGGGGCATTTGACAAGGAATGTTGATGACAGGTGGGGGGTTTAATGTTGAAGCTGGACATATGGACAACCTGCCAGTAACATTAGTGTAATGAATGCAGCATTAGACAATGTTAACTCTGCAAACTCCCAAAGCATTGATGTGGTCATCTATACTGTTCTATTATTGCAGTGGCTCCTCAAGGGAGGGAGGCGGCCAGTGTTTGACCCCAGCTAAAGGCTGGATTGTAGTTTTGCTACAGTCTTGTATTGGAGAGGATACAAGGATCTCAGCTCCCTCTCTTCCTGAGACTGACCCATGAAGGTCGAAAGAGAGCTCTGGATGAATACAACCCATCTTAGCACGGACATTGCCATTGAAGGTTTCCACCATTTTAAAGTAGGAGATGAGGCCTCTTTCTACCTCTATGGACTGACCACTATGTTTAGATAAAGACATTATCTCCCTGGGGCTCTGGGTGCCCTGTGATGACATGACTATTATCATTGGCCAATTAGGTCAGGAGTCCAATTAGAAAGCTCTGGTTTCGAACGTGTTGAAAAGCTTTACCACAAATATCTCCTAGGGTCTTTCTCATGGATTGTTGACAGGTTTTCAAGCTCCATTGGTTCGAGTAAAAAATAAATAAAAAAATACTGCTCTGAAACCCGCATGCACAGGTTATTTACCATTATAAACTAGGTGGTTTGAGTCCTGAATTCTGATTGGCTGACAGCCGTGGTATATCAGACTGTATACAACGGGTATGATAAAACATGTATATTTACTGCTCGAATTATGTTGGTAACCAGTTTATATGTGACCAATATACCACGGCTAAGGGCTGTATCCGGGCACTCTGCACTGCATTGTGCATAAGAACAGCCCTTAGCCGTGGTATATCGGCCATATGCCACACCTCGGGCCTTATTGCTTAATTATTACCATGGTTTACCATGAAGAGGATGGAGACAGGAGATGAGGTTATTTACCAGTATTATTACCATGAAGAGGATGGAGACAGGAGATGAGGTTATTTACCAGTATTATTACCATGAAGAGGATGGAGACAGGAGATGAGGTTATTTACCAGTATTATTACCATGAAGAGGATAGAGACAGGAGATGAGGTTATTTACCAGTATTATTACCATGAAGAGGATGGAGACAGGAGATGAGGTTATTTACCAGTATTATTACCATGAAGAGGATGGAGACAGGAGATGAGGTTATTTACCAGTATTATTACCATGAAGAGGATGGAGACAGGAGATGAGGTTATTTACCAGTATTATTACCATGAAGAGGATGGAGACAGGAGATGAGGTTATTTACCAGTATTATTACCATGAAGAGGATGGAGACAGGAGATGAGGTTATTTACCAGTATTATTACCATGAAGAGGATGGAGACAGGAGATGAGGTTATTTACCAGTATTATTACCATGAAGAGGATGGAGACAGGAGATGAGGTTATTTACCAGTATTATTACAATGGTTTACCATGAAGAGGATAGAGACAGGAGAGTAGAAGTATGTTTCCCAAACAAAAAACCAGACCAGGAACACATTGGCTACATCATATGTTATTTCCCCTGAGAGATCAACACACCCCCACACCTGCGTATGCACACCCCCACACACTAAGACACCAACAAGTGCAAACAAGTTTGTTTGTGTGAGTGAGTTTCCTCTGCTGTGTTTGTGTGACCTCATGTTCTAACTGACGGAGGCTTGGCTGGGCTTCCAGGACAGCAGAGAACAGGCGACAGGAGAGAAGTCATCACACACACAGGGCTTGGGTTTCGGTAAATGACTTAACAAGGTGATAGTTTAATCAGTGAATTCCCAGGCTTTGTCTGGGGGAGATGACTAAGATGTTCTCTTGTTAGCAGGGAAGCTGGCGGGCTGCTGTGTATGTGTGTATGAAGCTATCCTCTGCTTCTCTCCATCTGTCAGTTGAGCGCCACAGGTAAAGTTTATCCTGGAACTAATTCCATGTGAAACACTGCAGGGTAGAGGGAGAAGAAAAACACTGCTGCACATGTCTGGACACCATCAGCTGTGTTAGTGTGTTGATTTGTGTTGAGCTCCCGTTTATATAGTGTGTGTGTGTGTGTGTGTGTGTGTGTGTGTGTGTGTGTGTGTGTGTGTGTGTGTGTGTGTGTGTGTCTGCCTGTTATCCCCATTGGTCAGGGATGGTCTCCACTTAGTGATGATTTCAGGGAAACCGGGAGGAAATGAAGGGATCAATACACCCCACACAGGAAGGGCGATCAGCTGGAATGATGACATCCCAGGGAGATCCAAGGAAAGTGGAGCGGCAAAGACATGCAGACATTTGTAGACTGTGTGTGATGTGTGTGTGTGTGTGTGTGTCCAAAAAGTCCAAAAAGCATGTGTTTCTATGTGTAGTGCTAGGGGTTGTTTAAGGTCTAGGTGTAGTGCTAGGGGTTGTTTAAGGTCTAGGTGTAGTGCTAGGGGTTGTTTAAGGTCTAGGTGTAGTGCTATGGGTTGTTTAAGGTCTATGTGTAGTGCTAGGGGTTGTTTAAGGTCTATGTGTAGTGCTAGGGGTTGTTTAAGGTCTAGGTGTAGTGCTAGGGGTTGTTTAAGGTCTAGGTGTAGTGCTAGGGGTTGTTTAAGGTCTATGTGTAGTGCTAGAGGTTGTTTAAGGTCTAGGTGTAGTGCTAGGGGTTGTTTAAGGTCTATGTGTAGTGCTAGGGGTTGTTTAAGGTCTAGGTGTAGTGCTAGGGGTTGTTTAAGGTCTATGTGTAGTGCTAGGGGTTGTTTAAGGTCTAGGTGCACCACACACAAACACGTATGTACACACATACAGAAGGAATGTGCGGTATGTGCTGTCAAACCATGTGTGTCTATGGAGTGTGACACTCAAATGAGATAAGATAAAGCAGTGACAGGCCACTGAAGTCCTCAACAGCTGCCATGTTACTGCTGCTTCTACTGGTCGACTTTCACCAGTGAAAGAGTCAGACTTTGAAAACCAGGGTCAGTCGAGAGAAAATGGCAAACAAAATAAAAATACTTTTTAAAAATAAAATCGGGATGGTAAAACGTTTTCAGTGTAAACTTAAAAGAACTATTACCAGATATAAAGTAAGTCGGAAAGATAATGGACCTATATATATTTAAATAATATTATCTTTGAGAACTAATAATCATCAAAATAAAAACTAGACAGTCAGAGAGAATCTAAAATTCTCAATGTCATGGCACAGTGCCTCTACTGATTTTGTTATAATGTTTGAGTCACTCAGATCGCATAAGAACAAGGCATAAGCCATGGCAAAACGTGTAGAATTGCAAGATATTTGCATTAAAACAGCAAAAACACCCACACTTTGCCACTGCTGTTGAAACAAATCCTAGGGGAAACACTGAATACAGATTTGTTTTTCCTTTGCAAAACTATTTTTACTACGGTTGGCGATTCAACACAACCCAGGTGTGAACTCTCTGTGCCATTGTTCCATCTCTGATATGCCAGGTGATACACAACAATGATGGAATGATAACCAGGCACAGATGAATGTGCCTGGCTGGCACCAAGCCTCCTCTCTCCCTTAACAACCACAGCTACCCGTACTCAAATGACCAAAATAACAACATAGTTCATAGTTCCAGGGACCATAGTTACAACATCGATTAGCCGTATGGCTTAGACCTTTTGGAACATATTTAGCAGCTGATAGGATTTATGCAGTAAAGGTACACTATGCAGAAATCGCTGCCCCGTTTCCTGGTTGCTAAAATTCAAATAGTTTGCGTTATTTCAGTTTGTGACAAAAAACAAACAATTATAGATGATAGTGTAGAGAATCATTGTACAATCTAAACCTCTGGAATATATGTTCTATAACAAAATATATTGTATTTTCAGCTGTTTAACTTCACTAGGGTAGGGGGCACTATTTTCACCTCTGGATGAAAAGTGTGCCCAAAGTAAACTGCCTGCTACTCCGGCCCAGAAACTAGGATATGCATATAATTGGTAGATTTGAATAGAAAACACTCTAAAGTTTCCAAAAACTGTTAAAATAATGGCTGTGAGTATAACAGAACTGATATGGCAGGCGAAAACCTGAGAAAAATCCATCTAGGAAGTGGGATTGTTTGTTGTTGTTTTCTATTGAATGCCATTACAGTATTCATGGACTTAGGACTCAAATTGCACTTCCCATGGCTTCCACTACATGTCAACAGTCTTTAGAAATTGTTTCAGGCTTGTATTCTGAAAAATGAGAGCGTAAGACCTCTCTGAATGAGTGGACATTGCAGTGGCCCAGAGCCTTTTCATACGCGAGACCGAGAGTGCGCCTTTCTTGTTTACCTTTTATATTGACAACGTTATTGTCCGGTTGTAACATTATCGATTATTTAGGCTAAAAACAACATGAGGATTGATTATAAACATCGTTTGACATGTTTCTACAAACTTTACGGATACTATTTGGATTTTTCTTCTGCCTGTTGTGACTGCGTTTGAGCCTGTGGATTACTGAACAAAACGCGCAAACAAAATGGAGGTTTTTGGATATAAATAGGGACTTTATCGAACAAAACAAACATTTATTGAGTAAATGGGAGTCTCGTGAGTGCAACCATATGAAGATCATCAAAGTAAGTGATTAATTTTATCACTATTTCTGACTTGTGTAACTCCTCTACTTGGCTGGTTACTGTTTGTAATGATTTGTCTGCTGGGCGCTGTTCTCAGATAATAGCATGTAATGCTTTCGCCGTAAAGCCTTTTTGAAATCTGACACCGTGGTTGGATTAAACCGATGTATAACACTTGTATGCTTCATACATTTTATAACTAGTATTTCTGTTTTTGAATTTGGCGCTCTGCAATTTTACTGGATGTTGGCCAGGTGGGACGCTACCGTCCCACGTCCCCTAGTGAGGTTAAAGCTGGTGTACAAAATCAAAAGTTAAAGATGCAAAAACAAAACTTTACGGCAAGCATAGAAATAGCGCACATAGAACAGGTCTACTGCTTCTTAGACTTTAAATGAGATCTATAACTCAGATTTCTATGTAAATTTGGTCAGGTCGCCCAGAAAGTGACATATTGCAGCTTTAATGTCAAGGAATGATGAGCACAGACAATTGTTGAAGATATACCTGATCACGTCCTAATATGGAGAACAACTATTGTTATGGGAAATCAAACTGTGCATGCCTAGGTCGTGTTACCACTGGTTTAACTCAAGAGACAAGCAATGTCGTAAGTATGGACCCTGACCCACCAACTGCATAGAGTATAGTTGCTGCCAACTGCTAAACAGTAGCTTCCCATGCAAAGTGGTAGTACAATCATCATTTACAGAGAAGGGAGGTTTAGAAGTTTGTTATACACATAATATTTAATCATGGTTCTGGAAGAGTAGAGCCAGCTGTCTTGACTTGGTTGGTTTCACACACAAACACAAATATGCATGTATTTGACATAGATTCACAAAATATGCACACACACACACACACCCAGGGTTTCCATTTGTTGGTTATATGAAAAGCAGATAAATAAAACTGGCGCCGGCCAATTATCAGGAATAACAAAAAGACAAAGCAAAATAATGGTTCTTAGCCTATTCATTGATGGAAATACTAGTCGACATAAATACATTTGACCTATAAGTGTTTATTATTGGGGGGGTAGATCAGATTTAAAACTGCAGATAGATTGTAGCTTCCATACATGTAATTGTCTGCATCATTTCCAATCCCCCATATATTTTTTTGTATATATATTTTTTTATTTTAAGCCACACACACACAGGAACAGTCAAAAGTTTGGACACACCTATTCATTCAAGGGTTTTTCTTTACTTTTTACTATTTTCTACATTGCAGAATAATAGCGAAGACATCAAAACTATGAAATAACACATATGGAATCATGCCGTAACCAAAAATATATGTTATATTTGAGATTCTTCAAAGTAGCCACCCTTTGCTTTGATGACAGCTTTGCACACTCTTGGCATTCTCTCAACCAGCTTCACCTGAAATGCTTTTCAAACAGTCTTGAATGAGTTCCCACATGCTGAGCACTTCTTAGCTGCTTTTCCTTCACTCTGCAGTCCAACTCATCCCAAACCATCTCAATTGGGTTGAGGTCAGGTGATTGTGGAGGTCAGGTCATCTGATGCAGCACTCCATCACTCTCCTTCGTGGTAAAATAGCCCTTACACAGCCTGGAGGTGTGTTTTGGGTCATTGTCCTGTTGAAAAACAAAATGATAGTCCCACTGCGCGCAAACCAGATGGGATGGAGTATCGCTGCAGAATGCTGTGATAGCCATGCAGGTTAAGTGTGCCTTGAATTCTAAATAAATCACCGACAGTGCAAATTTGGACTCTTCAGACCAAAGGACAGATTTCCACCGGTCTAATGTCCATTGCTCGTGTTTCTTGGACCAAGCAAGTCTCTTCATCTTATTGGTAGTGGTTTCTTTGCAGCAATTCAACCATGAAGGCCTGATTCACGCAGTCTCCTTTGATGTTGATGTTGAGATGTTTCTGTTACTTGAACTCTGTGAAGCATTTATTTGGGCTGCAATCTAAGATGCAGTTAACTCTAAGGAACTTATCCTCTGCAGCAGAGGTAACTTTGGGCCTTCCTTTCCTTTGGTGGTCCTCATGTGAACCAGTTTCATCATAGTGCTTGATGGTTTTTGCGACTGCACTTGAAGAAACTTTGAAAGTTCTTGGAATTTTACAGATTGACTGACCTTCAGATCTTCAAGTAATGATGCTGTTGTTTCTCTTTGCTTATTTGAGCTGTTCTTGCCATAACATGGACTTGGTCTTTTACCAAATAGGGCTCTCTTCTGTACACCGCCCCCACCTTGTCACAACACAACTGATTGGCTCGAAAGCATTAAGGAAAGAAATTCCACAAATTAACTTAAGGCACACCTGTTAATTAAAATGCATTCCAGGTGACTACCTCATGAAGCTGGTTGAGAGAATGCCAAGAGTGTGCAAAGCTGTCAATAAGGCGAAGGGTGGCTACTTTGAAGAATCTCAAATATAATATAATTTAATTTTATATAATTTAATTTAATAATATACATTACCATTCAAAAGTTTGGGGTCACTTAGAAATGTCCTTGTTTTTGAAAGAAAAGTCCCTTAAAATAACATCAAATAGATCATAAATACAGTGTAGACATTGTTAATGTTGTAAATGACTATTGTAGCTAGAAACGGCTGATTCTTAATGGAATATCTACAGACGCCCATTATTAGCAACCATCTGTGTTCCAAAGGCACGTTGTGTTAGCTAATCCAAGTTTATCATTTTAAAAGGCTAATTGATCATTAGAAAACCCTTTTGCAATTATGTTAGCACAGCTGAAAACTGTTGTTCTGATTAAAGAAGCAATAAAACTGGCCTTCTTTATACTAGTTGAGTATCTGGAGCGTCAGAATTTGTGGGTTCGATTACAGGCTCAAAATGGCCAGAAACAAAGAACTTTCTTCTGAAACTCGTCAGTGTATTCTTGTTCTGAGAAATGAAGGCTATTCCATGCGAGAAATTGCCAAGAAACTGAAGATCTCGTACAACGCTGTGTACTACTCCCTTCACAGAACAGCGCAAACTGGCTCTAACCAGAATAGAAAGAGGAGTGGGAGGCTCCGGTGCACAACTGAGCAAGAGGAAAAATACATTACAGTGTCTAGCTGAGAAACAGACACCTCACAAGTTCTCAACTGGCAGCTTCATTAAATAGTACCCACAAAACACCAGTCTCTACGTTAACAGTGAAGAGGCGACTCCGGGATGCTGGCTTTCTAGGCAGAGTTACAAAGAAAATGCCAATAAAACAAACAAAAAGATTAAGATGGCCTAAAGAACACAGACACTGGACAGAGGAACTTTGCCTATGTCCCGCGCCACATTTTTCTAACAGAAACCCTGACACACACACACACACACACACACACACACACACACACACACACACACACACACACAGAGGAATGTAGAGTGAAAACAATGACTTCAGAGTCAGTGTGCATTATCCAGAAAGGACCCAGAGGCTGAGGCTACATGTAGTTTCATTATCCAGACAGGACCCAGAGAATGAGGCTACATGTAGTTTCATTATCCAGAAAGGACCCAGAGAATGAGGCTACATGTAGTTTCATTATCCAGACAGGACCCAGAGGCTGAGGCTACATGTAGTTTCATTATCCAGACAGGACCCAGAGGCTGAGGCTACATGTAGTTTCATTATCCAGACAGGACCCAGAGAATGAGGCTACATGTAGTTTCATTATCCAGACAGGACCCAGAGAATGAGGCTACATGTTGTTTCATTATCCAGAAAGGACCCAGAGAATGAGGCTACATGTAGTTTCATTATCCAGACAGGACACAGAGGCTACATGTATCCCTCCTCTATCCATCCCTTCATCCATCTCTATCCATCCCTTCATCCCTCTGTCCATCCCTTCATCCCTCTGTCCATCCCTTCATCCATCTCTATCCTTCCCTTCATCCCTCTATCCCTTCATCCGCTATCCATCCCTTCATCCTCTATCCTCCCTCTATCCATCCCTTCATCCTCTATCCATCTCTTCATCCATCCCTTCACCCCTCTATCCCTTCATCCGCTATCCTCCCTCTATCCATCCCTTCATCCTCTATCCATCTCTTCATCCATCCCTTCATCCATCTCTATACATCCCTTCACCCCTCTATCCCTTCATCCTCTATCCATCCCTTCATCCTCTATCCATCTCTTCATCCATCTCTATACATCCCTTCACCCCTCCATCCCTTCATCCGCTATCCTCCCTCTATCCATCCCTTCATCCTCTATCCATCCCTTCATCCATCTCTATACATCCCTTCATCCATCTATCCCTTCATCCGCTATCCTCCCTCTATCCGTCCCTTCATCCTCTATCCATCTCTATCCATCCCTTCATCCTCTATCCATCCCTTCATCCGCTATCCATCCCTTCATCCTCTATCCATCCCTTCATCCTCTATCCATCCCTTCATCCGCTATCCATCCCTTCATCCTCTATCCATCCCTTCATCCTCTATCCATCCCTTCATCCTCTATCCATCCTTTCATCTTTATATGATGGATGAGAATCCATCTCTCCCCATCTCTTTCTGACAGATTAAACTCAGAGTGAAGCCATGTGAAGTGAATCCAACTGTATACCTACCACTCCACCCCCCTCTCCATCCCCCTTTCCATCCCACCCTCACACCGACAGACGGAATGGAGGTTGAAGCATTTCATCTCTCACTTTGCCAGCGGGTCCTCATTCACTTTCGGCCTGGTCCAATCCCTATTCATATAATATGCATGCTCATCCAATCAGTAACCTCGGCATGCAAATAGCTCATTAGTCATGCGAGGGAGGAGTAACCGGGCTCACTCAATCTCTGTGAAACATGAGGCTAATCACACACATAAACACACACACACTCCATCACTGTGAAACATGGGGCTTATCACAGGCTGATCAGGGGCTGATGCAGGCTAAACATTTTATCTGGAGCTGTTTTCCACTCCAGGACAAATGATCAGGCTACACTGAGAAGACACCAGCTAGGAGATGAAATCAGTTAAATGTTCCAATTTCAGGGGAGAATATTCTACCCCCATGCAGCAATCAGTGTTAATCTGAGACGTGTGGTTTGGGAGGCGACGGGAACATCCGTGTGTCAGAGCGTAGCAGAAATGTCAGCAGAGTTTTACATGGGGCGGCTCAGAACAGATGAGGGGGAACTCGGAGAGGGCTGCATCCCAAATGGCATCCTATTCCCTATATAGTGCACTACCTTTGACCAGGGCCCATAGGACCTGTGTCAAAAGTAGTGCACTTCATAGGGAAGAGTACCATTTGGGAAATCATTTTCAATTGAATTTCACACTGGGAGCATGTTGTTGGCACTCTGTAGGATTACTGTCTCACTCCCACTCCAAAACCAAAGTTTACCGAACATTATTAGAGATGAGTACATGTCCCACGCCTTCTGTTTCAAAAATGACTACTTGAGGTCTGAAAACCTCTGATAACCCTGGATAACCCCTAACACTCCTATCAACGACCATAACCATGTATAGACGCGTCTCAGATTAACACCGAATGCTGCACGGGGGTATAGAACAGGATGGGACCATCACTATCTGTCAGAGAGTTGGGTATAGAACAGGATGGGACCATCACTGTCTGTCAGAGAGTTGGGTATAGAACAGGATGGGACCATCACTATCTGTCAGAGAGTTGGGGATAGAACAGGATGGGACCGTCACTATCTGTCAGAGAGTTGGGTATAGAACAGGATGGGACCATCACTATCTGTCAGAGAGTTGGGGATAGAACAGGATGGGACTGTCACTATCTGTCAGAGAGTTGGGTATAGAACAGGATGGGACTGTCACTATCTGTCAGAGAGTTGGGTATAGAACAGGATGGGACGATCACTATCTGTCAGAGAGTTGGGTATAGAACAGGATGGAACTGTCACTATCTGTCAGAGAGTTGGGTATAGAACAGGATGGGACCATCACTATCTGTCAGAGTTGGGTATAGAACAGGATGTGACTGGCACTATCTGTCAGAGAGTTGGGTATAGAACAGGATGGGACGAGCACTATCTGTCAGAGAGTTGGGTATAGAAGAGGATGGGACCATCACTATCTGTCAGAGAGTTGGGCATAGAACAGGATGTGACCATCACTATCTGTCAGAGAGTTGGGTATAGAACAGGATGGGATCATCACTATCTATCAGAGAGTTGGGTATAGAAGAGGATGGGACCATCACTATCTGTCAGAGAGTTGGGCATAGAACAGGATGGGACCATCACTATCTGTCAGAGAGTTGGGTATAGAACAGAATGGGACCATCACTATCTGTCAGAGAGTTGGGTATAGAACATGATGGGACTGGCACTATCTGTCAGAGAGTTGGGTATAGAACAGGATGGGACCATCACTATCTGTCAGATTTGGGTATAGAACAGGATGGGACCATCACTATCTGTCAGAGTTGGGTATAGAACAGGATGGGACCATCACTATCTATCAGAGAGTTGGGTATAGAACAGGATGGAACTGTCACT
>NC_092090.1:20248251-20278251 GCF_045679555.1 Salvelinus alpinus
AGCATTATATCACTGGAATAGAAGAGAGAAAGATATTTTGAAATTTTTCCACAGTTTTACTTTTTTCCCAGGCACAATGGGGAAATGTGTGGGCGGAGGGAAGGTGTCCTTTGGGGTGGAGGCAGGAGCCAGAGCCATCTACGAGATGCCTGTTAAGAGCCTGTTTAAAGCAGTCTGGTCTGCTCTGTGCAGGAGCTCTTAGCTTAGCCGCAGGGGAGAGATGCTTGCTGACACACTCCCACACACACTCTGTGAGACGATGAGAAGAGCAGCAACTGGTACATGTTCTGGAGGGATACATGTGAACTCTGAACTAATGTGCTGCTCTGCACACTTGGTAGGATACAATCAGATGGTCACACTTCATAGAATAAGTTTCATGTACAGATACCATTCAGTATTGTTACTGGTGTAGAACACTAACAATACTATTAACTGATGGAAAACATGATTAGACAGGAATCCTTTTATCACAATTCAATTAGTGTTTGAACTATTTCCTTATCATATCCCTCTCTCTAGTCTAGTCTATATCTTAAAATATACGTCCAGAGAAGGAGAGAGGTTGCCATTTCCAAGTGACTCTCATTTAACATCCCTACGTTCACCTCAGGAAGAGTCCATGGGTCTGTTCAGGGGGGTGCAACGTTAGAAAACATTCAGAAAGAAATGGATTATGACAGATATGATTGTCTATGTTGTAGAACAGGGAATCAGTCTATTTCTATCCGCAATGTTAAGAACTTTTGACATTACTGAATACACATCAACAATGCTTTCTTTAATGTCAAACATGGCAGGAGCAAACCCAATGGAGGATACTGCTGTCATCCTACATGCAAACTGTCTGCCCACATCGAATGATCTCCCATTCAACAACAGACAGTCTGCATACCGAATTTTGTGAAGATATGTATTAGATGCAATTATTCAAATGACAGTTTGTTAAGCACGTGAAAAAAAATGAATTGCCGCTGTCAGAGAAAATGAGCAAAAAGCTCAATGGCACTCGGAATAATCTGCTCTTTAAAATTCCCAGCCCGCTCCCACTTTACATGTGTTAGCAGCAAAAAGACAGAGACATGTAACTTATGCAATGGTCGTTTCAATAACACATTCTCTCCACTTGACAAAGGGCAGGGAACTTGCATAAATGTAGTTGTCTGTGGGTTTATAGACAGATAAGGTCAAGAATAGTACCATCTGTAGCAACAAATGGAAGGTAGAATCCAAATAAGCAATACGCTAGAGGCATGTGATGGGGGGTGGGCTGTGTAATGAAGAGAGCCTGAGTAAGATGGAAAATATTTTATTTTTTTCGTGAACCACTTATATGACCATGGTCAGGGGAACTCATTTATTCAAGTCCAGAAGGCATTTATCTTGGCTCTGAGGCAAGCTCAGTCACACAATCACCCCTCCGACTCGCCTTGGACTGTAGGCAACTGCAAACAAATTGATTACAGATTAGATGCAGGAACTAGTGGGGTGCATCTATGGAATCTAATTTCCACAGGAGGAGCAGTAAAGCCAGGCTATAAGGGGGAGAATGAGGCTGCAGATTGCAGTATTGTTTCACAGTTATAGATCACTACCGGCTCTTAAAGCTGCAATATGTAACTTATTGGGCGACCCGGACAAATTCACATAGAAATGTGAGTTATAGATCTATCTTTCGTATTAAAAGCAAGTCCAATAAGCGGTAGACTTGTTCGATGTGCGCTATTTCTATGCTTCCCGTTCTTACCTTTTGATTTTGCATTTTTTACTTTCGGTTTTGTACACCAGCTTCAAACAGCTGAAAATACCATATTTTTGGTTATTGAAAATATAATTCACAGATGTTACAATGATTCTCTACACTATACATTGCTTGTTTTGTCACATAAACTGAAATTAGACAAACTATTAGAACTTTAGCAACCAGGAAATCGCGGAGCGAGAGATGAAGAGAGAGACAGAGAGAGAGAGAGAACGAGAGAGAGAGAGAGAGACAGACAGTGACATCTGAGCATATCTTCCCACTGCTGCCTTCACACAGTTAATATAAACATAGGGATATATGAGAGGTGGAAGTGATGACACCATCACAAAGCGACATGTCAGACCGACTCAGGGCTCACCTATAGCCCAACAGGTCAGGATGACATCACTCTGACATCAAGTTCGGCTTCATCATGTCCCGCGCGCAACATGATCTCATCAACATACTGCATCATTTGAATGGCAAATTATGGACATGCCTCGATGAAGACTTAAACCTTAATTATGCTTAAAGTGTTTACGGACCTCCACACCCATCAGGCATTTATGCCATCTGTGGGGTTCGCTGTGCCTGCATAAAAACTCAAAATGCAACAAAAGTAATGTAGCTAGCTAGCTAGTATAGCTACGGAGCTATCTATTGGTTGGTAGTTTCCCAAAATTCACAACGTTTGGCGTAAGCTTTGAACAATTTTTTTGTGGCAAAATGTGGGATACATCGTCAACATAGAATTGTGGTGCACAAAATGCACACAGACTTCGTTGGGTTACGCTAAATAGCTAGCTATGGATGTTCGTTAACTAATGACGCTACAGCCGACAGGAAGTACGCCCCCCCACCACTACAGACAATCAATCACAAACACAGAGCTCGCAGAGGCCCTCTGCTTTGTTACAGACATGAGGATGTGTGCAGAGCTCGGTGCAGATCCTCTGCTTTGTTACAGACATGAGGATGTGTGCAGAGCTCAGTGCAGATCCTCTGCTTTGTTACAGACATGAGGATGTGTGCAGAGCTCGGTGCAGATCCTCTGCTTTGTTACAGACATGAGGATGTGTGCAGAGCTCGGTGCAGATCCTCTGCTTTGTTACAGACATGAGGATGTGTGCAGAGCTCGGTGCAGATCCTCTGCTTTGTTACAGACATGAGGATGTGTGCAGAGCTCGGTGCAGATCCTCTGCTTTGTTACAGACATGAGGATGTGTGCAGAGCTCGGTGCAGATCCTCTGCTTTGTTACAGACATGAGGATGTGTGCAGAGCTCGGTGCAGATCCTCTGCTTTGTTACAGACATGAGGATGTGTGCAGAGCTCAGTGCAGATCCTCTGCTTTGTTACAGACATGAGGATGTGTGCAGAGCTCGGTGCAGATCCTCTGCTTTGTTACAGACATGAGGATGTGTGCAGAGCTCGGTGCAGATCCTCTGCTTTGTTACAGACATGAGGATGTGTGCAGAGCTCGGTGCAGATCCTCTGCTTTGTTACAGACATGAGGATGTGTGCAGAGCTCGGTGCAGATCCTCTGCTTTGTTACAGACATGAGGATGTGTGCAGAGCTCGGTGCAGATCCTCTGCTTTGTTACAGACATGAGGATGTGTGCAGAGCTCAGTGCAGATCCTCTGCTTTGTTACAGACATGAGGATGTGTGCAGAGCTCGGTGCAGATCCTCTGCTTTGTTACAGACATGAGGATGTGTGCAGAGCTCGGTGCAGATCCTCTGCTTTGTTACAGACATGAGGATGTGTGCAGAGCTCGGTGCAGATCCTCTGCTTTGTTACAGACATGAGGATGTGTGCAGAGCTCGGTGCAGATCCTCTGCTTTGTTACAGACATGAGGATGTGTGCAGAGCTCGGTGCAGATCCTCCACACAACTACAACTGTGTTATATCTCTGCTCAGACTCCACTCTCCACTTGTACCATAAAACCAGTTTAATGCCAAAAAGAGTTGGTTTTAACAATGAGGTAACCATTTTACACCAGCTTCCATTGCCATCCAATGACCTTGGACACCATATTTAGCTGAATAACCTGCTCACTGAAAAAACGTTAACACACGATCACAATTCAGGATACATACAGTATACTGCAGCATATCAAGAGACCATATTTTATGTCCAACCTGATGAACTTGGCCTCAAAAACCTGGCTGAACTGTATACAAACCGCAGAGTAATAACAGTAACAAAACGAATTTATGCATCCAGCTTCCAATGAATCAATGCCATTATACAGTACAAGTGGATGGAAATAGTCCATGGTGACATAAAACACACATTCACCAGTCTGGTGTTTTCTCTATGGGCTCATTGTGTTTTCCAATGTGAGAAGTGAAAGAGTAACAACGGCAGCCATGTCCTCAGCCCTGTAAAGAGAACAGTTTATAGGGCACTGTGGGTATCCACAGAGTACACACACACACTGTCCTAACTCTAAACCTAACCCTTAACCTAACCTTAACCCCTAACCCTAAAACCATACCTAACCCTAACCTTGATTCTAAACCTAACCCTAATTGTAACCCTAAACCTAACCACTAAGCCTAAATTAGCATTTTTCCTCATGGGGACCAGCGAAATGTCCCCACTTGTCTCAATTTTCCTTGTTTTACTATCCTTGTGAGGACTTCTGGTACCTACAAGGATAGTTAAACAAAACACACACACACACACACACACACACACACACACACACACACACACACACACACACACACACACACACACACACACACACACACACACACACACACACACACACACACACACACACACACACACACACACACACACACACACACCTTCTAAGTGTTTGTTTAGTCTCTCTGATTAGTTACACAAAACTCAAAATGCTTCAGCATCGTAATTGACATCCTTGACCTAGAGAAAGAACAGGGATAGGTCTCAACTGGAATATGAATAAAGGAACAACACAACTAATACTGTAAGTACAGAAGCTCTTAGAGAGAAAAACACCAGAAGAAGAGACGGCCAAGTGCCTCTGACCAGAATATTGGACTCCATCTCCAGTTCATTTCACGATGATTCTACATGTTGAATCAGCCCACACCTCCAGCATTCACCAGCAGCCAGCAGGTAGCGGCTATAACACATCGAGGCGCAGGACGTTAATCCTGTGAAAATGCCATGTTTCCTAGATTGCATCCTGTAGGGTAGAGTGGGGTTAGTTGAGCAACCCCTTGTTTCTAGGAAACCATACACAAAATATATAATTTGACCTAACTTTTAGGAAGACGTCATAATTTCATGGAGTCTGTGAAGGAAGAAACCACATGGAAAAAGTGGTGAGCAAGTTAGGTCCAAAAAAATGATTTTCACAAAGTCAAATAAATGTACTGTGTTTCATAAGTTTCATGATGATTGTATCTAAACCAAAGTAGATAGTTCTAAGATTGTTTTGTACATCAGTTTGGGTCTATAAGATACAATATGAGGTCCTAAACCTAGCATGAAAGTGCATCCTTGTAGCTGTGTGGGCTAATACTGTATAGTCCAAATGTTTGCCTTGGAGTAAGTTGAGATAATGAGGTTCTTGAGAGAGCAGCCAAGGAAGTGAGAAAAGGGAAGAAGTCCATTCAAGCAGCAGCAAGGGAGGAAAAATAGACTGAATGACACACTGACAAAAAATAAAATGTACCTGTGCGAAAGGAAGGCTATGATAGAGTAGCAGAGGAACACGAGGTCTTATCTGATGACATGGAGTCTGAGCTTACTAAACATATCAAGAATCTCACAGACCAGTTTCATGGGCTGAGTTACCTCAGTTACCTCAAATGCAGAGAATCAGAATCATTACCTCAAATTTCCTACGAATCAGTATATCGAAACCACATCCCTGTCCCAGACAGCTGGCCAAGAAATGGGTAAGTGATGTTGAACAGAGAGATCTATATCTGAATGTAGGCATACATTTAAGATATGCAATATACCACACCCCCAATCTATGAATTAAACTTTGACCTCCCTGCACCATCACCCACTGTCACAGGACACCATCACCTACTTACTAGGGCTGGGACGATACCAGTATCACATAGTATATTTTTTCCATGGCACAAAATTTTAACAGAAAGCAGATAAAACTCTTGAGTCCTTTAAAAACCTGCTGTTTGTAAAATAGTGTGAGCTATAGCTTGGAAAATAAATAAATGTGACTGGATGACAAACTAATGTTTGTTTCCGACATTAGGACTGTTTTCCTAAAGAAGTTAAATCCGCTTAGATTTTGCTTAGATTCCTTGCTACGATACTAACGAGAATCACAATACTGGTATCATCCCGGCTCTGCTGCTTACCCCAAGGAGGCTCAACTTACCCCTTACCCGGGGTAAACTGAGCCAAGAAACCACTTTTTGGACAGGCTATGTTTTGAAAACTGTAATGTTTACATACATTCTGTTTATTTCGCGGGATAATCAACCTCCTGAAATATGTGTAGATATCTTTGTTAGACAGACTACTATATTTCCCTTCATGTAGTGATGCTGAATGTAAAAAATGGCTCAACTTACCGCACCCCCCCACTCTCTAAACTCTGGTCAAACATTACACAGTGCATCTCACTACTTTTGAACAGAGCCCTATGAGAAACCTGTTTGTTTGCTGAGACACATCATGGTGATAGCGGGGAACGCATGGACTATTGATCCAGACCTCCCCTTAACAGAACTCTCAATAGACCATTGTTTCAGTTCAACCTTTAACCAAATACTGAACATTAAATTCCACCCTGTAGGAATGGTGAAGCTTGGTCTCCCAATATGTTCACATATTATACAGCCTTTGATAATGATGTATGTCATAGCAACAGAATGTCAGAAACATGTTCTCGTCAGGCTTGGGGATGGAGTGTGGAGGAGTATCCTGGTAGAGTGTTGCCTAACTGTGTGTCTAATCATAGCAGTAGTCAGAGTGCTAACTTTTTGTATGGAGGTCAATAAGAGTATTGAATATGGTCGACAACATTTGTTATTGCTAATTTGCTATGTAAGGCTTATTTGATCGAAGAGAAGTTTCATAATGGTTAGGTTGATGGACGCACGTGGCATTTCAGCAACTTACCCCAAAACGACTTCATATCGGAGTTGTGCCTGTTGTCATAGATAGAGGACTCATCATGGATATAACCCGTTTTCGCACAGACATCGCCATTGAGGGCTTCCACCATTTTAAAGTAGTCAACTTGGCGGGGATTCCTATGCGTTTGGAGCAATCAGCCAATGAAGAAGAAGAAAATATACTACTTTCAAATGAAGATGGCACTGCCCATGCTGTCACAGATGCTATAATGGCACAGCTACAAAGACGAGTCCCCTATCTATCCCTATTGCATGTTGTTCACATGCGTATCTGCCCTCTCTGCCTTCCATCTGTAAGGGCATGTATTTCCATTGTTAGAGCGGTCACTCGAATAGACCATCTTTTCCTTCAGTCACTTGTTTGGTGACTGTTGCTTAATGGTAGACTCGGCAAGATGACATAGTTGCACAAAACAAACAGCAGTAGTGGATCAATTAAGACAGCAACTAAGAGCGTTGACGAGCGAGGCTAAACTTCTCCTCTGTTTTAGTCAGATACGCAGATACTAAGTGTGACTGTGTGAGAGCAAAGTATTACATCACGCTCATTTCAATATCTGCAGTGCCTACCTTTAACACATTTAAAAGTATGGTCTCTTTGATTTGATTTTTTGTAAAAAAACAACAACATATATTTCCAGTTATGTTTATATTATTTTGGAACACTCCAGAAAAAATGTCAGTCCTCAAGCTGTGGAGCCAGAATGGGAAAACAGGGAAGATAGTGGTGCCATCTACATTTCAAGAGGCTCTAGAGAAAGGTAGGGTCAAGTACATATGAACAATTAATACTCATGCCAAATGTATTGCCGCATTCAAACTGTAGGAACTGTGAAGCTTGGTCTTCCAGAGCGAGAATAATTGTTAGTATGTGCCTAGAAAGTGGATGTGCATATATCAGCGTCACAATGGTAAAATGTTGACAAAATGAAAACACCTCATCATTTCTGGAGACAGGTTATCGAAATGGCAGCACTACAGTAGCTAGCAAAATAGTGTACAAGCGATTGCTAACTAAGACCCAATGATGCCCTCCGACAAAATGACGGAGCCCATTCATTTTCAACAGGAGGAGGCGAGCATGGCGAGAGAAACTCGGTGAACATGGCGGGACTTAAGTTGGGGAAAGCTGAATATTATGCAATTGCTAGGTCATATTGCGGCGTGATTAACAAATCGAGGCTCGCGATAGCTTCCAGCCTGTGCTGGATGGCTGTTGATACCTAGCACTACCAAGCATGCTGTCGGCTTGCTAGCACCCACATGGTGATCAATCAAGCATTTTATCGGTTCATATGAACACGTTCTGTAATTGTAAACAGTTTTAGATGGCTAGCTTATCATCATGGCTAACTTCGGGGCAAAATAATTCACTCATTTACTGTTAATTAGCCACTGCAAATCTCTTTATTAGCAAACGTGACTCAGCCTCCAGAGGTGCAAGGTACCTCCAGTAATGTTGACTTTTTCACGTTTTATGGTGTCTACCATTTCTTAGTGTATTTGAGAGTGACGTGACAGAGATGGATGAAGACTAAATTCTTCAAGAACTCCACACCAACAACTTTATGGCGTTAATTAAAGGCGAGCGATGGGAGGACATCCAACAGAATCCAGGTGACAACACAAGAAAATATAGGTCCTAGTTGCAAACACTGTTGGTTGTGTTTCCCTGCTCAGACGTTGTATGCATCAACTAATGGTCGCGCACCACCTCATTGACTGTGAAGTCAGGCAACAGATTGCTAGAATATAATGTGGTTAGCTGATTCGTAAAATACCTATCCAGGCGTTGTAAGATCTTACATGCGTCAGCAACGTCTGAGCAGTGGAACACAGCCATTATCTTCAGGTGATCTCGTATTTAACCATCAACGTCTGAGCAGTGGATCACAGCCATTATCTTCAGGTGATCTCGTATTTAACCATCAACATCTGAGCAGTGGATCACAGCCATTATCTTCAGGTGATCTCGTATTTAACCAGCAACGTCTGAGCAGTGGAACACAGCCATTATCTTCAGGTGATCTCGTATTTAACCAGCAACGTCTGAGCAGTGGAACACAGCCATTATCTTCAGGTGATCTCGTATTTAACCATCAACGTCTGAGCAGTGGAACACAGCCATTATCTTCAGGTGATCTCGTATTTAACCATCAACGTCTGAGCAGTGGATCACAGCCATTATCTTCAGGTGATCTCGTATTTAACCATCAACGTCTGAGCAGTGGAACACAGCCATTATCTCATTATCTTCAGGTGATCTCGTATTTAACCATCAACGTCTGAGCAGTGGAACACAGCCATTATCTTCAGGTGATCTCGTATTTAACCATCAACGTCTGAGCAGTGGATCACAGCCATTATCTTCAGGTGATCTCGTATTTAACCATCAACGTCTGAGCAGTGGAACACAGCCATTATCTTCAGGTGATCTCGTATTTAACCAGCAACGTCTGAGCAGTGGAACACAGCCATTATCTTCAGGTGATCTCGTATTTAACCATCAACGTCTGAGCAGTGGATCACAGCCATTATCTTCAGGTGATCTCGTATTTAACCAGCAACGTCTGAGCAGTGGAACACAGCCATTATCTTCAGGTGATCTCGTACTTAACCATCAACGTCTGAGCAGTGGATCACAGCCATTATCTTCAGGTGATCTCGTATTTAACCATCAACGTCTGAGCAGTGGATCACAGTCATTATCTTCAGGTGATCTCGTATTTAACCATCAACATCTGAGCAGTGGAACACAGCCATTATCTTCAGGTGATCTCTTATTTAACCATCAACGTCTGAGCAGTGGATCACAGCCATTATCTTCAGGTGATCTCGTATTTAACCATCAACGTCTGAGCAGTGGATCACAGCCATTATCTTCAGGTGATCTCGTATTTAACCATCAATACACGTTAAGATCAACCGCACAGCTGATCTCAACCGCTCCCTAAAAGCCGAGCTTCATTTGAGGTGTAAACTTAGTCCTGCTTTCAACCCCAAAATGTCCAAGACATGTTCGCCCTCTCTACAGGGTGTTATCTTCAGTTGAAGTAAACCTGGTCATGGAGCAGACTCAGGGTTGAAGTAAACCTGGTCATGGAGCAGACTCAGGGTTGAAGTAAACCTGGTCATGGAGCAGACTCAGGGTTGAAGTAAACCTGGTCATGGAGCAGACTCAGGGTTGAAGTAAACCTGGTCATGGAGCAGACTCAGGGTTGAAGTAAACCTGGTCATGGAGCAGACTCAGGGTTGATTGAACTATTTGACAATCATTCAGTAGAACTGAAAAAAAGTAATTTCTCGTTTAAGACAGTAATTATACTGTGTCATCATACAGATTATATCAATATATCATACAGGTTATGTCAATATATCATACAGGTTATATCAATATATCATACAGGTTATATCAATATATCATACAGGTTATATCAATATATCATACAGGTTATATCAATATATCATACAGGTTATATCAATATATCATACAGGTTATATCAATATCATCATACAGGTTATGTCAATATATCATACAGGTTATATCAATATCATCATACAGGTTATGTCTATCATCATACAGGTTATATCAATATCATCATACAGGTTATATCAATATATCATACAGGTTATGTCAATATCATCATACAGGTTATATCAATATATCATACAGGTTATATCAATATATCATACAGGTTATATCAATATATCATACAGGTTATATCAATATCATCATACAGGTTATATCAATATATCATACAGGTTATATCAATATATCATACTGGTTATATCAATATCATCATACAGGTTATATCAATATCATCATACAGGTTATATCAATATCATCATACAGGTTATATCAATATATCATACAGGTTATATCAATATATCATACAGGTTATATCAATATATCATACAGGTTATATCAATATATCATACAGGTTATATCAATATATCATACAGATTATATCAATATATCATACAGGTTATATCAATATATCATACAGGTTATATCAATATATCATACAGGTTATATCAATATCATCATACAGGTTATATCAATATATCATACAGGTTATATCAATATATCATACAGGTTATATCAATATATCATACAGGTTATATCAATATCATCATACAGGTTATATCAATATCATCATACAGGTTATATCAATATATCATACAGGTTATATCAATATCATCATACAGGTTATATCAATATCATCATACAGGTTATATCAATATATCATACAGGTTATGTCAATATATCATACAGGTTATGTCAATATATCATACAGGTTATATCAATATCATCATACAGGTTATATCAATATATCATACAGGTTATATCAATATATCATACAGGTTATATCAATATATCATACAGGTTATATCAATATATCATACAGGTTATATCAATATATCATACAGGTTATATCAATATATCATACAGGTTATATCAATATCATCATACATTTGAAACCAAGATGGCGTAGCAGTCGGACGTGTGTTTGTATTGTCCTGTCGCGTGTAAATAGTAAATAGTAAATAGTCTTCGTATTTTTCGTATACATTTCGTATATATTTTAATTTCACTTTCCATCTAGGAACTGAATATACATTCCTACATTCCGCCTCACCCAATGTGGTACGGACCTGCTATTTTTTTTATACTTTAGAACCGTAACCCCAATCAGAAGCTAGCCAGATAACTAGCTACTAGCTAGTAGTCAGTTAGCCACTGCTGCGGTCTTCACCCTCAACTCGGACACAGCCAGCTTCAATACCGGGCCAATACCTGCCAGTCTGCAAGCGCGATATCAACCCAGAGCATATAGGACTGCTTTTTCTCTACCACATCACCGGATTCCTGACGCAAGCTCTGGACAATTACACCGTATCATCACAGCTAGCTAGCTGCAACCGAATGGCTACTACTGGCTAACACCTCTGTCCCGAAGCAAGCACCAGTTAGCCTTGAGCTAGCCTCGAGCTAGGCCCATCTGCCGGCTAGCTGAAGAGGTCTACCAGCGAATTCTTGGGCTACAATACCAGCTACAAGCTAATTTAGCCATTTTTTTTGCCGCTGCTAGTAGCTTTTACCTTCTGCACAGACACCAGCCCTGTTATTAGCCTGGATATTACTCACCAATTTACCAGCATCGGACTGTCTCTCGACAACAACGCCGGATTCCTGCCGTAATCCCTGAGCCACTGCTTCTGATCCTCACAGCTAGCTTGCGGCTAGCGCAGCTAGCGCCACTGCCACGAAGCTAGCACCAGTTAGCAAACACAATTCTACAATTCACAACCTCTCTTTCGCCATCGCCATCTGGCTTGGATTCTCTGTCGACACGACCACGTCTGAGCAGACCCCCTCCGTCTGAGCAGACCACCCCCCGGGCTACTAACTTTAAACGCCGCGTGCTAGCTTAGTGGAGGCCTCCCTGCTCCATCTACGGCTGCCCCCTGGACACTATGATCACTTGGCTACATAGCTGATGCATGCTTGACTGTCCATTAATTCACGGTACTCCATTCTGTTTATTTGTGTTTTATCTGTCGGCTCTGTGCTTTAACTCAGGATCTGTGTGTAGTTAATCCGACCCTCTCTGCCTAGTCGTCGCCATTTTTACCTGTTGTTGCTGTGTTAGACTAGCACCCTGTTATTGCTGCTGTTATCTTACCTGTTGTTTTAGCTAGCTCTCCCAATCAAGACCTGCAATCACTTTATGCCTTATTGTATGTCTCTCTCAAATAGCAATATGCCTTGCATACTGTTGTTCAGGCTAGTTTTCATTATCATTGTTTTGGTTTGCAATGGACCCTGTAGTTCCACTCTCCGTACCTCTGATACCCCCTTTGTCCCACCCCCCACACATGCGGTGACCTCACCCATTGAGACCAGCATGTCCAGAGATACAACCTCTCTTATCATCACCCAGTGCCTGGGCTTGCCTCCGCTGTACCCGCGCCCCTCCATACCCCTGTCTGCACATTATGCCCAGAATCTATTCTACCACGCCCATAAATCTGCTCCTTTTATTCTTTGTCCCCAACGCTCTAGGCGACCAGTTTTGATAGCCTTTAGCCGCACCCTCATCCTACTACTCCTCTGTTCCTCGGGTGATGTGGAGGTAAACCCAGGCCCTGCATGTCCCCAGTCACCCTCATTTGTTGACTTCTGCGATCGAAAAAGCCTTGGCCTCATGCATGTCAACATCAGAAGCCTCCTCCCTAAGTTTGCCTTACTCACCGCTTTAGCACACTCTGCCAATCCTGATGTCCTTGCCGTGTCCGAATCCTGGCTTAGGAAGGCCACCAAAAATTCTGAGATTTCCATACCCAACTATAACACTTTCCGTCAAGATAGAACTGCCAAAGGGGGAGGAGTTGCAATCTACTGCAGAGATAGCCTGCAAAGTTCTGTCATACTTTCCAGGTCTATGCCCAAACAGTTCGAACTTCTAATTTTAAAAATTAATCTCTCCAGAAATAAGTCTCTCACTGTTGCCGCCTGCTACCGACCCCCCTCAGCTCCCAGCTGTGCCCTGGACACCATCTGTGAATTGATCGCTCCCCATCTAGCTTCAGAGTTTGTTCTGTTAGGTGACCTAAACTGGGATATGCTTAACACCCCGGCAGTCCTACAATCCAAGCTTGATGCCCTCAATCTCACACAAATCATCAAGGAACCCACCAGGTACAACCCTAAATCCGTAAACATGGGCACCCTAATAGACATTATCCTGACCAACCTGCCCTCCAAATACACCTCTGCTGTCTTCAATCAAGATCTCAGCGATCACTGCCTCATTGCCTGTATCCGCCACGGGTCCGCGGTCAAACGACCACCCCTCATCACTGTCAAACGCTCCCTAAAACACTTCTGCGAGCAGGCCTTTCTAATCGACCTGGCCCGGGTACCCTGGAAGGATATTGACCTCATCCCGTCAGTTGAGGATGCCTGGTCATTCTTTAAATGTTACTTCCTCACCATATTAGACAAGCATGCTCCGTTCAAAAAATGCAGAACCAAGAACAGATATAGCCCTTGGTTCACTCCAGACCTGACTGCCCTCGACCAGCACAAAAACATCCTGTGGCGAACTGCAATAGCATCGAAGAGCCCCCGCGATATGCAACTGTTCAGGGAAGTCAGGAACCAATACACGCAGTCAGTCAGGAAAGCAAAGGCCAGCTTTTTCAAGCAGAAATTCGCATCCTGTAGCTCTAACTCCAAAAAGTTCTGGGATACTGTAAAGTCCATGGAGAACAAGAGCACCTCCTCCCAGCTGCCCACTGCACTGAGGCTAGGTAACACGGTCACCACCGATAAATCCGTGATAATCGAAGACTTCAACAAGCATTTCTCAATGGCTGGCCATGCCTTCCTCCTGGCGACTCCAACTTTGGCCAACAGCCCCGCCCCCCCCGCTGCTACTCGCCCAAGCCTCCCCAGCTTCTCCTTTACCCAAATCCAGATAGCAGATGTTCTGAAAGAGCTGGAAAACCTGGACCCATACAAATCAGCTGGGCTTGACAATCTGGACCCCCTATTTCTGAAACTGTCCGCCGCCATTGTCGCACCCCCTATTACCAGCCTGTTCAACCTCTCCTTCGTATCATCTGAGATCCCCAAGGATTGGAAAGCTGCCGCGGTCATCCCCCTCTTCAAAGGGGGAGACACCCTGGACCCAAACTGTTACAGACCTATATCCATCCTGCCCTGCCTATCTAAGGTCTTCGAAAGCCAAGTCAACAAACAGATCACTGACCATCTCGAATCCCACCGTACCTTCTCCGCTGTGCAATCCGGTTTCCGAGCCGGTCACGGGTGCACCTCAGCCACGCTCAAGGTACTAAACGACATCATAACCGCCATCGATAAAAGACATTACTGTGCAGCCGTCTTCATCGACCTGGCCAAGGCTTTTGACTCTGTCAATCACCATATTCTTATCGGCAGACTCAGTAGCCTCGGTTTTTCTAATGACTGCCTTGCCTGGTTCACCAACTACTTTGCAGACAGAGTTCAGTGTGTCAAATCGGAGGGCATGTTGTCCGGTCCTCTGGCAGTCTCTATGGGGGTACCACAGGGTTCAATTCTCGGGCCGACTCTTTTCTCTGTATACATCAATGATGTTGCTCTTGCTGCGGGCGATTCCCTGATCCACCTCTACGCAGACGACACCATTCTATATACTTCCGGCCCTTCCTTGGACACTGTGCTATCTAACCTCCAAACGAGCTTCAATGCCATACAACACTCCTTCCGTGGCCTCCAACTGCTCTTAAACGCTAGTAAAACCAAATGCATGCTTTTCAACCGTTCGCTGCCTGCACCCGCACGCCCGACTAGCATCACCACCCTGGACGGTTCCGACCTAGAATATGTGGACATCTATAAGTACCTAGGTGTCTGGCTAGACTGCAAACTCTCCTTCCAGACTCATATCAAACATCTCCAATCCAAAATCAAATCAAGAATCGGCTTTCTATTCCGCAACAAAGCCTCCTTCACTCACGCCGCCAAACTTACCCTAGTAAAACTGACTATCCTACCGATCCTCGACTTCGGCGATGTCATCTACAAAATAGCTTCCAACACTCTACTCAGCAAACTGGATGCAGTTTATCACAGTGCCATTTGTTTTGTTACTAAAGCACCTTATACGACCCACCACTGCGACCTGTATGCCCTAGTCGGCTGGCCCTCGCTACATGTTCGTCGTCGGACCCACTGGCTCCAGGTCATCTACAAGGCTATGCTAGGTAAAGTGCCGCCTTATCTCAGTTCACTGGTCACGATGGCTACACCCACCCGCAGCACGCGCTCCAGCAGGTGTATCTCACTGATCATCCCTAAAGCTAAAACCTCATTTGGACGCCTTTCCTTCCAGTTCTCTGCTGCCTGCGACTGGAACGAATTGCAAAAATCTCTGAAGTTGGAGACTTTTATCTCCCTCAACAACTTTAAAAATCTGCTATCCGAGCAGCTAACCGATCGCTGCAGCTGTACATAGTCCATCTGTAAACTACCCACCCAATTTACCTACCTCACCCCCCATACTGCTTTTATTTATTTACTTTTCTGCTCTTTTGCACACCAGTATCTCTTCTTGCACATGATCATCTGATGATTTATCACTCCAGTGTTAATCTGCTAAATTGTAATTATTCGATTTATTGCCTACCTCATGCCTTTTGCACACATTGTATATAGATTCTCTTTTTTTCTACCATGTTATTGACTTGTTTATTGTTTACTCCATGTGTAACTCTGTGTTGTCTGTTCACACTGCTATGCTTTATCTTGGCCAGGTCGCAGTTGCAAATGAGAACTTGTTCTCAACTAGCCTACCTGGTTAAATAAAGGTGAAATAAATAAAATAAAAAAATCATACAGGTTATATCAATATATCATACAGGTTATATCAATATATCATACAGGTTATGTCAATATATCATACAGGTTATATCAATATATCATACAGGTTATATCAATATCATCATACAGGTTATGTCAATATATCATACAGGTTATATCAATATATCATACAGGTTATATCAATATATCATACAGGTTATATCAATATCATCATACAGGTTATGTCAATATATCATACAGGTTATATCAATATATCATACAGGTTATATCAATATATCATACAGGTTATATCAATATCATCATACAGGTTATATCAATATATGATAGATTATAACAATATATCATGCAGATTATATGAATGGAAAACTCATTTTAGTGCACTAATTACTTTTTCATTTCCAATTGATCTAATCCATTAACATGTCTATTAACTTGTCCAAAAAAGCACGACTTTCTATTATCAAGAGGTCCAGCTAGCTGCATGTTAAATTCTGCCCGTTGGTTGCAATTGGCCAGGCTTGTTTATGGTTGCATGCAACAACCAATGTTTGCGTGCCACATCATCTACTGTGCAGTCGGGCAACAGATTCCTATAACATATAATGTGGTTAGCTGATACGTAAAATACCTATCCAGGTTTTATAAGGTCTGGCATGCCTCAGCAACGTCTGAGCAGGGGAACACAACCATTATCTGCCAGCCTGTCTATATGCATGTCTGGACTGATAAGTGTTTGGTCTACACGTACCGCCTATACATACATTTACATTTAAGTCATTTAGCAGACGCTCTTATCCAGAGCGACTTACAAATTGGATATACAGTTCTATAACGTGATCATTGCTGACACAGACTTGGGACTAAGTGAACTCAACCTAATCCTGATGTTTCTATTCTTGACCTCTCCGCTGTACCCCATCAGTGCTCATATACCTAATGCCCCTGGGGCAGACCAACAACAACCCACTTTGAATGGGTCTGGGCTAGCTGCCAGGTCAATAATGGCATAGCCAGAGAAAACACACACACATCGAAACAGGAAGCAGGCCCATTCTGATGACAAATCATGTCTGCTGGTAAGCTGAATTCACAGCTAGGGCTGAGACAGAGTTAACTGAGCCTATGAATTTTTACACAGTGAGGTGCCTGCGTGTACACACAAATCACACACGCACGTCACAGGAGGTTGGTGGCACCTTAATTGGGGAGGACGGCCTCGTGGTAATGGCTGGAGCAGAATTAGTGGAATTGTATCAAAATACATACATTCATACCGTTCCATTTGCTCTGTTCCAGCCATTATTATGAGCCGTCCTCCCCTCAGCAGCCTCCACTGACGCACGTACTGTACACACGCACACACAGCTTGGTGCAGTTAAGGAACGCTGACTTGGGAAGACTAATGATGTCAATGGCGTTCGCTAGGTTTTATTGTACTTTTACACAGTAAAACATCAACTGAAATAAACACCAAACTGTCATGAACACAACTGATATAAATGTCCAGTTTTATGTGTTCCAATGTGTGAATGCCTTGTTATTCTTGCTCTGACGCACCTTCAGACTAGTACTCTACTGGAAACACTATCAAAGTACTCTACTGGAAACACTATCAAAGGCTGTTGCAGAGCATGAATTAAATGAAGACTATTGCCAGGGAATATGGGCTTCCTCGTATATACTGTATGCTCTGTCTATAAGGGTCAGACATACTGAGAGACATCCTCGTATATACTGTATGCTCTGTCTATAAGGGTCAGACATACTGAGAGACATCCTCGTATATACTGTATGCTCTGTCTATAAGGGTCAGACATACTGAGAGACATCCTCGTATATACTGTATGCTCTGTCTATAAGGGTCAGACATACTGAGAGACATCCTTGTATATACTGTATGCTCTGTCTATAAGGGTCAGATTTATACTGAGAGACATCCTCGTATATACTGTATGC
The DNA here is from genome assembly GCF_045679555.1 of Salvelinus alpinus. Lineage (NCBI taxonomy): Eukaryota > Metazoa > Chordata > Actinopteri > Salmoniformes > Salmonidae > Salvelinus > Salvelinus alpinus. The sequence continues at coordinate 20,266,460 of NC_092090.1, forward strand.
TCTGTCTATAAGGGTCAGACTTATACTGAGAGACATCCTCGTATATACTGTATGCTCTGTCTATAAGGGTCAGACTTATACTGAGAGACATCCTCGGGTGGGGTGCAACGATACAACGTTGCAGACAGAAATACAATTCATAAAGAAGGAGGATTCCCTATTCTACATGGAACTGAATCATTTATGTTCTACACAACATATTTCTACATGAATGTCCTGTGTTGCACCCTCCAGCACTCCCTCAGTCCCTGTTGGATTTCTTGGTCAGATGGTCTGGGAGCTCCACTCACACCAGCCAACTCTGTCATGTTGATTCAATTAGTCATGGGATTAGTTGCGAGACAGGCAAACACACACACACACACACATACATACACCACAGAGTGAGAGGATGGAGCTGAATCAAAAGTGAATGTCTCACTGGCTGTGTATATGTGTGGTGACAGGCACTGGAGCTCCTTTAGAGCAGTGAGCTTTCCCAGGCCAGTCCAGCTCAGCTCTTAAACTGAAAGTTACCCACAAGCCCCTTCTCCTCACTGAATAATTATTGACTAATGTAACAAATGAAATACCTCCCAAATTCAATGTTTAACTGTTACTGAGGTTTATGTCTGGTAAAACAACAAGGGGAATGTTGAGGCTTACCCGTAGTCTGATAAGGAATGCGCTGTTTGCATCGCTGAGGAGTGCCCAGGAAAGAATTAAATCCAACTGTTAGATGCTTCCCCCCCCCCCCCCCCCCCAAATCCAAATCATACTGCAAGCCAACATCATGTATAGGCTAGTGCTTATGAAGAACGGAGTAACAGCAATGCATGAAATCAACATTCTACATGTAGAAACCGGATTGTGTTTCCGAATATGATGTGCAAGTGACATCGTACTAACGTCCTAAGTCATACTTACAGGTCATACCTAATCTTTTCAATGGGCTTGAAGATCATATCATCAAATTGATGAAAACGTGGTCATTTAAGATATATATATACAATTATGTGTTTGTGGATTTACTTTTGTCAGATGCCATTTATGACGTTTTTGCGCTGAAGACCATTGTGCTACGTTTTTGACCATTGAATACCATTCAAAAAGCCTACAAAAGTAAAAAAGAAAATACAAGACTACTTCCTGAAAACGACCCTTTGCTAAGCCTCGTCCCAGAATTTTGGGCAACCAATTGCAGCGCTCCGACGGATAGCAACTGTCGCTAACCAAGCTTATGTTTGACCTGCCTCGAACAAACTCTAGTTTCAAACACACGGAAGCCATGGCAAATACAGAGTTTATATTTTTTTCTATTGTTTATATGGCTAAATAGTTGATCAATCCACCAGGGGTACTTGCAACAATGATTCCTGAAATGCAAAGCTTGTTTATGGAGTATTTTTCAAACTCGAAATTATAGTTTTGTTGCATTGTTTGCTAGCTGGTTATATTTTAGCTAGTTCTCATTGACTACCTATGAAAACGTCGCTGACGCTAGCTAGCTAGCCAGTTAAAGTAACTTGTTTTCTCCAAACAATAGGACATTTATAAATGTCATTGTATTTGCAAACAACTGTAATGCAGTTCAGATTAAATCTCCATCAGATCTTATTTGATACTTCTATTCGATCAAGGCCTCACATAGCAAATGAGCAATTACATTTTATGTTGACTAAATTCAACACTCTCATTGACCTCCATAGAAAACATCCCGCTTCCAATGTTCACGCTGTATTTTGGGACATATTTTGGGGCAGTCAGCTCTATTGCTACACCTCTTCCTCAGCCATCTCAGATGTTTTTATTTAAGTGAATAACATAATTTTTCACATGAGGGACGACTCGTCTGGATAGGTTCCACAATAAACCTACAAACATAAACATAGTTTCACATACAACACATAACGAAAACAGAGGTCATCATAGACATGGGTAATAGAACAGGAGTCCTCCTAACTGACTTCTGAATGGGTAGTAGAACAGGAGTCCTCCTAACTGAGTTCTGAATGGATAGTAGAACAGGAGTCCTCCTAACTGAGTTCTGAATGGGTAGTAGAACAGGAGTCCTCCTAACTGAGTTCTGAATGGGTAGTAGAACAGGAGTCCTCCTAACTGAGTTCTGAATGGGTAGTAGAACAGGAGTCCTCCTAACTGAGTTCTGAATGGGTAGTAGAACAGCAGTCCTCCTAACTGAGTTCTGAATGGGTAGTAGAACAGGAGTCCTCCTAACTGAGTTCTGAATGGGTAGTAGAACAGGAGTCCTCCTAACTGAGTTCTGAATGGGTAGTAGAACAGGAGTCCTCCTAACTGAGTTCTGAATGGGTAGTAGAACAGGAGTCCTCCTAACTGAGTTCTGAATGGGTAGTAGAACAGGAGTCCTCCTAACTGAGTTCTGAATGGGTAGTAGAACAGGAGTCTTCCTAACTGAGTTCTGAATGGGTAGTAGAACAGGAGTCCTCCTAACTGAGTTCTGAATGGGTAGTAGAACAGGAGTCTTCCTAACTGAGTTCTGAATGGGTAGTAGAACAGGAGTCCTCCTAACTGAGTTCTGAATGGGTAGTAGAACAGGAGTCTTCCTAACTGAGTTCTGAATGGGTAGTAGAACAACAGTCCTCCTAACTGAGTTCTGAATGGGTAGTAGAACAGGAGTCTTCCTAACTGAGTTCTGAATGGGTAGTAGAACAGGAGTCTTCCTAACTGAGTTCTGAATGGGTAGTAGAACAGGAGTCTTCCTAACTGAGTTCTGAATGGGTAGTAGAACAGGAGTCCTCCTAACTGAGTTCTGAATGGGTAGTAGAACAGGAGTCTTCCTAACTGAGTTCTGAATGGGTAGTAGAACAGGAGTCCTCCTAACTGAGTTCTGAATGGGTAGTAGAACAGGAGTCTTCCTAACTGAGTTCTGAATGGGTAGTAGAACAGGAGTCCTCCTAACTGAGTTCTGAATGGGTAGTAGAACAGGAGTCCTCCTAACTGAGTTCTGAATGGGTAGTAGAACAGGAGTCTTCCTAACTGACTTCTGAATGGGTAGTAGAACAGGAGTCCTCCTAACTGACTTCTGAATGGGTAGTAGAACAGGAGTCCTCCTAACTGAGTTCTGAATGGGTAGTAGAACAGGAGTCCTCCTAACTGAGTTCTGAATGGGTAGTAGAACAGGAGTCTTCCTAACTGAGTTCTGAATGGGTAGTAGAACAGGAGTCCTCCTAACTGAGTTCTGAATGGGTAGTAGAACAGGAGTCTTCCTAACTGAGTTCTGAATGGGTAGTAGAACAGGAGTCCTCCTAACTGAGTTCTGAATGGGTAGTAGAACAGGAGTCCTCCTAACTGAGTTCTGAATGGGTAGTAGAACAGGAGTCCTCCTAACTGAGTTCTGAATGGGTAGTAGAACAGGAGTCCTCCTAACTGAGTTCTGAATGGGTAGTAGAACAGGAGTCCTCCTAACTGAGTTCTGAATGGGTAGTAGAACAGGAGTCCTCCTAACTGAGTTCTGAATGGGTAGTAGAACAGGAGTCCTCCTAACTGAGTTCTGAATGGGTAGTAGAACAGGAGTCCTCCTAACTGAGTTCTGAATGGGTAGTAGAACAGGAGTCCTCCTAACTGAGTTCTGAATGGGTAGTAGAACAGCAGTCCTCCTAACTGAGTTCTGAATGGGTAGTAGAACAGGAGTCCTCCTAACTGAGTTCTGAATGGGTAGTAGAACAGGAGTCCTCCTAACTGAGTTCTGAATGGGTAGTAGAACAGGAGTCCTCCTAACTGAGTTCTGAATGGGTAGTAGAACAGGAGTCCTCCTAACTGAGTTCTGAATGGGTAGTAGAACAGGAGTCCTCCTAACTGAGTTCTGAATGGGTAGTAGAACAGGAGTCTTCCTAACTGAGTTCTGAATGGGTAGTAGAACAGGAGTCCTCCTAACTGAGTTCTGAATGGGTAGTAGAACAGGAGTCTTCCTAACTGAGTTCTGAATGGGTAGTAGAACAGGAGTCCTCCTAACTGAGTTCTGAATGGGTAGTAGAACAGGAGTCTTCCTAACTGAGTTCTGAATGGGTAGTAGAACAACAGTCCTCCTAACTGAGTTCTGAATGGGTAGTAGAACAGGAGTCTTCCTAACTGAGTTCTGAATGGGTAGTAGAACAGGAGTCTTCCTAACTGAGTTCTGAATGGGTAGTAGAACAGGAGTCTTCCTAACTGAGTTCTGAATGGGTAGTAGAACAGGAGTCCTCCTAACTGAGTTCTGAATGGGTAGTAGAACAGGAGTCTTCCTAACTGAGTTCTGAATGGGTAGTAGAACAGGAGTCCTCCTAACTGAGTTCTGAATGGGTAGTAGAACAGGAGTCTTCCTAACTGAGTTCTGAATGGGTAGTAGAACAGGAGTCCTCCTAACTGAGTTCTGAATGGGTAGTAGAACAGGAGTCCTCCTAACTGAGTTCTGAATGGGTAGTAGAACAGGAGTCTTCCTAACTGACTTCTGAATGGGTAGTAGAACAGGAGTCCTCCTAACTGACTTCTGAATGGGTAGTAGAACAGGAGTCCTCCTAACTGAGTTCTGAATGGGTAGTAGAACAGGAGTCCTCCTAACTGAGTTCTGAATGGGTAGTAGAACAGGAGTCTTCCTAACTGAGTTCTGAATGGGTAGTAGAACAGGAGTCCTCCTAACTGAGTTCTGAATGGGTAGTAGAACAGGAGTCTTCCTAACTGAGTTCTGAATGGGTAGTAGAACAGGAGTCCTCCTAACTGAGTTCTGAATGGGTAGTAGAACAGGAGTCCTCCTAACTGAGTTCTGAATGGGTAGTAGAACAGGAGTCCTCCTAACTGAGTTCTGAATGGGTAGTAGAACAGGAGTCCTCCTAACTGAGTTCTGAATGGGTAGTAGAACAGGAGTCTTCCTAACTGAGTTCTGAATGGGTAGTAGAACAGGAGTCCTCCTAACTGAGTTCTGAATGGGTAGTAGAACAGGAGTCTTCCTAACTGAGTTCTGAATGGGTAGTAGAACAGGAGTCCTCCTAACTGAGTTCTGAATGGGTAGTAGAACAGGAGTCTTCCTAACTGAGTTCTGAATGGGTAGTAGAACAACAGTCCTCCTAACTGAGTTCTGAATGGGTAGTAGAACAGGAGTCTTCCTAACTGAGTTCTGAATGGGTAGTAGAACAGGAGTCTTCCTAACTGAGTTCTGAATGGGTAGTAGAACAGGAGTCTTCCTAACTGAGTTCTGAATGGGTAGTAGAACAGGAGTCCTCCTAACTGAGTTCTGAATGGGTAGTAGAACAGGAGTCTTCCTAACTGAGTTCTGAATGGGTAGTAGAACAGGAGTCCTCCTAACTGAGTTCTGAATGGGTAGTAGAGCAGGAGTCTTCCTAACTGAGTTCTGAATGGGTAGTAGAACAGGAGTCCTCCTAACTGAGTTCTGAATGGGTAGTAGAACAGGAGTCTTCCTAACTGACTTCTGAATGGGTAGTAGAACAGGAGTCCTCCTAACTGACTTCTGAATGGGTAGTAGAACAGGAGTCCTCCTAACTGAGTTCTGAATGGGTAGTAGAACAGGAGTCCTCCTAACTGAGTTCTGAATGGGTAGTAGAACAGGAGTCTTCCTAACTGAGTTCTGAATGGGTAGTAGAACAGGAGTCCTCCTAACTGAGTTCTGAATGGGTAGTAGAACAGGAGTCTTCCTAACTGAGTTCTGAATGGGTAGTAGAACAGGAGTCCTCCTAACTGAGTTCTGAATGGGTAGTAGAACAGGAGTCCTCCTAACTGAGTTCTGAATGGGTAGTAGAACAGGAGTCCTCCTAACTGAGTTCTGAATGGGTAGTAGAACAGGAGTCCTCCTAACTGAGTTCTGAATGGGTAGTAGAACAGGAGTCCTCCTAACTGAGTTCTGAATGGGTAGTAGAACAGGAGTCCTCCTAACTGAGTTCTGAATGGGTAGTAGAACAGGAGTCCTCCTAACTGAGTTCTGAATGGGTAGTAGAACAGGAGTCCTCCTAACTGAGTTCTGAATGGGTAGTAGAACAGGAGTCCTCCTAACTGAGTTCTGAATGGGTAGTAGAACAGGAGTCTTCCTAACTGAGTTCTGAATGGGTAGTAGAACAGGAGTCCTCCTAACTGAGTTCTGAATGGGTAGTAGAACAGGAGTCTTCCTAACTGAGTTCTGAATGGGTAGTAGAACAGGAGTCCTCCTAACTGAGTTCTGAATGGGTAGTAGAACAGGAGTCTTCCTAACTGAGTTCTGAATGGGTAGTAGAACAACAGTCCTCCTAACTGAGTTCTGAATGGGTAGTAGAACAGGAGTCTTCCTAACTGAGTTCTGAATGGGTAGTAGAACAGGAGTCTTCCTAACTGAGTTCTGAATGGGTAGTAGAACAGGAGTCTTCCTAACTGAGTTCTGAATGGGTAGTAGAACAGGAGTCCTCCTAACTGAGTTCTGAATGGGTAGTAGAACAGGAGTCTTCCTAACTGAGTTCTGAATGGGTAGTAGAACAGGAGTCCTCCTAACTGAGTTCTGAATGGGTAGTAGAACAGGAGTCTTCCTAACTGAGTTCTGAATGGGTAGTAGAACAGGAGTCCTCCTAACTGAGTTCTGAATGGGTAGTAGAACAGGAGTCCTCCTAACTGAGTTCTGAATGGGTAGTAGAACAGGAGTCTTCCTAACTGACTTCTGAATGGGTAGTAGAACAGGAGTCCTCCTAACTGACTTCTGAATGGGTAGTAGAACAGGAGTCCTCCTAACTGAGTTCTGAATGGGTAGTAGAACAGGAGTCCTCCTAACTGAGTTCTGAATGGGTAGTAGAACAGGAGTCTTCCTAACTGAGTTCTGAATGGGTAGTAGAACAGGAGTCCTCCTAACTGAGTTCTGAATGGGTAGTAGAACAGGAGTCTTCCTAACTGAGTTCTGAATGGGTAGTAGAACAGGAGTCCTCCTAACTGAGTTCTGAATGGGTAGTAGAACAGGAGTCCTCCTAACTGAGTTCTGAATGGGTAGTAGAACAGGAGTCCTCCTAACTGAGTTCTGAATGGGTAGTAGAACAGGAGTCCTCCTAACTGAGTTCTGAATGGGTAGTAGAACAGGAGTCCTCCTAACTGAGTTCTGAATGGGTAGTAGAACAGGAGTCCTCCTAACTGAGTTCTGAATGGGTAGTAGAACAGGAGTCCTCCTAACTGAGTTCTGAATGGGTAGTAGAACAGGAGTCCTCCTAACTGAGTTCTGAATGGGTAGTAGAACAGGAGTCCTTCTAACTGAGTTCTGAATGGGTAGTAGAACAGGAGTCCTCCTAACTGAGTTCTGAATGGGTAGTAGAACAGGAGTCCTCCTAACTGAGTTCTGAATGGGTAGTAGAACAGGAGTCCTCCTAACTGAGTTCTGAATGGGTAGTAGAACAGGAGTCCTCCTAACTGAGTTCTGAATGGGTAGTAGAACAGGAGTCCTCCTAACTGAGTTCTGAATGGGTAGTAGAACAGGAGTCTTCCTAACTGAGTTCTGAATGGGCAGGAGAACAGCAGTCTTCCAGTAGTTAGCTCCTAACTGAGTCCTGAATAAGCAGTCTAGAAGCTCTTTCTCAGGTCAGAATCACAGTGTGATACCAATATGTTGTGATGTTGCTAGCTACTGTTAGCTCTATGTATAGGACTGTTTTACAATCCCACAAACAGTGGCCTTTTCTTTTGTGAAATCGTGTGGAACATTCCTTGCTGTCAATCACTCAAACTGCCAACTTAAAAGGGGTGGGCTAAATTCAAACGAATCCAGGCATCCTGCAGAAATGTGAAATGGCTGGAATCGAGGAAACATACTTTAAACTACTTCGGAAAATGTACTATTTCTAGTCTAATCTAATGTTGTAATTTATAGGTTGAGCTCTCCTGGACAAGATCCTCTGCTGAAAGCATGTATGCCAATGAAAATGTCCAAATATCTAATATTATGTCAAGAAAGAATGTGGGGGAATAAAGGGAGTATTCAATTCAAACCAAACCACAATACAAGGCTTCTCCTGTGAATGAATGGAAAAACATACTGTTTTAGACAGAGGTGCGGAGATACAGTGTTAGGGCCGAAGTGTTTGACTGGGATGTGATCCATGTTCTGTCGGCCACTCTGGGAAGACAGCCCTGTGTGTGTGTGTGTGTGTGAGGACAGCTATTCCCTGGCTAGCCCTGCTCCGGTCCTAACATTGTGTGGTGTGTTGGTCTAAGGTCCTGTATGGGATGGGTTTAGTCCCAGTTCGGGTGGAGAGTGATGCTGGACCAGTCCCTTCCTGACTGTATTTGTGTTCTCATGAGACTTTTACAGAACTAGGAGACACACACACGCACAAACACACACGCGCAAACACACACGCACAAACACACATGCACAAACACACTCCTCACTGATGTATGTGTGCTCCTGTGAGATGCTTCTGAAGAATACGGAAACTACAGGACTTCAACTTGTTCACACATCCACGCAAACACGCAGGGCAGTGGACCCACACCCACACTAACATGCAGGGCAGTGGACCCACACCCACACTAACATGCAGGACAGTGGACCCACACCCACACTAACATGCAGGACAGTGGACCCACACCCACACTAACATGCAGGACAGTGGACCCACACCCACACTAACATGCAGAGCAGTGGACCCACACCCACACTAACATGCAGGGCAGTGGACCCACACTAACATGCAGGGCAGTGGACCCACACCCACACTAACATGCAGAGCAGTGGACCCACACCCACACTAACATGCAGGGCAGTGGACCCACACCCACACTAACATGCAGGGCAGTGGACCCACACCCACACTAACATGCAGGGCAATGGACCCACACTAACATGCAGGCCAGTGGACCCACACTAACATGCAGGGCAGTGGACCCACACCCACACTAACATGCAGGGCAGTGGACCCACACCCACACTAACATGCAGGGCAGTGGACCCACACCCACACTAACATGCAGGGCAGTGGACCCACACTAACATGCAGGCCAGTGGACCCACACTAACATGCAGGCCAGTGGACCCACACTAACATGCAGGCCAGTGGACCCACACCCACACTAACATGCAGGGCAGTGGACCCACACCCACACTAACATGCAGGACAGTGGACCCACACTAACATGCAGGGCAGTGGACCCACACCCACACTAACATGCAGGGCAGTGGACCCACACCCACACTAACATGCAGGACAGTGGACCCACACTAACATGCAGGGCAGTGGACCCACACTAACATGCAGGGCAGTGGGCCCACACTAACATGCAGGACAGTGGACCCACACTAACATGCAGGGCAGTGGACCCACACTAACATGCAGGACAGTGGACCCACACCCACACTAACATGCAGAGCAGTGGACCCACACCCACACTAACATGCAGGACAGTGGACCCACACCCACACTAACATGCAGAGCAGTGGACCCACACCCACACTAACATGCAGGGCAGTGGACCCACACTAACATGCAGGACAGTGGACCCACACCCACACTAACATGCAGGACAGTGGACCCACACCCACACTAACATGCAGAGCAGTGGACCCACACCCACACTAACATGCAGGGCAGTGGACCCACACTAACATGCAGGGCAGTGGACCCACACCCACACTAACATGCAGAGCAGTGGACCCACACCCACACTAACATGCAGGGCAGTGGACCCACACCCACACTAACATGCAGGGCAGTGGACCCACACCCACACTAACATGCAGGGCAGTGGACCCACACTAACATGCAGGCCAGTGGACCCACACTAACATGCAGGGCAGTGGACCCACACCCACACTAACATGCAGGGCAGTGGACCCACACCCACACTAACATGCAGGGCAGTGGACCCACACCCACACTAACATGCAGGGCAGTGGACCCACACTAACATGCAGGCCAGTGGACCCACACTAACATGCAGGCCAGTGGACCCACACTAACATGCAGGCCAGTGGACCCACACCCACACTAACATGCAGGGCAGTGGACCCACACCCACACTAACATGCAGGACAGTGGACCCACACCCACACTAACATGCAGGACAGTGGACCCACACCCACACTAACATGCAGGGCAGTGGACCCACACCCACACTAACATGCAGGGCAGTGGACCCACACTAACATGCAGGGCAGTGGACCCACACTAACATGCAGGGCAGTGGACCAACACCCACACTAACACGCAGGGCAGTGGACCCACACCCACACTAACATGCAGGGCAGTGGACCCACACCCACACTAACATGCAGAGCAGTGGACCCACACCCACACTAACATGCAGGACAGTGGACCCACACCCACACTAACATGCAGGGCAGTGGACCCACACCCACACTAACATGCAGAGCAGTGGACCCACACCCACACTAACATGCAGGACAGTGGACCCACACCCACACTAACATGCAGGGCAGTGGACCCACACCCACACTAACATGCAGAGCAGTGGACCCACACCCACACTAACATGCAGGACAGTGGACCCACACTAACATGCAGGGCAGTGGACCCACACCCACACTAACATGCAGAGCAGTGGACCCACACCCACACTAACATGCAGGACAGTGGACCCACACTAACATGCAGGGCAGTGGACCCACACTACCATGCAGGGCAGTGGACCCACACCCACACTAACATGCAGAGCAGTGGACCCACACTCAGTTCTCTGGCACCAGCTACAACGTAACCCCAGAGAGAGTAGCCTATAGAATGATTATTACAATGGGACTCATTCTTTATCATTAGAAAACACCTGGAAACATAGCAATGTCATACAGATTCTATACAGAATGATGGATGCATTAATGTCTATGTTTTGACATGAGTTTGCTAGTGCTATGTGGTATGTTTTTCTCATCATGCCTATTAGTTGTGACTTAGTTCTATGTCGGCTATGTCATTTTGAGACGGGTCTGCTCAGCCTCCTTGTTCAGATCATTTCTGGCGCCAATGGAACCGTGCCCATTCTCCTACATCACATACAGACAGGTCTATACAACATAAGTGAAATTCAAGAGCTTGTTAAGGTGAAGCACCCAGTGTGTCTGCCTGTTCCTTGTTCCGAGGCCAGGTGTTTCTCTGTCTAACGGCTGTGATAGAGCCGCCAGGGAAGTCACCCCTAGAGCGGGCAGACACAGGGAGTGGTGGGTGAAGAGAAAGAGAGAGAGTGGTATTAGAGGGGAGGCGTGAGAAACGTATTCTAGTGGGCACACAGACGGCTGCTGGCACTCGCTGGCACACTGACCTGGCAATTAGCCTCTGACTCACAACACCCACAGCACACTCCTCTGACTGGCCAGTGAGGGAACAGAGAGAAACAGAGAGAGAGACACTCACAGCACGCTCCTCTGACTGGCCAGTGAGGGAACAGAGAGAAACAGAGAGAGAGACACTCACAGCACGCTCCTCTGACTGGCCAGTGAGGGAACAGAGAGAAACAGAGAGAGAGACACCCACAGCACGCTCCTCTGACTGGCCAGTGAGGGAACAGAGAGAAACAGAGAGAGAGACACTCACAGCACGCTCCTCTGACTGGCCAGTGAGGGAACAGAGAGAAACAGAGAGAGAGACACTCACAGCACGCTCCTCTGACTGGCCAGTGAGGGAACAGAGAGAAACAGAGAGAGAGACACCCACAGCACGCTCCTCTGACTGGCCAGTGAGGGAACAGAGAGAAACAGAGAGAGAGACACTCACAGCACGCTCCTCTGACTGGCCAGTGAGGGAACAGAGAGAAACAGAGAGAGAGACACTCACAGCACGCTCCTCTGACTGGCCAGTGAGGGAACAGAGAGAAACAGAGAGAGAGACACC
>NC_092090.1:20283251-20371299 GCF_045679555.1 Salvelinus alpinus
GGGCTATCTGCATTGTGTCCCACCCACCAACCCCTCTTTTCCGCTACTGCTACTCTCTGTTCATCATATATGTATAGTCACTTTAACCATACCTACATGTACATACTACCTCAATCAGCCTGACTAACCGGTGTCTGTATGTAGCCTCGCTACTTTTATAGCCTCGCTACTGTATACAGCCTGTCTTTTTACTGTTGTTTTATTTCTTTACTTACCTATTGTTCACCTAATACCTTTTTTGCACTATTGGTTAGAGCCTGTGACGCTTTACATAAAGGCCAAAGAGTTCAATCTTGGTTTCATCAAACCAGAGAATCTTGTTTCTCGTGGTCTGAGAGTCTTTTGGTCCCTTTTGGCAAACTCCAAGCGCATTGTCATGTGCCTTTTACTGAGGAGTGGCTTCCGTCTGGCCACTCTACCATAAAGGCCTGATTGGTGGAGTGCTGGAGAGATGGTTGTCATTCTCTGTCAGAGTGACCATCGGGTTCTTTGTCACCTCCCTGACCAAGGCCCTTCTCCCCCGATTGCTCAGTTTGGCCGGGCGGTCAGCTCTGGGAACTGTCTTGGTGGTTCCAAACTTCTTCCATTTAAGCATGATGTGTTCTTGGGGATCTTCAATGCTGCAGAAATGTTTTGGTACCCCTTCCCCAGATCTGTGCCTCGACACAATCCTGACTCTGAGCTCTAAAGACAATTCCTTCGACCTCATGGCTTGGTTTTTGCTCTGACATGCACTGCCAAATGTGGGACCTTATATAGACAGGTGTGTGCCTTTAAACAATTTAATCCATTTTAGAATCAGGCTGTAACTTAACAAAAATGTGGAAAATGTCAAGGGGTCTGAATACTTTCCCGAATGCTGCTTCACAGCAGGATTCTAAAACGGATGACTAACTTTTAGACAAACACATCACCTGAGAAAATGGCTCATGGTCACATAGAAAAACAACCACCCTAAGGTTCTACAATTATGTACAAAGGGTGGACCATTTGATTTTCATGTTCATAACCGCTCGGTTTGTGATTCATGTTATTTAAACATATGTCTGTGGATTACAATTTTCACCTGTTTACAGTGGTTGGAAGTTCCTAGCAGGCGAGGGATACATTCACTGTGTTGTGACAGCTCTAGCAAGCAGCATGTATGTCTACCGTCTTTCCCTGCCGCTCACTCTCTCTACTCTCCCCGTCCTCTCGGCCCACTCTTTTTAACATCCTGTGCTCACCGGGAAGATGCTTTGTGGCACTGGCAACGTCATTCCCTAGCTTCCAAGAGAGTTGAAGAAATAATAACAGCTGTGAGAATTGAAGGCCTGGAAGAGAAGCCAAGCTCAACTATCGTGACGAATGATGATGTTTTTTGAAGAGTATTCTTGGTCTTCAGGAAGTAATTCAAGATATCAGCATATGTAAAGTATAGTATCTACAAGAACAGGAAAAGTGGGCAAATGTGGTTTCTGGGTAAACTACCATTTAAATGATAAGGGAAGATAAGATAGATGTTATGGTCCACAAGGACACATTTGTATATGGACATCATAGCTGTACCATCACAAAAATACATGTTATACGCAAGACAAAATAGATTGAATGGCCACAATTTTCTTCCCGTCATATGAACTGATGTGAAAGAACTTGTCAGGTGAAAGTAAAGTCCTGGAAGGCATCTTCCATATTGCTTTGGTCAATTTGCTGAACAGTGCAGATGGAGGGAACAAGCAGAGGAGGCTACTTTAGACTATCGAGATGCACCCCGTGCCAAAATGAATCTTAAAACGTCTTTTTCCCCCCAGGAAGCCCTTTCCTGGTGTGACGACCATTAGATGGACATACTAGCTCACAATCCTTCACCCCATTAACAATCACGCTCAGCCATTGGCCAGTGTGTTTTAACTATTTTGTGCGGTCTCCTGTTACTTCACACGTGTGTGCGCACACACCTCAATAACCGTTGATCTCCTTTGTTTTCTTGGTGGAGAGAGGGAAGGAGTGGGGGAGGGGAGGAAAAAGGGGAGATGAATGGGCGGGAAGGACAGGGGTCAGACAACACAATGGGAACAGGTCTGTAAGAGGAGTGGAGAAATAGGGGAAGGACAGGGGTCAGACAACACAATGGGAACAGGTCTGTGAGAGGAGTGGAGAAATAGGGGAAGGACAGGGGTCAGACAACACAATGGGAACAGGTCTGTGAGAGGAGTGGAGAAATAGGGGAAGGACAGGGGTCAGACAACACAATGGGAACAGGTCTGTGAGAGGAGTGGAGAAATAGGGGAAGGACAGGGGTCAGACAACACAATGGGAACAGGTCTGTGAGAGGAGTGGAGAAATAGGGGAAGGACAGGGGTCAGACAACACAATGGGAACAGGTCTGTGAGAGGAGTGGAGAAATAGGGGAAGGACAGGGGTCAGACAACACAATGGGAACAGGTCTGTGAGAGGAGTGGAGAAATAGGGGAAGGACAGGGGTCAGACAACACAATGGGAACAGGTCTGTGAGAGGAGTGGAGAAATAGGGGAAGGACAGGGGTCAGACAACACAATGGGAACAGGTCTGTGAGAGGAGTGGAGAAATAGGGGAAGGACAGGGGTCAGACAACACAATGGGAACAGGTCTGTGAGAGGAGTGGAGAAATAGGGGAAGGACAGGGGTCAGACAACACAATGGGAACAGGTCTGTAAGAGGAGTGGAGAAATAGGGGAAGGACAGGGGTCAGACAACACAATGGGAACAGGTCTGTGAGAGGAGTGGAGAAATAGGGGAAGGACAGGGGTCAGACAACACAATGGGAACAGGTCTGTGAGAGGAGTGGAGAAATAGGGGAAGGACAGGGGTCAGACAACACAATGGGAACAGGTCTGTGAGAGGAGTGGAGAAATAGGGGAAGGACAGGGGTCAGACAACACAATGGGAACAGGTCTGTGAGAGGAGTGGAGAAATAGGGGAAGGACAGGGGTCAGACAACACAATGGGAACAGGTCTGTAAGAGGAGTGGAGAAATAGGGGAAGGACAGGGGTCAGACAACACAATGGGAACAGGTCTGTGAGAGGAGTGGAGAAATAGGGGAAGGACAGGGGTCAGACAACACAATGGGAACAGGTCTGTGAGAGGAGTGGAGAAATAGGGGAAGGACAGGGGTCAGACAACACAATGGGAACAGGTCTGTGAGAGGAGTGGAGAAATAGGGGAAGGACAGGGGTCAGACAACACAATGGGAACAGGTCTGTGAGAGGAGTGGAGAAATAGGGGAAGGACAGGGGTCAGACAACACAATGGGAACAGGTCGGTGAGAGGAGTGGAGAAATAGGGGAAGGACAGGGGTCAGACAACACAATGGGAACAGGTCTGTGAGAGGAGTGGAGAAATAGGGGAAGGACAGGGGTCAGACAACACAATGGGAACAGGTCTGTGAGAGGAGTGGAGAAATAGGGGAAGGACAGGGGTCAGACAACACAATGGGAACAGGTCTGTGAGAGGAGTGGAGAAATAGGGGAAGGACAGGGGTCAGACAACACAATGGGAACAGGTCTGTAAGAGGAGTGGAGAAATAGGGGAAGGACAGGGGTCAGACAACACAATGGGAACAGGTCTGTGAGAGGAGTGGAGAAATAGGGGAAGGACAGGGGTCAGACAACACAATGGGAACAGGTCTGTGAGAGGAGTGGAGAAATAGGGGAAGGACAGGGGTCAGACAACACAATGGGAACAGGTCTGTGAGAGGAGTGGAGAAATAGGGGAAGGACAGGGGTCAGACAACACAATGGGAACAGGTCTGTGAGAGGAGTGGAGAAATAGGGGAAGGACAGGGGTCAGACAACACAATGGGAACAGGTCTGTGAGAGGAGTGGAGAAATAGGGGAAGGACAGGGGTCAGACAACACAATGGGAACAGGTCTGTGAGAGGAGTGGAGAAATAGGGGAAGGACAGGGGTCAGACAACACAATGGGAACAGGTCTGTGAGAGGAGTGGAGAAATAGGGGAAGGACAGGGGTCAGACAACACAATGGGAACAGGTCTGTAAGAGGAGTGGAGAAATAGGGGAAGGACAGGGGTCAGACAACACAATGGGAACAGGTCTGTAAGAGGAGTGGAGAAATAGGGGAAGGACAGGGGTCAGACAACACAATGGGAACAGGTCTGTGAGATGAGTGGAGAAATAGGGGAAGGACAGGGGTCAGACAACACAATGGGAACAGGTCTGTGAGAGGAGTGGAGAAATAGGGGAAGGAAAGGGGTCAGACAACACAATGGGAACAGGTCTGTGAGATGAGTGGAGAAATAGGGGAAGGACAGGGGTCAGACAACACAATGGGAACAGGTCTGTGAGAGGAGTGGAGAAATAGGGCAAGGACAGGGGTCAGACAACACAATGGGAACAGGTCTGTGAGAGGAGTGGAGAAATAGGGGAAGGACAGGGGTCAGACAACACAATGGGAACAGGTCTGTGAGAGGAGTGGAGAAATAGGGGAAGGACAGGGGTCAGACAACACAATGGGAACAGGTCTGTGAGAGGAGTGGAGAAATAGGGGAAGGACAGGGGTCAGACAACACAATGGGAACAGGTCTGTAAGAGGAGTGGAGAAATAGGGGAAGGACAGGGGTCAGACAACACAATGGGAACAGGTCTGTGAGAGGAGTGGAGAAATAGGGGAAGGACAGGGGTCAGACAACACAATGGGAACAGGTCTGTGAGAGGAGTGGAGAAATAGGGGAAGGACAGGGGTCAGACAACACAATGGGAACAGGTCTGTGAGAGGAGTGGAGAAATAGGGGAAGGACAGGGGTCAGACAACACAATGGGAACAGGTCTGTGAGAGGAGTGGAGAAATAGGGGAAGGACAGGGGTCAGACAACACAATGGGAACAGGTCTGTGAGAGGAGTGGAGAAATAGGGGAAGGACAGGGGTCAGACAACACAATGGGAACAGGTCTGTGAGAGGAGTGGAGAAATAGGGGAAGGACAGGGGTCAGACAACACAATGGGAACAGGTCTGTGAGAGGAGTGGAGAAATAGGGGAAGGACTGGGGTCAGACAACACAATGGGAACAGGTCTGTGAGAGGAGTGGAGAAATAGGGGAAGGACTGGGGTCAGACAACACAATGGGAACAGGTCTGTAAGAGGAGTGGAGAAATAGGGGAAGGACAGGGGTCAGACAACACAATGGGAACAGGTCTGTGAGAGGAGTGGAGAAATAGGGGAAGGACAGGGGTCAGACAACACAATGGGAACAGGTCTGTAAGAGGAGTGGAGAAATAGGGGAAGGACAGGGGTCAGACAACACAATGGGAACAGGTCTGTGAGAGGAGTGGAGAAATAGGGGAAGGACAGGGGTCAGACAACACAATGGGAACAGGTCGGTGAGAGGAGTGGAGAAATAGGGGAAGGACAGGGGTCAGACAACACAATGGGAACAGGTCTGTGAGAGGAGTGGAGAAATAGGGGAAGGACAGGGGTCAGACAACACAATGGGAACAGGTCTGTAAGAGGAGTGGAGAAATAGGGGAAGGACAGGCGTCAGACAACACAATGGGAACAGGTCTGTGAGAGGAGTGGAGAAATAGGGGAAGGACAGGGGTCAGACAACACAATGGGAACAGGTCTGTGAGAGGAGTGGAGAAATAGGGGAAGGACTGGGGTCAGACAACACAATGGGAACAGGTCTGTAAGAGGAGTGGAGAAATAGGGGAAGGACAGGGGTCAGACAACACAATGGGAACAGGTCTGTGAGAGGAGTGGAGAAATAGGGGAAGGACAGGGGTCAGACAACACAATGGGAACAGGTCTGTGAGAGGAGTGGAGAAATAGGGGAAGGACTGGGGTCAGACAACACAATGGGAACAGGTCTGTGAGAGGAGTGGAGAAATAGGGGAAGGACAGGGGTCAGACAACACAATGGGAACAGGTCTGTAAGAGGAGTGGAGAAATAGGGGAAGGACAGGGGTCAGACAACACAATGGGAACAGGTCTGTGAGAGGAGTGGAGAAATAGGGGAAGAGGGAGAAATTGTAGACCAACTCTAGACAGTTGTTCTGGTACATTGATTGAAGTGCAAGGAGTTTCCCAGTGATGGCAAACTGTCTCATAATTGTCCTAGGGGAAGACACACCCTCTAATCTGCAGAAATGATACCTTTCAGGATTCAATTATTCATTTGGTATGTCTGAATAAAAAGTGTTATTGGTATTACTCAATGTAAATTAAGGGAAATTGTGAGCAAAATGATTAATTATATCACTTAAGTAAATTATTTTAAAAAGTGTTAATGAACATCTGTGGCCCCATCTAGTAAAACCCTCAATTACCTAAAATGTGTCATTGGTGTTACCGTCCTTTGTGTTGCTACTCCTACTGCTGGCATGTTATCATAATGGTAACAATTATTTTACGTCATTAAGCTGCCATATTATTTGATTTAGAATGGGAAGATGTACCCAAATACATTTAAATTAAATTAAATCTAGAAACATTAAGTAATTATTTTCCAAAATGCCATGTCCAAATGCCACCACATCTCAAGAATGACTCACACACATATCACTCCTGATTAATGAAACAAAAAACACACAATTTTCTTTATTTATTGCTTTCTGGTAAATACTGTACATTTTGCTTTATGTCTTGTACACAGATACCTTACCCAGAGCTCTCAACATAGCATATCAACAAGGCTCGCTAACGCTGTCCCCAAATAATAAAAAAACGTACAATCCCACTTTGCATCATATTTCTGTTTTTCCAAATGAAATGCCGCTCTTCAGGGGGCTGGGTACTGCAATTCAATTAGGTTGAGAGCAGAAATTAATTCAAGCCACTTCACTTAACAGCAAAACTGGATTTGAACGGGAACACTCGTCAATTATGCATAGCTGAAAGGGATTCTCCCGGGTAAAGACACAGCTGCATGTCCAGCTATTAAAACCCACTGGGCCGGTTTCCTAGACACAGATTAAGTCTAGTTCTGGACTAAAAAACATTTTCTAAGGAGGTTTTCAGCAAAACTGCTCTGTAATATAAAAGGCTCAGTGGCTCATTTTGAGTGACAGTTAGAGGGGTGATGATGGTGTAGCGATGGGGGACAGTATCCACTGGATGCTCTTTATGATGTCTGTCTCGGGTGTGTGTCGGTAGGAGTCAATCAGGAAACACACACACAGGCCTATTTGTTCTTGCTCAGTGTTCTCTGTTTCTCGCCGTGCTCCACTATCTTCTCCTCCACGTACAGTCCTTTACGCCGGCGAACACCGTTCATGTATTTCAGAGCCTGATTGGCGGAATCAGCCTTCTCTCCAAAGTGGAGGTACTCCTCTTCTGTGGTAGGAACCCAGGACGGATCACTGGAGATCACCTTGAGACACAGAGAGACACACAGAGAGACACACACAGAGACAGAGAGAGAGCGATTTAGTTTAAAATACATAAAGACAAATTTAGTTTGAAGTACATAAAGACAGATTTAGTTTGAAGTCCACCCCTGAGCAGGATAATGCTTCATTAAATGGACTATAGATACAAAGATCAGGACCTGTATCCCCAAAACATCTCAGAGTCAGGTCAACCCTGTCCATATTATCTTATTCTTTATGACTGAAAAGGCTAAACAGATCCTAGATCAGCACTTCTACTCTGAGACACTTTGTGGATACGGGCCCTGACCTATAAACATGAACAGATGTAAAGCATGGAGCGGACACTGGAATCTACCCCACATGACAAAGAACCCAGTCTTGGCTAAGCTTTGCCCAGCAGTGGTGGCAGACAAGGAAGGGATCATGGCTACTGTTATCCAACTCAGCTGCTCCCTGTCTTTCTCCCTCTACCTCCCCCTCTCTCCCCCTCTAGCTCGCTACCTGGCTCTTTCTCCACCCCCCTCTCATCTCTCCCCCTCTAGCTCCCTACCTGGCTCTTTCTCCACCCCCCCCTCTAGCTCCCTAGCTGGCTCTTTCTCCAACCCCCACCCCTCTCTCCCCCTCTAGCTCCCTACCTGGCTCTTTCTCCACCCCCCCCCCCTCTCTCCCCCTCTAGCTCCCTACCTGGCTCTCTCCCTAGCTGGCTCTTTCTCCACCCCCCTCCCCTCTCTCCCCCTCTAGCTCCCTAGCTGGCTCTTTCTCCACCCCCCCCCCCCTCTCTCCCCCTCTAGCTCCCTACCTGGCTCTTTCTCCACCCCCCTCCCCTCTCTCCCCCTCTAGCTCCCTACCTGGCTCTTTCTCCACCCCCCTCCCCTCTCTCCCCCTCTAGCTCCCTACCTGTCTCTTTCTCCACCCCCCCCCCCTCTCTCCCCCTCTAGCTCCCTACCTGGCTCTCTCCCTAGCTGGCTCTTTCTCCACCCCCCTCCCCCCCTCTAGCTCCCTACCTGGCTCTCTCCCTAGCTGGCTCTTTCTTCACCCCCCCCCCCTCTCTCCCCCTCTAGCTCCCTACCTGGCTCTCTCCCTAGCTGGCTCTTTCTCCACCCCCCCCCCCTCTCTCCCCCTCTAGCTCCCTAGCTGGCTCTCTCCCCACCCCCCTCCCCTCTCTCCCCCTCTAGCTCCCTACCTGGCTCTCTCCCTAGCTGGCTCTTTCTCCACCCCCCCCCTCTCTCCCCCTCTAGCTCCCTACCTGGCTCTCTCCCTAGCTGGCTCTCTCCCCACCCCCCTCCCCCTCTCTCCCCCTCTAGCTCCCTACCTGGCTCTCTCCCTAGCTGGCTCTCTCCCCACCCCCCTCCCCCTCTCTCCCCCTCTAGCTCCCTACCTGGCTCTCTCCCTAGCTGGCTCTCTCCCCACCCCCCTCCCCCTCTCTGCCTCCATCAGGCTCTGACAGGAGGGGAGGTTATAGAGATACATGTGTTCTTCCAAAGCAGTCAGTCACACAGACATCCAGATCAACACTGTGTCACTGTGTTCTAGAGGAGAGAGACTGTGTGTGTTTGTTGAGGAGGGCCTGGCTATGTGCAACCTGCTGAGGAGATGAGGCAATGCCTTCTGCTGCTTCACACACACACCATGCCACAATTACTGTACCAGTGTGTACGTGGGCCCCTGCACCTGGCCGTTAGGGGCCCCGAGTGACAGACTCTGGTTGCAGGCAACAGATGGTAGAGGAGGAACAACACCAGACAGATTACGAGGTTGCACACACACACACACACACACACACACACACACACACACACACACACACACACACACACACACACACACACACACACACTTGGGTCCAGTAGGGCGAAAGGGTGTGTGTTTCATTGTGTGTGTACGTGTGCAGGGTTAGAGTGGCGGGGGTTCAGCTCTAACTGTAACGGGGGGAAGGTACCAACAGGGGGGCTGAAACACACAAACACACTAGTATGCACGAGCGCACACAAGCAAAGACACACACAGGTCTTTGATTTAATCTGCTCTCTGCGGCCCCTGTTGTGTGCATCCCTTCGGTTACTTATCTTTACAGGGGCCTTTGTCTCACTGCTGTGTGTGTGTTTGTGAGTGAGAGAGAGAGAGAGAGCTTTTGTCACTGCGCTCCATGAAGCGTGTCAGTGGGCCTCACCTACATTAGCCTGAATGAAAACACACACACACACACACACACACACACACACACACACACACACACACACACACACACACACACACACACACACACACACACACACACACACACACACACACACACACACACACGCTAGTCCCTGAACTACAACACAAAGGGAGGAAAAAAGTTATTGTCACAACCTCTTTCTCATGCTAATCTAATGTAAATCCATAACATTACACACATAGCTAACACAACAATACAACACTCACAGAAGAGCTCTCTCTCTGTCACTAAACACTATTCATATGTTAAATAAATATGAAGTCCATAGAAAATCAATGATAAACTAAATGCTAACAGTAGCTTGCATCTAATTTAAATAGACTAGATGTATAGAATAGATTCAGATAGAAGCAAGTTGGAGTCTACTAAAACCCCATTGTTATTGTCTATGGAGTAACTATCTATGTTGTCATGATTGTCTATGGAGTAACTATCTATGTTGTCATGATTGTCTATGGAGTAACTATCTATGTTGTCATGACTGTCTATGGAGTAACTATCCATGTTGTCATGATTGTCTATGGAGTAACTATCTATGTTGTCATGACTGTCTATGGAGTAACTATCCATGTCATGATTGTCTATGGAGTAACTATCTATGTTGTCATGACTGTCTATGGAGTAACTATCCATGTCATGATTGTCTATGGAGTAACTATCTATGTTGTCATGATTGTCTATGGAGTAACTATCTATGTTGTCATGACTGTCTATGGAGTAACTATCCATGTCATGATTGTCTATGGAGTAACTATCCATGTCATGATTGTCTATGAAGTAACTATCCATGTCATGATTGTCTATGGAGTAACTATCTATGTTGTCATGACTGTCTATGGAGTAACTATCTATGTTGTTATCCATGTTGTCATGACTGTCTATGTAGTAACTATCTATGTTGTCATGATTGTCTATGGAGTGACCATCTATGTTGTCATGATTGTCTATGTAGTAACTATCTATGTTGTCATGATTGTCTATGGAGTGACCATCTATGTTGTCATGACTGTCTATGGAGTAACTATCTATGTTGTCATGATCGTCTATGGAGTAACTATCTATGTTGTCATGACTGTCTATGGAGTAACTATCCATGTCATGATTGTCTATGGAGTAACTATCTATGTTGTCATGACTGTCTATGGAGTAACTATCTATGTTGTCATGACTGTCTATGGAGTAACTATCTATGTTGTCATCCATGTTGTCATGACTGTCTATGTAGTAACTATCCATGTTGTCATGATTGTCTATGGAGTGCCCATCTATGTTGCCATGATTGTCTATGGAGTAACTATCTATGTTGTCATGACTGTCTATGGAGTGACTATCTATGTTGTCATGATTGTCTATGAAGTAACTATCTATGTTGTCATGACTGTCTATGGAGTGACTATCTATGTTGTCATGATTGTCTATGGAGTAACTATCTATGTTGTCATGACTGTCTATGGAGTAACTATCCATGTCATGATTGTCTATGGAGTAACTATCTATGTTGTCATGACTGTCTATGGAGTGACTATCTATGTTGTCATGATTGTCTATGGAGTAACTATCTATGTTGTCATGACTGTCTATGGAGTGACTATCTATGTTGTCATGATTGTCTATGGAGTGACTATCTATGTTGTCATGATTGTCTATGGAGTAACTATCTATGTTGTCATGACTGTCTATGGAGTGCCCATCTATGTTGCCATGATTGTCTATGGAGTAACTATCTATGTTGTCATGACTGTCTATGGAGTGACTATCTATGTTGTCATGATTGTCTATGGAGTAACTATCTATGTTGTCATGATCGTCTATGGAGTAACTATCCATGTTGTCATGACTGTCTATGGAGTAACTATCTATGTTGTCATCCATGTTGTCATGACTGTCTATGTAGTAACTATCCATGTTGTCATGACTGTCTATGGAGTGCCCATCTATGTTGTCATGATTGTCTATGGAGTAACTATCTATGTTGTCATGACTGTCTATGGAGTGACTATCTATGTTGTCATGACTGTCTATGGAGTAACCATCCATGTTGTCATGACTGTCTATGGAGTAACTATCTATGTTGTCATGACTGTCTATGGAGTAACTATTTATGTTGTCATGACTGTCTATGGAGTAACTCTCTATGTTGTCATGACTGTCTATGGAGTAACTATCTATGTTGTCATGATTGTCTATGGAGTAACCATCCATGTTGTCATGACTGTCTATGGAGTAACTATCTATGTTGTCATGACTGTCTATGGAGTAACTATCTATGTTGTCATGATTGTCTATGGAGTAACTATCTATGTTGTCATGACTGTCTATGGAGTAACTATCTATGTTGTCATGACTGTCTATGGAGTAACTATCTATGTTGTCATGATTGTCTATGGAGTAACTATCTATGTTGTCATGACTGTCTATGGAGTAACTATCTATGTTGTCATGACTGTCTATGGAGTAACTATCTATGTTGTCATGATTGTCTATGGAGTAACTATCTAACTGCTGCAGATAATGACAGAGTCATGTAAATTAAACTGGACAGACCTGTTTTAATGAAGCTCACACACAAAGGCTGACAACAATGTGCTGGTAGGGGGTGGGTGTGTGGAGCAACGGGGGAATCTAATACTGAGTGACATGCTGTGTGTTGTAATGAATTTGCATAGCGTGTGTGTCACATCTAGTTTCAAGTTTCAACGTTTATTCACCATGTGCCGAGGATACAACAGGTGTAAAACAATACAGTAACATTCTTACCTTGAGAGCTCTTTCCCAACAGCGTTTATAATAAAAAAGAATAATATAGATAATAATAACAAATAAAAGCAGTGTGTGTGTGTGGTGTCTCTTCTGCCTGGCAGTGTGACATCAGGTCAGACCGTAAAGCTGTTCACTAGGCTTGTGTGTGTGTGTGTGTGTGTGTGAGAGAGAGACACCGGGCTGCACACGCTCATTAACAACGGCCGGCGCTCTCGGCCAATTAAATTAGCCGACCTTGAACAATAACCACTTAAACCCTCAGACAGACAGGAGCACACACACGCACACACACACACACACACACACACACACACACACAAAATAAGAAACACGTAATACACATACCCATGACATAGATACAGTGGGGTCCGAAATTTTTGACCCCCTTGATAAAGATGAGCAAAAATGACTGTATAAAATAAATGATAAAACTAGAGTACATTGCATTAGGCTTGAGAGGTTCCCAGATTTCACAATGTCATACTGCTCTTCTGCCATCCTGGGATTTACGGATTTACCGGCATTGCACACAAAGGGGCGCTAAAAACAAAAAGCCCATTGGAATGCTAACAAAATTAGCACAAGTAATAGCGAAATCACATATACCTTGTTAGGTAAATGCTAACAAGCAAAAATGAACAAACTAATTGCAAAGACAAGCAGATCCAACTCATAAAGTTATACAAGTATAGCTAGTAGTTACCGAATGTCATTTTTGGTGAATGTAGACATTTACAAGTGTATGTGAACGAGAGAAATTGTGCAAATGAACCAAATGTTATGATGCATGTTTTTCTGAAGGAAAAGCATCATGTGTACACGATAGCAGTGGAGAAGAATGGAGGATGGAAAAAACGCTAGTAGGAAGCACAGGGGGAAAAATGGCAGCTGTACAGAACTAGGATAACAGAGCTCTCAGACTTCTAAAACACGGTAGAAACACAGTTATAATATATCTGATGGCAAAAAAAAAAAAAGTAGTGCTCTTTATAGGGATTAGAGAAAAGAGTTACCAGGACAAAAGTAGTGCACTATATTGGGAATAGGGTGCCCAGGTCAAAACTAGTGCTCTATATATAGGGAATAGGGTGCCCAGGTCAAAACTAGTGCTCTATATATAGGGAATAGGGTGCCCAGGTCAAAACTAGCGCTCTATATAGGGAATAGGGTGCCCAGGTCAAAACTAGTGCTCTATATATAGGGAATAGGGTGCCCAGGTCAAAACTAGTGCTCTATATATAGGGAATAGGGTGCCCAGGTCAAAACTAGCGCTCTATATAGGGAATAGGGTGCCCAGGTCAAAACTAGCACTCTATATAGGGAATAGGGTGCCCAGGTCAAAACTAGTGCTCTATATAGGGAATAGGGTGCCAATTTGGATGCACAAATTGAAAAGACAGTTGTTTGAGGTTTCAATGTCTACAGTCCACAAGTTGGTATGGTAAAGAAGTGGGATTTTTGTCTGTATATAAAAGGGGTATAATAAGGATGAGCCAGAGATGGTCAGAGAAGTCATGTATTGATGTCAATGGGAGACTAGTTAGGATTCACCTCATACTGGAACTAATAGGGAACAGGGCTATGAGTTCCAGAGACAAGGGTGAAATAAACACTGACCCTAGTTCAGTATTGTGATTTCCTTTATTCCTTCATTTATGAAAAACCATTAAATTATTAAGAGCTAAAAATACAAGCACCTGTTTTCAGACTGATGAGTTGCAGCTCACAACCCCCCCACGGAGTGAGCCTTGCATGTGTTTTTGTCTGTGTGTGTGTGTGTGTATGTGTGTTGTATGCTTGCTGTGTGTGAGTTGTATGCCTGCTGTGTGTGTGTCTGCACAAAGATGCACACGACAGGGTGTATGTGTGAGCGCGCCTCACCTCCCAGTGGCTGAAGACCAGTTGTGGACTAGCCAATCCACTGGTTCTCTTGCGTATCTCGTCAGCGAATCCGAAGCTCTCGGCCACAGGAAGGACGGCCTTGATGATGAACATCTCTGTCCCCTCCTTCATCTCCTCCTGTAACACTCGGCCCTCCCTCTTCCCCAGGACCCCGTACACACGACCTGGACACACACACACACGATAATTAGTAGAAGTGGCTTAACGTGTACTCTGGCCATGTATTCAGTGTGGCTAGCTATATACAATCTAATCAAATGATTGACCACATCGATTCACACACACAATCTAATCCAACTATGTATACACTCTATTTATGCATGATCTAATTGATTAGATCTAAATAATGGACACGATGTAATGAAAGTATTGATGAAGTCTATTTCTACACTAAATGTTACGCAACCAACATCTACTATAATATACATCATGGAATTAAAATATGGATCACATTCATCGATACTAAAGAAACTAAGTTCTCCTAATGGGGGTATATAGAGCGGATAGCATTGGTATTCACAACAGGCTAGCAGGAGAGCGTGACAAACGCCCCATTTAAAGGGATGCTAGCGTTGCAGAAGTGAGTAAAAAGTCATATTGTTTCTGAAATGGGCTCATAATAACACACTTAATTCTGGTGTTGATTTGGCTGGCTGTAAATGGATGTGACTGCTAAACGTGCTGTTTAAATATGGTTTATTATCTGTTTATTGATTATCCGTAACAGAAGTTGGGCAAGGCTCATTTGAATCTTAATGACCAAAAGTAGTGCACTATACAGGGAATAGGGTGCCATTTGGGACCAACGTTAGAAAACAAGAGTTGGTGATCAGTTACACTACAAAGACACACATTAGAATAGTTCTAGAGCATAGATAGTAATAATGCGGGTTGTCAAATCACATTTTATTGGTCATATACACACATTTAGCAGATGTTATTGCGGGTGTAGCGAAATGCTTGTGTTTCTAGCTCCAACAGTGCAGTAATATCTAACAATTCACAACAATACACACAAAACTAAAGTAAAAGAATGGAGTTAAGAAATATATAAATATTAGGACGAGTAATGTTGGAGTGGCATTGACTAAATACAGTAGAATAGAGTACAGAATATACATGTGAGATGAGTAAAGCAGTATGTAAACATGATTAAAGTGACTAGTGTTCCATTATTAAAGTGGCCAGTGAATATAGGGCAGCAGCCTCTAAGGTGCAGGGTTGAGTAACCGGGTGGTAGCCGGCTACTGATGGCTATTTAAATATCAACCAATACTGTACCATCATAAATCTTTACTCTGTGTTTCAGTGGACGAGTTAAGAGATGTCTTCCCTACACCGGGGATGGGATAATATACCAGTCCAATGGACTCCTATCACACTAGAATGTGGGTTTTGTGCAGCAACTTCACCCTCCACCTGGTGTAACATTCTTGGTAGTTTAGTTGTCATGTTGTGGCTTGAATGTCCTGACAAGATGTATCAGTCATTTGTATCTGAATAGAAGCTGCTATATTTCCCTCCTCCTCCTCCTGTGTGGTTTAGAAAGCAGTAATGCCTCCAGGAAAGATTGAAGAAGCAGATCTGAAGGTGTGTGTGTTGTGTTTTAGCTATTTACCTAAGACCTCAGTGGTTAGTTTGTGTTTTAGCTATTTACCTAAGACCTCAGTGGTTAGTTTGTGTTTTAGCTATTTACCTAAGACCTCAGTGGTTAGTTTGTGTTTTAGCTATTTACCTAAGACCTCAGTGGTTAGTTTGTGTTTTAGCTATTTACCTAAGACCTCAGTGGTTAGTTTGTGTTTTAGCTATTTACCTAAGACCTCAGTGGTTAGTTTGTGTTTTAGCTATTTACGTAAGACCTCAGTGGTTAGTTTGTGTTTTAGCTATTTACGTAAGACCTCAGTGGTTAGTTTGTGTTTTAGCTATTTACCTAAGACCTCAGTGGTTAGTTTGTGTTTTGCCCAGCGTGTGTTCTATCGTGTGTGTGTGTGTCTGTGTGTTATATTGTGTGTGTTCTGCCGTGTGTCTGTGTGTTCTGCCGTGTGTCTGTGTGTTCTGCCGTGTGTCTGTGTGTTCTGCCGTGTGTCTGTGTGTTCTGCCGTGTGTCTGTGTGTTCTGCCGTGTGTCTGTGTGTTCTGCCGTGTGTGTCTGTGTGTTCTGCCGTGTGTGTCTGTGTGTTCTGCCGTGTGTCTGTGTGTTCTGCCGTGTGTCTGTGTGTTCTGCCGTGTGTCTGTGTGTTCTGCCGTGTGTCTGTGTGTTCTGCCGTGTGTCTGTGTGTTCTGCCGTGTGTCTGTGTGTACTGCTAAGCCTCTTACCTAACACCTCTGCTGTAGCCATGATTTCACAGGTGTACATAGCAGCCATGAGTCTCTGAGGTTTGGCCTGGAACGCGTGCCGACAAGCCTCCTTCACAGCAGCTATGAGCTGGCCAGAGAACGGCCCGTAGCAGTCCACTAGCCCGGCCCCAACCTCGGCCCTGCGTCTCCCCTGGCTCGCCTCAGCAACGGCACCCTCTGCCTGGGAAGGCGTCTCACCCGCTCCCCCTGCCTTGCCTGAGGCCTCCTGCTGTCCTGCAGCCTCACCGGGGCTTTTGGAAACAGATGCATCAAGGGAGTTGGAGTCTTCTTCAGTCACAGAGGCCAGGTGGGTGCGCTGGGTGGGGAAGTTCATGTCCCATCTCTCCACAGAGAAGCAGACGCCCATGAGGGGCTCCTCGCACATGGGACCAGAGAGGGTGGCGAGCTGGAAACCGCTGACAACGCTGTTGTCAAAGTCTCGGATGGCGCTGGCCTCAGCTTTCTCCCCTCCCTCTTTCTCTCCTTTCTCTCGTTGGAGGCAGTGCCACACGGATGGTCTCTGGTACCCCTCTACGCTGTTAAGGAGGATGTTTGGTCCATACCTAATAAGAACAACATGGACATATTAATTACCATGAAATACCTGCATAGCACACAATTTAATCTCAATACCATGAAATATCATCCCAACCCATATGAAACACCCCGGAATACCTGCATAGCCTCTCATCCCAACCCATATGAAACACCCCGAAATACCTGCATACCCTCTCATCCCAACCCATATGAAACACCCCGAAATACCTGCATAGCCTCTCATCCCAACCCATATGAAACACCCTGAAATACCTGCATACCCTCTCATCCCAACCCATATGAAACACCCTGAAATACCTGCATACCCTCTCATCCCAACCCATATGAAACACCCTGAAATACCTGCATACCCTCTCATCCCAACCCATATGAAACACCCTGAAATACCTGCGTGGTCCAAAGGCCCATATCCGGTCCACGGCATTCCTCCACTTCCTCCCCTGCAGCAGGACCTCCAGCCTGCTCTTCAGCTCCATCAGGGCATCCAGGGTCCAGGTACTCATGTCCAGGGTCCTCCCCTCCCTCTGGGCCTGACCTGCCTGTTCCAGTGTCCGGATCAAGTCAGCACTACCCTCCAGCAGAAGAGTCACCTCTACACAACACAGGACACTTTTTGATCAGGATCAGAGCCCAGATTTACTCAACTTTCTTAAGAAGAAATTTCTTCTTAACTGCCATGTTTTCCCTTAACTACAGACATAAGAAGAAAGTTAAGCAAAGTTGCTATTCCTTAAAAAAGGCGATGTTCTGTTTCTCCTTAAGCAAAAGGTGAAGGGCTTCCTATAGTCTGACAACAACAAACACACACACCCTCAACTCTCTCTCACCTTCGGGTAGTGGTATGGCCCGTACCCCCACGGTGGCCTGTCTGTTGGGGGTGGTGAGGGTCAACAGGCCGCTGGGGTCCAGGTGCAGGGTGTCTGACTCTTTCACCTGGTGGAGCACAGCCACCTACACACACACACACACACACACACACACACACACACACACACACACACACACACACACACACACACACACACACACACACACACACACACACACACACACACACACACACACACACACACACACACACACACACACACACACACACAGAGGAGAGTAGGGTTAGCTACTGCACATAGATTGCTGCTGCATCTTCAATTGTAGCACACTACTAATATATGGGGTGTCGTTTGAGATGTCAACAGATGTTATAAGATAGACACACACACCACACCCTCAACGTACACACACACCTTCTGTTGTTTCCCCAGGTCTTCATTGACCATGTCCACTTTGGGTGGTCTGATCACGGTCTCTCTGAATGGGATGATAGGCTTGGAGGCACTGATCTCAATCTTGGCAAACCTGGACGATGAGAAGAACACAGAGACTCAGATGTAGGGTTCCCAAAACTCTGGTAAATTTCCACAAATTCCCGGGTTTTCCAGAAATCCCAATAGGAAGATTCCTGGATTCAGGCGGAAATAAGCAGAAATTCTGGAATCCTCCATCCAGGATTTCTGGAAAAGCTGGAAAAGTTACAAAGATGTGTAGTGAGAAGGAGATGGAATACTCACATGCAGCAACACAAATGAAGTTGTCATCTCTGAGTAAGAGCAAGTAGGACAACCCATGCATTGTAAATGTGCTGTATTACTGGGTACGAGAGCCAGAACAAACTCAACAGAATACGATACATAAAGACACATTGGCATCTTAAGAGAGTGCTGAAAACTTTCACGTCTGCGTTTTTATTTTCCAAAACAATAACACCTGTCAGATATTATTAGGCTCTCCCGCCCATGCTGAGCCAAGCACAGCATATTCAAATCATCTGTCATAGCTCACCTTGCGAGCACACACACACACACACACACACACACACACACACACACACACACACACACACACACACACACACACACACACACACACACACACACACACACACACACACACACACACACACACCTTCAAGTCTGCTTCTTCAATCTTTCTAAACCACACAGGAGGAGGATGAGGGAAATATAGCAGCTTCTATTCAGATACAAATGACTGATACATCTTGTCAGGACATTCAAGCCACAACATGACAACTGCAGGGCAGCAGGTAGGCTAGCGGTTAGAGAATTGGGCCAGTAACGGAAAGGTTGCTGGTTCAAATCCCCAAGCCGACAAGGTGAAAAGAATCTGTTGATGTGCCCTTGAGCAAGGCACTTAACCGTAATTGCTCCTGTAAGTTGCTCTAGATAACGTCTGCTAAATGATTAAAATGATTAAAAAATCTAGATTAAAAAACGACCAAGAATGTTACATTACGTGGAGGGTGAACTTGCGCCTAAACGCTGATATTTGGTCATTTTCTCCACTAATGGTTTAGGTTAGGATTGGGGGAGGGGAAGCTGATCCTGGATCTGTACCTGGGGAAACTTCACTTGTTCTGTTTTTTGCCTAATGAACACAACCCTGCGCTGGTGAGACCAAGCTTCAGGTCTGGTTCTCCTATAAAATGACGTCATTAGGTTATCACTGCTGAAACACTCAGAGGGATACAGAGAGGGTCACTTTAGGAAAAGAAAACAAGTGTGCTTCCCAAATGGCACCCTATTCCTGTAGTGCACTACTTTAGACCAGGGCCCATAAAGCCCTGGTCAAAAGCAGTGCATTACATCAGTAAAATGGTTCCATTTGGGACAGGTACACTGTCTATCTGTCTACTATCTCTCCGACTGCCAAGACCAACAGCCAAGTACTGTCAAAGTTTATTGACACAAACAGGCAATCCCTTGTCTGATCCTGGGTCACTTGGTCCTTCCTAAACTGGCCGTGTGTGTGTGTGTGTCAGTGTTTGGGCTGAGAGACGTCACGACTTCCGTCCACACAACCAGAACCAGCTCATCTCGTTACCCAGCGTGTCACGTTATAAACACACACACACACACACACACACACACACACACACACACACACACACACACACACACACACACACACACACACACACACACACACACACACACACACACACACACACACACACACACACACACACACACACACATATATATATAATCCAGTTAGAGTCAGTCCATACAAAAACAGGGCAGAAAACAAGTAATCCTCTTCCCATTCCGCTCTCTCCATTCCTCCCTCTTTCTCTCCCTCTCTCTCTCTCCCTCTCTCTCCCTCGCTCTCCTTCCTCTCTCACTGATGTTTACTAGAAGCATCTCAGAAGTGCTGGAGCGTTCCCTGAATCCAATGTAGACAGCAAACTGTGTGGTTGTTTGAAGATGGGGGTTATTCTGGGTGCTGTGGGTGTTGGTTGTTTCTTTAAATCTCACTAAGACTTGGAATGCATCCCAAATGCCACCCCACTCCCTATATAGTGCACTCCTTTAGACCGGAACCCCACTACCTATATAGTGCACTCCTTTAGACCGGAACCCCACTACCTATATAGTGCACTCCTTTAGACCAGAACCCCACTACCTATATAGTGCACTCTTTTAGACCAGAACCCCACTACCTATATAGTGCACTCCTTTAGACCAGAACCCCACTACCTATATAGTGCACTCCTTTAGACCGGAACCCCACTACCTATATAGTGCACTCCTTTAGACCAGAACCCCACTACCTATATAGTGCACTCCTTTAGACCAGAACCCCACTACCTATATAGTGCACTCCTTTAGACCAGAACCCCACTATCTATATAGTGCACTCCTTTAGACCAGAACCCCACTACCTATATAGTGCACTCCTTTAGACCGGAACCCCACTACCTATATAGTGCACTCCTTTAGACCAGAACCCCACTACCTATATAGTGCACTCCTTTAGACCAGAACCCCACTACCTATATAGTGCACTCCTTTAGACCAGACATCATTACACACATCCAGTAATGAAGCAGGGAGATATGACTTATTCAGTGGGAGAGGAGAAATACACACATCCAGTAATGAAGCAGGGAGATATGACTTATTCAGTGGGAGAGGAGAAATACATACATCCAGTAATCAAGCAGGGAGATATGACTTATTCAGTGGGAGAGGAGAAATACATACATCCAGTAATGAAGCAGGGAGATATGACTTATTCAGTGGGAGGAGAAATACAAACATCCAGTAATGAAGCAGGGAGATATGACTTATTCAGTGGGAGAGGAGAAATACATACATCCAGTAATGAAGCAGGGAGATATGACTTATTCAGTGGGAGAGGAGAAACACATACATCCAGTAATGAAGCAGGGAGATATGACTTATTCAGTGGGAGGAGAAATACATACATCCAGTAATGAAGCAGGGAGATATGACTTATTCAGTGGGAGAGGAGAAATACATACATCCAGTAATGAAGCAGGGAGATATGACTTATTCAGTGGCAGGAGAAATACATACATCCAGTAATGAAGCAGGGAGATATGACTTATTCAGTGGGAGAGGAGAAATACATACATCCAGTAATGAAGCAGGGAGATATGACTTATTCAGTGGGAGAGGAGAAATACATACATCCAGTAATGAAGCAGGGAGATATGACTTATTCAGTGGGAGAGGAGAAATACATACATCCAGTAATCCGGTGCTAGACAGAAACAAAACTAATAAATAACCAGACCAACTTGACCTGATGAAGATCCCCCTATTCCATGTGTAGTGGATTACTACCTTGTCCCTGCGCAAAAGTAGTGCACTACATGGGGAATAGAGTCAGATTTGGGTCGTACCCATTGTCTGTTTGTGTGTCTTGAATAAATCAAAGAGTTGAGGACATGAATTATTATTATCACTAACTCACACCGCGTTGAAATGGAGGAAGATATTGGTGTCCCCCAAATGGCAACCTATGGGCCCTGGTCAAAAGTAAGTAATCAAGCAAGCCTTGGATAAGTCTGTCTCGTCTGAGCCAGAACGGCCCATAGCTGCTCCTGGTCAAAAGTAAGTAATCAAGCAAGCCTTGGATAAGTCTGTCTCGTCTGAGCCAGAACGGCCCATAGCTGCTCCTGGTCAAAAGTAAGTAATCAAGCAAGCCTTGGATAAGTCTGCCTCGTCTGAGCCAGAACGGCCCATAGCTGCTCCTGGTCAAAAGTAAGTAATCAAGCAAGCCTTGGATAAGTCTGCCTCGTCTGAGCCAGAACGGCCCATAGCTGCTCCTGGTCAAAAGTAAGTAATCAAGCAAGCCTTGGATAAGTCTGCCTCGTCTGAGCCAGAACGGCCCATAGCTGCTCCTGGTCAAAAGTAGTGCACTTGGGGAACATGGTGTCAGTTGAGACTATGTATGAGTCTCCATCCTGAACACTGTAGCTTTACAGCCTCGTTTAGGAACCCTCTCCTTCTAATCATTTGGACATTTCTCCAATGCATCGTGAGTGTGAAAACCAGAACTGTGCATACAGGAAATTGTTTTATTGCTGCGGCATTATAGTCTAGAGGTGATTTGGAGCCACTGTAACTATGGCTGCGTGTGTGTGTAGTGTGTGGTTTTGTGTGTCTGAATGTGTGTTTTTGTGTGTACATGTTGCCTACATTATCAGGACCAGAATGTCCTGACAAGGTAAGATATTCTTTTTTTTTTCTGGACTGTTTAGGCTTAAGGAAAATTGGATTTTGAATGGGAATACATTTTTACACCCAAAAAGTCTAGAATATTCACATAAAAAAGCTGTGTTTTGTGTGTGTGTGCATTAGTGAGCAGAAATAAAAAAGTTTGCCTGGTTCACCCCAGCTTAACTTGGTCAGGATCAGTTGACCCATTTTCCAGGGCAGCGAGACAACCCTGGCGCTGTTTTGGCTTCAGAACCCTGGCGCTGTGACGTCACAGTCCCACGTGCCACATGAGTGGCTAAAACGGGCTTGACCTCTTTCTGAGCTAGAGAGTGAATGGCCACGGGCCAGTCTGCTTGTGTGTGTTGTTGTGATGTCACAACGGGGTCAGTCGGCATTCACAGCCAACATGGTTCCCCTTCCTCTGTCCTGCCCTGCTCTTTGCCCGACTAGCTGACTGACTGGCTGGCTAACTGGCATATTTTCAAACATAGAATAAGAATTGCAGTCATCCCCTGATTAAATGCAGTGGGGAACACAGAGATAGAATAACATTGTTCTCTCTCTACAGCTGGGACTGTCATTCACCAAACAGGAGCATACTCTTATACAAGGTAATTCAAGTGTTTCACTTGCCTGGGTGGCCTAATCAGGCTGACCTGGGCTATTTGTAAACATAGAATTACATTTACTAGACGGGATCCAGTCCCTGGATGCCCTGTCATACTGGCTGGTTTAGGACTGTTTCTAAATCACCCTGTGTTATCTTCCAGGGGGAAAGCTGTAACGATCCCTGAGACTCTTTATACATCTGGTCAGTGTGTTTGAGTTAGCAACAATAATGTTGACCTTATAAGAAAGTTAGTCAGGAAATGAATGTATATACAGATGAACTTAGTGACAAGGACAACATATGCAGATAGATGCAGATTTAGTTAGTACCAAGGTTACACCGAAGGACAGGTCATCTCTAATTCCCATTCATTCTTGTGGGGAATTAACGCTTTAGGACTATGGATATTCACCATTAGCGTTGCAAAATTCCAGTTATTAAATTCCCAAGTTTTCCAGAAATCCCAATTAGAGGATTCTTGGATTTCCTGCTTTTTCCCTCATGATTTCAATAATCTCCCAAAGATTTATCTGAACATACTAATAATGTATGTTAAAGAGATAACGCACCTGAAAATCTATATACATCTATATTTAGGATTGAGGCCTGCACATTTGTCCCACTGCAACACACTGCATGTCATTTGGGACACAGGCCTAGACTCCACTGTACTTTGTATCCCTTTCAAAGTATCAAAGCATATGGAAATCTTTGATTTATTGGGTTATGAAAACTCCAACTGAAATAAAGCTGTGAAATATCTATTTTGATATGTTCACACATCTCCCCACCTCACACTTCCAACGATACACATGCTGATTTCTTCATGTACTATAAACATAGATAATACAGGATCTTAGCAGGACTGGATGTGTGGGTGACCCCCCACATGTGTGGGTGGTCTTACAACAGCTTTAGGTATTGAT
This sequence comes from Salvelinus alpinus, assembly GCF_045679555.1. Lineage (NCBI taxonomy): Eukaryota > Metazoa > Chordata > Actinopteri > Salmoniformes > Salmonidae > Salvelinus > Salvelinus alpinus. Next base: position 20,307,459 of record NC_092090.1, read on the forward strand.
TATGAATAGCTCTACATGGGACCTGATCCCTCAACGTCAGAGGGAGGCTGGTGAGAGTTTAGTTTATGGCAGGGTGGAGGGCAACTGGTCATAGGATGCAAATGAAATGAGCTGTATTTAACATCTCTGTATGGAACTTTAAACCCCCCCCTCTCTCACCATCTCTTCTAATATGACATGATCAGAGTGGAGAAGAGACATCTAAAAGACAGCATCTCCAGTCAATAATCACACAATACTTTTTATAGAGAGAGAGACACCCACTCTCAGTCAGAAACATTACACACACACACACACACACACACACACACACACACACACACACACACACACACACACACACACAGAATCATCATGTCAATCATCAGTGTGTGAGACTGGGCCAGACAGTGTAAAAACTGAGTCATCTCAAACTGAGCCGTCTGCTGCTCATCTACACTCTGTTACAGGGCGTCTGGTCAACATTTCACTACTATTGACTAGATTTCAAATCACAGACAGAGACAGACAGACAGACAAAGAAAGATAGATACAGCCAAAAAGACTGACTGACAGACCTCTCTGTGCAGAGCTCATGTTCTAGTGATGACGCTCCAGGCTTCAGTCTCATAGTATACTTCCCTCCAACGGAGACCGGGGTTCAATCCCTGCGTCCAACCTTCCTACGGTTTCTCCCTCTCTGTTTCCAACTGTCTAAATAAACCGAACTTGTCAATCACAAGAGGGAAACAAGAGGCTCACCTCTCTCGGAGGTCGTCCAGACAGCGTTGCAGGTGGACCTCTCCGGCCGTGACCAGTACGTGTTCTCCTGTCTCCTGGATCAGAACCTCAGCACACGGGTCAGCCTGGTTCAACAGCCTCATACCCCGTACCAGCTTAGGCATCTCACCTTGACACACACACACACACACACACACACACACACACACACACACACACACACACACACACACACACACACACACACACACACACACACACACACACACACACACACACACACACACACACACACACACACACACACACACACACACACACACACACAGACCAGATTGTAGAAAAGTACTTCTTAGTAGACTAAGCATGAATCATTTCCATGTATGGGCCCTACTGCACATAATACACCCTGGATTCAAACCTACATTTGTCTTTCGTTAAGAAAACTTAGACTGACGTTACCTGGGTCATGTTCATTAGGCAACAAACTGAAGAAATCACGAAATAGGGAGGGACTACTTGGATTTATCCAGAATTAATGCTAATTTTAATTTCTGTTGCAAAACATTTTCAAACACTTTCTGATGAGTGCCCTGATGGACAAAACCCAGGACGGGTTTGAATTTTCAGGGTTACAGGTCAGCTCAACTACTAAGTGCAACTATTTAAAAGAAAACAAACAAACACCATTTGAAGCTTCTCAAAACAGTTATCTTTCTAAGACTAGCTAACTAACTGACTGACTGCTAGCTGACTAACTCCCTCCATATGGGGCAAATGTTGCCCTCAGCTATAATACTAACGAACACCACGGAAGAGCTGCAGGAATGTCTGACTATCTGTGGAACAGCTGACTGGCTGGGTGGCTGACTGACTGGTTGAATAGCTGGTTGGTTGACAGAATGGCTGGCTGACTGGGGTGCTGGAGGAACGTTAGCTTCTCAACATTAGCATCTTACCTCAGATGACAGACGACAAAAACAAAACATCACTGACAGGCAACAACCTCAACAAATTCACAATGTGGTGTAAGTGTGTTTGACACTTACTTGGGTGTTTGGGTTCGATGGCCACTCGTACGATGGGCGTAGCTTCGAAGTTGAGGGGGATGAAAGGTGGGAGGGCAGGGGAGGTGGAGAGGGTCGCAGACTTCAACACACACTCCTCGAGACCGCCAATACCTAGGGAATCAATCAATCCATCAATCAATTAATCAATCCAAACACATTTCTACAAACACATGTCACAGTGATTGACAACAGCTGGAGCCTAAACCTCCCAAAGAGTGATCAGAGAGACAGTAGTGACAAGGAAACAGTCCCTAGGTAGGAAGAAACCATGAGAGGAACCAGAGTCATGAGAGGGAGTTGAACCTGCTCTGGCTGGGACGAGGAGATTAGAGGAGGAGAGGAGAGGCATAATGAACAAGATTATATGAACAGCAGAGGACCTGATCCTAGATCAGAACTCCTGCTCCGAGAATACAGACACCTGGAGAGACATGAACAGAGTGTGGCTCTGGAGATAAGATAACGTCATTATTAGGGCAGCTACCACTTCAATGGTGAACAGTTCATTAAAAATGTACCTTCATAGGTTGTGCCCAAATGGCACCCTATTCCCTTTACAGTGCACTACTTTAGACCAGAGCCCTATAGTGGTCTGGTCAAAAGTCGTGGAGTATGTTGGGAATAGGGTGCCATATAGGACGCAGCCCTGCAATGTCTCTCTGTGGAAGAGAGCAGAGTAACTCCAAGGGGAGAGAATAATGAGACTAGCTTTGTCTCTGTTTCAGACACAAGTGAGGGAGAGAAACACACACAGAGAGAGATAGAAACACAGAGAGAGAGACAGAGAAAATGTGTGAGAAAAGGCGGAGACAAAAGGCCAAGAAATCTGCAAGAGAGAAAGAGAGAGAACTAGAGAGAGAGACAGATAGGAAAAGAGAGAGAGGGATGAAGAGAGAGAGGCAGGGAGAGAAAATAATTTCCCTGCTGTCAGAAGGTTCAGGGCTCTGAGGAACACTGAGGCTAATGTAGCCTGGGGGGAAGAAAGAGGTAAGGGAAGATAGAGGGGAGGAAAGAAGATGGTTTAGTACTGTACCAGAGGAAGAGGGCCCTATCCATAACCTACCCATAGGGCTGAGTAGGGAAGGTTGCCTGGTGGCTCCTGACAAAGGGGAGAACATATCCCTTCCTCTCTCTCTCCTTCTTCCCTTTCTGTTTGAACATCTTGGCCATGTTCTGTTATAATCTCCACCCGGCATAGCCAGAAGAGGACTGGCCACCCCTCATAGCCTGGTTCCTCTCTACCCGGCACAGCCAGAAGAGGACTGTCCACCCCTCATAGCCTGGTTCCTCTCTACCCGACACAGCCAGAAGAGGACTGGCCACCCCTCATAGCCTGGTTCCTCTCTACCCGGCACAGCCAGAAGAGGACTGTCCACCCCTCATAGCCTGGTTCCTCTCTACCCGGCACAGCCAGAAGAGGACTGGCCAGCCCTCATAGCCTGGTTCCTCTCTACCCGGCACAGCCAGAAGAGGACTGGCCACCCCTCATAGCCTGGTTCTTCTCTAGGTTTCTTCCTAGGTTTTGGCCTTTCTAGGGAGTTTTTCCTAGCCACCGTGCTTCTACACCTGCATTGCTTGCTGTTTGGGGTTTTAGGCTGGGTTTCTGTACAGCACTTTGAGATATCAGCTGATGTAAGAAGGGCTATATAAATACATTTGATTTGATTTGTTTATCACTCTCTCTAGAGTTCATTCTACCGTGTCAGAGCTGAGAGACCAGACTGTATCCAAAGAGTTAGTCGTTCTTTATTTTCAATTCTCTGATGATGTTTTGTTAAACTGAACTGTCTGATGTTGAATAGTGTTTTGGATGAATTAAACTGGAGGTAAGATGAGCCTGGTCCCAGATCTGTTTGTGCCGTATGGCTAACGCCTATTGTTGTTTGGCATGACATTGACCATAGGAGTTGGCAAGACAGCACCAACAGCTCTGCGGCCAGGCTAGGATTATTTAGCTTTAGTGCAGTAATGGATGAGCAGGCTAGGCCAGGGTCATGTTCATTTGGAAGCAAACGGAAGAAAACGGACTGAAACAGGAAGATACTTCGTCCAATGAGAAATATTGTTTTTCCTTTTTCTGTTGCAAAACATTTTCGGTCGCATGCCCCAATGAACACAATCCAGGACTGTAATTGAGAATGGAGGCTGGACACAGGCCTTCTTTGTGCGTCCATTTTAAGGGGCTCAGCCGGCCTCAAATACACCGCCATGTTTATCCTACCGCTGATGACTTCCTGTGATCACACACACAGCGGGGGCAGGGCAGGAGACTCTGGCAAATTTAAGCGTGGCTCTTTAAAACAGCAGGCGGAACAGTGAGCCACAGCTTCAGATAGTATTTTAAGTTACTACATAAATCCTGCCACTCTTCAACTTTTCATCTCAGTCACACATGCCTTCTACACTGAACAAAAATATAAAACGGAACATGTAAAGTGTTGGTCACATGTTTCATGAGCATAAATAAAATAACCCAGAAATGTCTAAAATGTTGTGCACACATTAGTTTACATCCCTGTTAGTGAGCATTTCTTCTTTACCAAGATAATCCATCCACCTGCAATTGGCATGCTGACTGCAGGAATGTCCACCAAAGCTGTTGCCAGAGTTGAATGTTCATTTCTCTACCATAAGCCGCCTCCAATGTCATTTTAGAGAATTTGGCATTACGTCCAACCAGGCCTCAAAACCGGCCTAGTGTGGGCGAGCAGTTTGCTGATGTCCACGTTGTGAACAGAGTGCCCCATGATGGTGGTGGGGTTATGGCAGGCAGGCATTTGCTACAGACAATGAACACAATTGCATTTTATCGATGTCAATTTGAATGCACAGAAATACCGAGACGAGGTCCTGAGGCTAATTGTGAGGACCATTTGTTTTAAAGGTATCTGTGACCAACATAATTCCTTATATGAACTGTAACTCAGTAAAATCTGAAATTGTCGGAGTGGTATTAACTAAAATTCTCTCTCGAAGCAGTGCGGCTTGGCAGGGTCGTGTTTCGGAGGACGCATGGATTTTGACCTTCGCCTCTCCCGTGTCCATATGGGAGTTGCAACGATGAGAGAAGACTAACTACATATTGGGGGGAAAAATAACTATAATAATGATAAAAATATATATAAAAGAGGTAAAAAACAAGAGTTTAAAAAAATACATTGAACAAAAAAATGGAATACTGTTTGCATTAACTTTGTCTTATTTCTACCTAGAAACTGATTTACAACTGGATATATGTACAGCATTATAAGAAGTTGATCGAGCACACACACACAGTCTTGTTCAAGCGGAACAGATGCTGGACATATAACTGGGGGTCTGGTGTGTGATGTGTGTATGTAGCCAGAGAAGCTGATGACTCAGAAGTTGAGCTGACTCCCTGTGATCCAACCCACAGCCCACTCAGTCACACAAAGAACAATACAACTAAGGAACAAAAGCCTTCCTTGGCTAAAGGCAGGACCTTAACTGACTGACATGCGTGAAGGGCACAGGAACCTGATCTAGCCTAAATGCTTTGAGATGCTGTGTGTGTGTGTGTGTGTGTGTGTGTGTGTGTGTGTGTGTGTGTGTGTGTGTGTGTGTGTGTGTGTGTGTGTGTGTGTGTGTGTGTGTGTGTGTGTGTGTGTGTGTGTGTGAGAGAGAGTGAGAGAGAAATCTATCCAACTAGAGCCAATCCCACCGTCTACGGATGGAAAGACCAACTGGATGGTTGTTGAACTAATTGGTCAGGTGTGTAAGTTAGTTTCAATTGGCCGTTGCTGGACCTAGTTTCAGTTGGCCATGGCTGGACCTAGTTTCAGTTGGCATTTGCTGGACCTAGTTTCAGTTGGCATTTGCTGGACCTAGTTTCAGTTGGCCGTTGCTGGACCTAGTTTCAGTTGGCCGTTGCTGGACCTAGTTTCAGTTGGTCTTTGCTGGACCTAGATTCAGTTGGTCGTTGCCTGACCTAGTTTCAGTTGGTCGTTGATGGACCTAGTTTCAGTTGGTCGTTGATGGACCTAGTTTCAGTTGGTCGTTGATGGACCTAGTTTCAGTTGGTCTTTGCTGGACCTAGTTTCAGTTGGTATTTGCTGGACCTAGTTTCACTTGGTCTTTGCTGGACCTAGTTTCAGTTGGTCATTGCTGGACCTAGTTTCAGTTGGTCTTTGCTGGACCTAGTTTCAGTTGGTCATTGATGGACCTAGTTTCAGTTGGTATTTGCTGGACCTAGTTTCAGTTGGTCGTTGATGGACCTAGTTTCAGTTGGTCGTTGATGGACCTAGTTTCAGTTGGTCGTTGCCTGACCTAGTTTCAGTTGGTCGTTGATGGACCTAGTTTCAGTTGGTCGTTGATGGACCTAGTTTCAGTTGGTCGTTGATGGACCTAGTTTCAGTTGGTCGTTGATGGACCTAGTTTCAGTTGGTCTTTGCTGGACCTAGTTTCAGTTGGTATTTGCTGGACCTAGTTTCAGTTGGTCGTTGCTGGACCTAGTTTCAGTTGGTCGTTGCTGGACCTAGTTTCAGTTGGCCGTTGCTGGACCTAGTTTCAGTTGGCCGTTGCTGGACCTAGTTTCAGTTGGTATTTGCTGGACCTAGTTTCAGTTGGTCGTTGATGGACCTAGTTTCAGTTGGTCGTTGATGGACCTAGTTTCAGTTGGTCGTTGCCTGACTTAGTTTCAGTTGGTCGTTGATGGACCTATTTTCAGTTGGTCCTTGATGGACCTAGTTTCAGTTGGTCGTTGATGGACCTAGTTTCAGTTGGTCTTTGCTGGACCTAGTTTCAGTTGGTCGTTGCTGGACCTAGTTTCAGTTGGTCGTTGCTGGACCTAGTTTCAGTTGGTCGTTGATGGACCTAGTTTCAGTTGGCCGTTGCTGGACCTAGTTTCAGTTGGCCGTTGCTGGACCTAGTTTCAGTTGGTATTTGCTGGACCTAGTTTCAGTTGGCCGTTGCTGGACCTAGTTTCAGTTGGCCGTTGCTGGACCTAGTTTCAGTTGGCCGTTGCTGGACCTAGTTTCAGTTGGCCGTTGCTGGACCTAGTTTCAGTTGGCCGTTGCTGGACCTAGTTTCAGTTGGCCGTTGCTGGACCTAGTTTCAGTTGGCATTTGCTGGACCTAGTTTCAGTTGGCCGTTGCTGGACCTAGTTTCAGTTGGTCGTTGCTGGACCTAGTTTCAGTTGGCCGTTGCTGGACCTAGTTTCAGTTGGTCGTTGATGGACCTAGTTTCAGTTGGTCGTTGATGGACCTAGTTTCAGTTGGCCGTTGCTGGACCTAGTTTCAGTTGGTCGTTGATGGACCTAGTTTCAGTTGGTCGTTGATGGACCTAGTTTCAGTTGGCCGTTGCTGGACCTAGTTTCAGTTGGTATTTGCTGGACCTAGTTTCAGTTGGTCGTTGATGGACCTAGTTTCAGTTGGTCGTTGCTGGACCTAGTTTCAGTTGGTCGTTGCTGGACCTAGTTTCAGTTGGTCGTTGATGGACCTAGTTTCAGTTGGTCGTTGCTGGACCTAGTTTCAGTTGGCCGTTGCTGGACCTAGTTTCAGTTGGTATTTGCTGGACCTAGTTTCAGTTGGTCGTTGATGGACCTAGTTTCAGTTGGTCGTTGCTGGACCTAGTTTCAGTTGGTCGTTGCTGGACCTAGTTTCAGTTGGTCGTTGATGGACCTAGTTTGTTGGTATTTGCTGGACCTAGTTTCAGTTAGTATTTGCTGGACCTAGTTTCAGTTGGCCGTTGCTGGACCTAGTTTGTTGGTATTTGCTGGACCTAGTTTGTTGGTATTTGCTGGACCTAGTTTCAGTTGGCCGTTGCTGCACCTAGTTTGTTGGTATTTGCTGGACCTAGTTGTTTGTAGTTGGTCCCGATTCAACATGTACAATCTGCCATTGACAGTTGGGTAAAACCTTCCCCAAAAAACATTGATAGTTAGTTGGCTGTAGTTTTATTCAGACACTTATTGATTATTACAAGACAAATTGGGATTCATAGCAACATAAATACACTCCATTGAACTGTGATTGTGTATGTTTTGTAAGTGGTTCAACACATTGTTCTATATTAAGTAGTTATTTTACTCCTTTCCTTTTAAAAGCTGCACACAAACTGCCCTCCTGGGACAATGCAGATTTACTGAACTGAACCCATGAGTAGAACAGTCCAGTCTGAACTCTACCAGGCTCTAGTGAACCAATGAGCAGAACAGTCCTGTCTGAACTCTACCAGGCTCTAGTGAACCCATGAGTAGAACAGTCCAGTCTGAACTCTACCAGGCTCTAGTGAACCAATGAGCAGAACAGTCCTGTCTGAACTCTACCAGGCTCTAGTGAACCCATGAGCAGAACAGTCCTGTCTGAACTCTACCAGGCTCTAGTGAACCCATGAGCAGAAAAGTCCTGTCTGAACTCTACCAGGCTCTAGTGAACCCATGAGTAGAAAAGTCCTGTCTGAACTCTACAAGGCTCCACTGAGGCTCAAAAAAAAAAAAAAAGTAGTAGTCAAATGTACTTTTGGACAGCATTGAATTTCTTTACCAAGCTAAAATGGGACTTCAAAGCCAACAATATGGCAGAATGTACCAGTCACCTTACGAAGGAAATGGGTCTTATTTGAAGAGGAGAGAGAAGCCAGACTGGAAAACACTGAATATTATACTGGATGTGCAGCTGGAGATAGCTAAAATGTGTGTGTGTGTATATATTGGGTTTTATTAAGTACAAGGCCAGAGCCTTGGAAATCTGCTCCTTCTTACATCCTATGGAATCTCCCTTCACTGGAAAGTCCCTATTTGACTCTGCAGTGTGTGTGTGTGTGTGTGTGTGTGTGTGTGTGTGTGTGTGTGTGTGTGTGTGTGTGTGTGTATATATATTGGCAGGAGAGGAGGGGATGTACCTCTAGCCAACTAATACACTGATTATTACATTAAAGCTTCTGTCCTCCGGCTAGAGAGAGTAGTTGGGGGCGAACTGACAAAAACCTCTTTAATATATACATTCAAATGGACAGACAGATTTCTGGACGCTATGAGACAGGGACAACATTCCATTCTCAATCAAATAGGAATTATCTTTGCAAAAAATCTACAAGAACAAAGCAAAATAAAATTGAGTGGGGGAAACTACCCAGAAATTAACCATCACTGTTCTTTGCCTGTAGGCCACGAGAGTTAATGTTAATACTCAACCAACTATGTTCTTCATGACAACTATGGTCTTCATGACAACTATGGTCTTCATGACCATAGCTGGTTGAGTTTAGGTTAAAATGTAGTAAGAGACAAGAATAACGGGATCCTTTTGGATCCTAAAGCCGTGTCACTGCCCACATCTCCCTCCCTCTAACCATTGTGATATCACTGCTCCAACAGGCATCCTATGAGGCAAGGGCTGCCGGGACACCTTTCTGCTCACTTGAGTCATCCCCCCACTTTCTTCATCGTGGTGGCACATGGACACACACGCTCTGTTGTGCACTGCAATCGTACACACGCACACGCACACACACACACACACACACACACACACACACACACACACACACACACACACACACACAGTGAACATCTCCAGGTGTTGGCTCTAACTCATAGCGGGGACCAGCCCACTCCAATCCTTATGACTCATTTAATGTGCACTTTAGAAAATGGCTCCCATTACATTCCACACTAAACACTGAACAGGGTGCCATTACATTCCACACTAAACACTGAACAGGGTGCCATTACATTCCACACTAAACACTGAACAGGGTGCCATTACATTCCACACTAAACACTGAACAGGGTGCCATTACATTCCACACTAAACACTGAACAGGGTGCCATTACATTCCACACTAAACACTGAACAGGGTGCCATTACATTCCACACTAAACACTGAACAGGGTGCCATTACATTCCACACTAAACACTGAACAGGGTGCCATTACATTCCACACTAAACACTGAACAGGGTGCCATTACATTCCACACTAAACACTGAACAGGGTGCCATTACATTCCACACTAAACACTGAACAGGGTGCCATTACATTCCACACTAAACACTGAACAGGGTGCCATTACATTCCACACTAAACACTGAACAGGGTGCCATTACATTCCACACTAAACACTGAACAGGGTGCCATTACATTCCACACTAAACACTGAACAGGGTGCCATTACATTCCACACTAAACACTGAACAGGGTGCCATTACATTCCACACTAAACACTGAACAGGGTGCCATTACATTCCACACTAAACACTGAACAGGGTGCCATTACATTCCACACTAAACACTGAATAGGGTGCCATTACATTCCACACTAAATACTGAATAGGGTGGCATTGCATTCCACACTAAACACCGAACAGGGTGCCATTATATTCCACACTATCAAATCAAATCAAATTTTATTGGTCACATACACATGGTTAGCAGATGTTAATGCGAGTGTAGCGAAATTCTTGTGCTTCTAGTTCTGACAATGCAGTAATATCTAACAGGTAATCTAACAAATTCACAACGACTACCTTATACACACACAAATGCAAAGGAATGAATAAGAATATGTACATGTAAATATATGGATGAGCGATGGCCGTGCGGCATAGGCAAGATGCAGTAGATGGCATAGAATACAGCATATACATATGAGATGAGTAATGTAGGATATGTAAACATTATTAAAGTGGCGTTATTTAAAGTGACTAATGATACCTTTATTAAGTCCATTTATTTAAGTGGCCAGAGATTTGAGTCTGTATGTTGGCAGCAGCCTCTCTATGTTAGTGATGGCTGTTAAAGAGTCTGAAAAACAGCTTCTCTCTCAAGGCCATCAGTCTCCCGGTCCCAGCTTTAATGCACCTGTACTGGTGATGTGTTGTGCAGACCTCACTACCCTCTGGAGAACCTTACGGTTGTGGGCGGAGCAGTTGCCGTACCAGGCGGTGATACAGCCCGACAGGATGCTCTCGATTGTGCATCTGTAAAAGTTTGTCAGTATTTTAGATGACAAATCAAATTTCTTCAGTCTCCTGAGGTTGAAGAGGCGCTGCTGCGCCTTCTTCACCACGCTGTCTGTGTGGGTGGACCATTTCAGTTTGTCCATGATGTGTACGCCGAGGAACTTAAAACTTTCCATCTTCTCCACTACTGTCAGGTCGATGTGGATGGGGGGTGCTCCCTCCGCTGTTTCCTGAAGTCCACGATCATCTCCTTTGTTTTGTTGACGTTGAGTCTGAGGTTATTTTCCTGACACCACACTCCGAGGGCCCTCACCTCCTCCCTGTAGGCAGTCTCGTCGTTGTTGGTAATCAAGCCTACCGCTGTAGTGTCGTCTGCAAACTTGATGATAGAGTTGGAGGCGTGCATGGCCACGGAGTCATGGGTGAACAGGGAGTACAGGAGGGCTGAGAATGCACCCTTGTGGGGCCCCAGTATTGAGGATCAGCGGGGTGGACATGTTGTTTCCTACCTTCCTACCTGTTTCCTACCATCCTACCTGGGTGGGCGGCCCGTCAGAAAGTCCAGGGCCCAGTTGCACAGGGCGGGGTCGCTTAATGACGAGTTTGGAGGGTACTATGATGTTAAATGCTGAGTTGTAGTCAACTCGCAAGGCTGCCGTCTGGGCCGGCAGCCTTGCGAGGGTTAACACGTTTAAATGTCTTACTCATGTTGGCCACGGAGAAGGAGAGCCCACAGGCTTTGGTAGCGGGCCGTGTCACTGGCACTGCATTGTCCTCAAAGCGAGCAAAGAAGTTGCTTAATTTGTCTTGGAGCAAGACGTCGATGTCCGCAACGGGGCTGGTTTTCTTTTTGTAATCCGTGATTGTCTGTAGACCCTGCCACATACGTCTTGTGTTTGAGCTGTTGAATTGCAACTCTACTTTGTCTCTATACTGACGCTTTGCTTGTTTGATTGCCTTGCGGAGGGAATAGCTGCACTGTTTGTATTCGGTCATGTTTCCAGTCGCCTTGCCATGGCCACGGAGTCATGGGTGAACAGGGAGTACATGAGGGCTGAGAATGCACCCTTGTGGGGCCCCAGTATTGAGGATCAGCGGGGTGGACATGTTGTTTCCTACCTTCCTACCTGTTTCCTACCTTCCTACCTGGGTGGGCGGCCCGTCAGAAAGTCCAGGGCCCAGTTGCACAGGGCGGGGTCGCTTAATGACGAGTTTGGAGGGTACTATGATGTTAAATGCTGAGTTGTAGTCAATGAACAGCATTCTCACATAGGTATTCCTCTTGTCCAGATGGGATAGGGCAGTGTGCAGCGTGATGGCGATTGCATCGTCAGTGGACCTATTGGGGCGTTAAGCAAATTGGAGTGGGTCTAGGGTATCAGGTAGGGTGGAGGTGATATGATCCTTGACTAGTCTCTCAAAGCACTTCATGATGACAGAAGTGAGTGCAAAGGTGCAATAGTCATTTAGTTCAGTTACTTTAGCATTCTTGGGAACAGGAACAATGTCAGCTATCTTGAAGCATGTGGGGACAACAGACTGGGATAAGGATTGATTGAATATGCCCGTAAACACACCAGCCAGCTGGTCTGCGCATGCTCTGAGGACATTGCTAGGTATGCCGTCTGGGCCGGCAGCCTTGCGAGGGTTAACACGTTTAAATGTCTTACTCATGTTGGCCACGGAGAAGGAGAGCCCACAGGCTTTGGTAGCGGGCCGTGTCACTGGCACTGCATTGTCCTCAAAGCGAGCAAAGAAGTTGCTTAATTTGTCTTGGAGCAAGACGTCGATGTCCGCAACGGGGCTGGTTTTCTTTTTGTAATCCGTGATTGTCTGTAGACCCTGCCACATACGTCTTGTGTTTGAGCTGTTGAATTGCAACTCTACTTTGTCTCTATACTGACGCTTTGCTTGTTTGATTGCCTTGCGGAGGGAATAGCTGCACTGTTTGTATTCGGTCATGTTTCCAGTCGCCTTGCCATGATTAAAAGCAGTGGTTCGCACTTTCAGTTTTGCGTGAATGCTGCCATCTATCCACAATTTCTGGTTAGGAAAGATTTAATTAGTCACAGTGGGCACGACATCTCTGATGCACTTGCTAATAAACTCACTCACAGAGTCAGCGTATACATCAATGTTATTGTCTGAGGTTATCTAGAGCATATCCCAGTCCACGTGATCGAAGCAATCTTGAAACGTGGAATCCGATTGGTCAGACCAGCGTTGTATAGACCTGGGCACGGGCGTTTCCTGTTTTAGTTTCTGTCTATAGGCTGGGCTGGAGTCGTGGTCAGATTGGAGTAGTGGTCAGATTTGACGAAGGCAGGGCGGGGGAGGGCTTTGTATGCATCACGGAAGTTACAGTAGCAATGATCCAGAATGCTACCAGCTCTTGTCGCGCATTCGATGTGCTGATAGAATTTAGGAAGTCTTGTTCTCAGGTTAGCCTTGTTAAAATCCTCAGCTACAATAAATGCATCCTCAGGATGTATTGTTTCCAGTATACAGAGTCCAGTGAAGTTCTTTCAGGGCCGACAAGGTATCTGCTTGGGGGGGGGGGGGGGTATACACGGCTGTGACTATAATCGAAGAGAATTCTCTTGGAAGATAATGCGGTCGGCATTTGATTGTAAGGAATTCGAGGTCAGGTGAACAAAAGGACTCGAGTTCCTGTATGTTGTTGTGATTACATGAGTCGTTAAATCAACCCCCGCCCTTCTTCTTACCAAAGAGGTCTGTTTCTGTCGGCGCGATGCATGAAGAAACTGGGTGGCTGTACCGACTCTGACAACATAAACACTGAAAAGGGTGCCATTACATTCCACACTAAACACTGAATAGGGTGCCATTACATTCCACACTAAACACACTAAAGTAGTGAAGTAGTGTGCTATAGAGGGAATAGGGTGCCATTTGGCAGTTCAGGAAAACTCCCTCACTTTCAGCAGAAACTCCAGGCACATTTTCTTCATACAACTGAAGGAGACATTGCAGGGAATCACTCAGTTTAAGTAGACAATGACTGTGTCCCAAATGGCTCCCTTTTCCCTACAGAGCATATGACTTCTGACCAGAGCCCTACAAAGACCACTTCAGAAACAAAGACACTGAATAGCATAGTTCCAATCCAGGACTTGTCCACACACTGACTGGCAGCTTTTTTTGTGGGGGGGGTTATTAAATACACTAAGTCTATAAGGAAGAGAGTCTGGGCTTTGTTCTAGCTCAGAGAGGAGGCAGTCTGCTAGCAGATACTGAAGCACCATCTAAGAAGAGAGAATAGTTTGTTTAGGGTCAATGGGCATATCTCAAATGCAGTGTGTCTGTGTTCTGATCCAAAGTAGTTCACTATGAGGATTCAGGGTGCCATTTGGGATCTACAAATTTTGTTGGCACTGGTCAAAAGCAGTGCACTATTTTAATTTCCATTTCAGTCATTTAGCAGACGCTCTTATCCAGAGTGACTTACAGAGCCATTAATGTTAAGTGCCTTGCTCAAGGGCACATCGACAGAGCCTTGTCGGCTTGGAGATTTGAACCAGCAACCTTTCAGTTCCTGGTCCAACGCTCTAAGCACTAGTGTACAATTTGGGATGCAAACATCATCTTCCTGGCATAAAGGGGGAATGAGAGGAGCATGAGGCAACCTTATCTCCTAACGAACAACGGCTTACAACAGGAGAGCACTGGGCAACTCCAGTCCTGAAGGTATGCAGTACTGGCCTTCATTTCAGCCCAGAACTGACACAGCACCAACACCTGGGCTGTGGTCATTAGGCACAAAACGGAACCAAAACGGAAATGTACTATAGGAACTGTTGAACATAGTGTGTTGGAGCTGGGCTGGAGCAAAAGCCTACACACACGACTACAAGACCCCATGCACACAACCCTGGCTGCACACAATGTCAAGTCATTACAGGATCTCTGTGTGTATAGGACATGATCAGATCAGTGGGAAACAGGATATAACAGGCAGGAGGTTTTAACCATTAAATCAAACACCACCATAAAATCACTTCATATATTAATCCTACCCTGGATCCTTTTACATACAACACTGTGTGAGGGGGCTGGCTGGGGACATATGAGCTATAGGAAGGGTTGGGGGCTGGATCATTGGTTGTGTGTGTGTGCACAGCGGGGTCTTAGGTCTGAAATAACACTAGTAGATTGCACTGGGGATGATTTGTGAACAATGAGTGCAGGAGGAAGTTTGATCTCTCGTACAGCAGAGTAGTGACAGGCAAGGTTTATGAGCCCAACATTGTGTGTGTGTGTGTGCTCATGGCTCTTCATCTTTTGTAGAGTTCCAGGACACAGACACACAGACAAAAGTTCATTCTTACCTGTGTGAAAACACAGTCACCATGGTTATCATCTATTAGCTGGGCTCCACCACAGCACCAGTGAGCCAACAACCACGACAACAACCTGTTCTTTTACTTCTTTCTTTGGGTTTTCCTTTAATAATTACATTCTTGACCCTAGAATATCTGAGACATGGCGGCTCCACTTCCTATTTTTAAGCGGGAGCGATAGATCAGAGACAGACAGACAGACACAGTACATTCGGAAAGTATTCAGACCATTTTGTTACGTTACAGACTTATTCTAAAAATTGATTCATTATTTTTTTTTACCTCAATCTCCCACAATACCCCATAAAGACAAAGTGAAAACAGGTTTAGACATTTTTGCAGAAATACCTTATTTACATAAGTATTCAGACCCTTTGCTAAGAGACTCAAAATTGAGCTCAGGCGCATCCTGTTTCCATTGATCATCCTTGAGATGTTTCTACAACTTGGAGTCCACCTGTTGTAAATCCAATTGATTGGACATGACTTGGAAAGGCACATACTGTCTATACAAGGTCCCACATGCTGATGCTCCAGATACTCAACTAGTCTAAAGAAGGCCAGTTTTATTGCTTCTTTAATCAGAACAACAGTTTTCAGCTGTGCTAACAATGGCAAAAGGGTTTTATAATGATCAATTAGCCTTTTAAAATGATCAACTTGGATTAGATAACACAACGTGCCATTGGAACACATGAGTGATGGTTTCTGATAATGGGCCGCCTATGTAGATATTCCATTAAAAAATCTGCTGTTTCCAGCTACAATAGTCATTTACAACATTAACAATGTCTACACTGTATTTCTGATCAATTTGATGTTATTTTAAAAATGGACAATTTTTTTTAATTTTCTTTCAAAAACAAGGACATTTCTAAGTGACCCCAAACTTTTGAACGGTAGTGTATGTAAATGTGATATCAGTTTTTTATATTTTTAATACATTTGCTAACATTTCTACAAACTTATTTTTGCTTTGTCATTATGGGGTATTGTGTGTAGATTGATGAGGGATTTCTTAATAATTTTTTCTATCAATTTTAGAATAAGGCTGTTAGGTAGCACTGTAGATAGATTGACAGACAGGTCAGTGGGTTGGAGTCAAGTCTCCAGACATTAAGTGCCCTGCTGTATTTTCCACTCAGGCAGAAACATCAGAGCCACATTTATTTCTCCACCTAGGGAATACTGGAGCACTCCCTCAGCCAGGGTTATTTTAGGACTACTAAGACCCGAAAACCAACACACACACACACACACACACACACACACACACACACACACACACACACACACACACACACACACACACACACACACACACACACACACACACACACACACACACACACACACACACACACACACACACACACACACACACACACAAAAGCAAGCAAGCACGCACACACACACAGGCACGAACACACACCTTGTATAAGTTAAGACGTCTGGATGTTTGTTCTCTGGTTTCTATAACAGCTCCAGCATATATTTCTTGAGCCTTGGAAACCAGGACACATGATTTAGAAAAGATGTTCCTAGACAGGAGGCAGAGTGTGTGTGTGTGTAAATTCATGCAAGTGTGTGTGTGTGTTCGTGCCTGTGTGTGTGTTTGCATGCTTTTGTACGAGTGTGTCTCTGTGTACATGTGTGTGTGTACGGAGCCCTGGAGTAGCGGGTTTGTTTTGAGTTAAAGGAAGAACAGGGTTGGTGAACAGAACAGCCATGTGGAGAAGTAGTGTGGAGGGAGAGAGATGAACCGCTGTGCTCAGCACTCTGCTACTTGTTGGCTTTGTCCCAAATCGCACCTTATTCCCTACATAGTGCACTACTTTTGACCAGAGTCGTATAGGTCCTGGTCAAAAGTAGTGCACTATATATAGAATAGCTTTCTATTTGGGATGTTGCCCTAATGGCATCAGCATCTGTCCAGCATGTGCTCCCCAGCCAACCATTCTCACACTGCTGCCTCCTGCCACCACATCATCAGATCACATTCCCCCTCTCTCTCTGTTTAACCCTTTCCCTCTCTTTCTCGGTTTTTCTCTTTGTCCGTTTCGCTCTCCCTCCCTCATTCTGGGTTCTCCTCTTTCCGTGTCTCTCCCTTCCTCTCCTCCTCTGTCTGTTTGTTTCTCCCCCTCCCTCCCTCCCTCCTCCTCAGAGAGAATAGATTACGGTGTGGATACAGGCCATCAGGTGAGAGCCCTCCCTTAGACCACACTGAGTCAGCTAGGGACACCACATTGAACGATCACCGACGGTAATGTGCCGTCTGTCTTTGTCATTTTGCTGTAGCCGCTTCTTTTGTTTGCAGAGACGAGGAACTCTGGTAGGTCTTTGTCTCATTACGATGTTCAAATCTTAAAGACCTTTATCACATACTGATGAACAGAACAGAACGAGCAGACTCAGAAGCAAGGCCACATGTTGTGTGGGAGTCAACGCAGGTCCCCGATGTTCTCAAAATAGCAAACCATGACTCACTGAAGTTCTCACCCTGCTCGAGAATAACCAGGCATTGAATTCTCCTAGATGAGGTCCATCAGCAATGAATTGAACATCTTTCATACAAAATCTAAATATCTGTGTTTGGAGTGTGACTCCTCGTTGAAGGTCTGGGACACTTTTCCCTGGTAAAGAGTAGGCAGGTTGCCTCATCCTTCACTGGGCTGAAGCCAACTTGTCATGTATCATGACAATGAATGACAGAAGAGTTGGCTACAGCACATACAGTACAGAATGGGACAAGGACATTAGCCTGGGTGGCCTGGCTGGTCTAGCGGTAATTCCACAGCCTCCAGCACATGTGTCTACAGTGTCAACATAGGTTCCAATGTGACATATTGCCGTTTGACACAACCTATATCTTTCCCCACTGTCACCCTCTCTATCTATCGGTTCAACAAAGTCAGAAAACACCTACAAAAAATAATAACCAAATGTATGTACAGTTGAAGTTGGAAGTTTACATACACTTAGGTTGGCGTCATTAAAACTCGTTTTTCAACCACTCCACAAATTTCTTGTTAACAAACTATAGTTTTGGCAAGTCAGTTAGGACATCTACTTTGTGCAAGACACAAGTCATTTTTCCAACAATTCTTTACAGACAGATTATGTCACATATAATTCACTGTATCACAATTCTAGTGGGTCAGAAGTTTACATACTGTGCCTTTAAACAGCTTGGAAAATTCCAGAAAATGTCATCGCTTTAGAAGCTTCTGATAGGCTAATTGACATAATTTCAGTCAATTGGAGGTGTACCTGTGGATGTATTTCAAGGCCTACCTTCAAACTCAGTGCCTCTTTGCTTGATATCATGGGAAAATCAAAAGAAATCAGTAAATTTTCAAACGCCTGAAGTTACCACGTTCATCTGTACAAACAATAGTACGCAAGTATGAACACCATAGGAACGCAGCCGTCATACCGCTCAGGAAAGAGACGCTTTCTGTCTCCTAGAGATTAACGTACTTTGGTGCGAAAAGTGCAAATCAATCCCAGAACAACAGCAAAGGACCTTGTGAAGATGCGGGAGGAAACCGGTACAAAAGTATCTATATCCACAGTAAAACGAGTCCCATATCAACATAACCTGAAAGGCCGCTCAGCAAGGAAGAAGCCACTGCTCCAAAACCGCCATAAAAAAGCCAGACTACGCTTTGCAGCTGCACATGGGGACAAAGATCGTACTTTTTTTTTTTTTTTTTTTTTTAATAGAACTGTTTGGCCATAATGACCATCGTTATGTTTGGAGGAAAAAGGGGGAGGCTTGCAAGCCGAAGAACACCATCCCAGCCGTGAAGCATGGGGGTGGCAGCATCATGTTGTGGGGGTGCTTTGCTGCAGGAGGGACTGGTGCACTTCACAAAATAGATGGCATCATGAGGCAGGAAAATTATGTGGATATATTGAAGCAACATCTCAAGACATTAGTCAGGAAATTAAAGCTTGGTCGCAAATGGGTCTTCCAAATGGACAATGACCCCAAGCATACTTCCAAAGTTGTGGCAAAATGGCTTAAGGACAACAAAGTCAAGATATTGGAGTGGCCATCACAAAGCCCTGACCTCAATCCTATAGAAAATGTGTGTGCAGAACTGAAAAAGCGTGTGCGAGCAAGGAGGCCTACAAACCTGACTCAGTTACACCAGCTCTGTCAGGATGAACGGACCAAAATTCACCCAACTTATTGTGGAAAGTTTGTGGAAGGCTACCCGAAACATTTGACTCAAGTTAAACAATTTGAAGGCAATGCTACCAAATACTAATTGAGTGTATGTAAACTTCTGAACGTGATGAAAAATAAAAGCTGAAATAAATCATTCTCTCTACTATTATTCTGACATTTCACATTCTTAAAATAAAGTGGTGATACTAACTGACCTAAGACAGGGAATTTTTACTCGGATTAAATGTCAGGAAATGTGAAAAACTAAGTTTAAATGTATTTGGCTAAGGTGTATGTTAACTTCCAACTTCAACTGTATGCATGTATGCATGTATGTATGTATGTATGTAGTACCAGTCAAAAGTTTGGACACACCTACTCATTCAAGTGTTTTTCTTTATTTTTACTATTTTCTACATTGTAGAATAATCGAAGACATAAACTATGAAATAATGCATATGGAATCATGGAGTAACCAAAATATATTTTAGATTCTTCAAAGTCGCCACCTTTTGCCTTGATGACAGCTTTGCACACTCTTGGCATTCTCTCAACCAGCTTCACTTGGAATGCTTTTCCAGCAGTCTTGAAGGAGTTCCCACTCTGCGGTCCAACTCATCCCAAACCATCTCAATTGGGTTGAGGTCGGGTGATTGTGGAGGCCAGGTCATCTGATGCAGCACTCCATCACTCTCCTTGGTCAAATAGCCCTTACACAGCCTGGAGGTGTGTGGGCCATTTCCCTATTGTAAAACAAATTATAGCCCCACTAAGCACAAACCAGATGGGATATCGCTACAGAATGCTGTGGTAGCCATGCTGGCTAAGTGTGCCTTGAATTCTAAATAAATGACTGACAGTGCCACCAGCAAAGCACCCCCACACCATCACACCTCCTCCTCCATGCTTCACGGTGGGAACCACACATGCGGAGATAATCCATTCACCTACTTTGCGTCTCACAAAGACATAGCAGTTGGAACCAAAAATCTCCAATTTGGACTCATCAGACCAAAGGACAGATTTCCATCGGTCTAATGTCCATTGCTCGTGTGTCTTGGCCCAAGCAAGTCTCTTCTTATTATTGGTGTCCTTTAGTAATGGTTTCTTTGCAGCAATTCGACCACGAAGGCCTGATTCACGCAGTCTCCTCTGAACAGTTGATGTTGAGATGTGTCTGTTACTTGAACTCTCTGAAGCATTTATTTGGGCTACAATTTCTGAGGCTGGTATTTCTAATGAACTCTGGGTCTTCCTTTCCTGTGGCGGTCCTCATGAGAGTCAGTTTCATCATAGCGCTTGATGGTTTTGCAACTGCACTTGAAGAAACTTTCAAAGGTCTTGACCTTTTCTGTATTGACTGACCTTCATGTCTTAAAGTAATGATGGACTGTCGTTTCTCTTTGCTTATTTGAGCTGTTCTTCCAATAATATGGACTTGGTCTTTTACCAAATAGGGCTATCTTCTGTATACCACCCCTACCTTGTCACAACACAACTGATTGGCTCAAACGCATTAAGGAAAGAAATTCCACAAATTAACTTTTAACAACACACCTGTTAATTGAAATGCATTCCAGGTGACTACCTCATGAAGCTGGTTGAGAGAATGCCAAGCGTGTGCAAAGCCATAAGACTCCTAAACGGGTAATCAAATGGCTACCTGGACTATTTGCATTGTCCCTCTTGTACACTGCTTCTACTCTCTGTTTATCATATATGCATAGTCACTTTAACTATACATTCATGTACATACTACCTCAATTAGCCCGACTAACCGGTGCCTGTATATAGCCTCGCTACTGTTATTTTTCACTATATTTTTACTGTTGTTTTTTTATTTCTTTACTTATCTATTGTTCACTTAATACCATTTTTTAAAACTTAAAATAGCACTGTTGGTTAGGGTCTGTAAGTAAGCATTTCACGTTAAGGTCTACACCCGTTGTATTCGGCGCACATGACAAATACACTTTGATTTGAAGCTGTCATCAAGGCAAAGGGTTGCTACTTTGAAGAAACTCAAATATATTTTGATTTGTTTAACACTTTTCTGGTTACTACATGATTCCATATGTGTTAATTCATAGTGTTGATGTCTTCACTATTATTCTACAATGTAGAAAATAGTACAAATAAAGAAATACCCTTGAATGCGTAGGTGTGTCCAGACGTTTGACTGGTACTGTATATATATCTGTCTTTATCTACCTGGGCCTACGGAAACCTTTGATACCGATACTGTATCTATGTCTGCAACTGCTAACAGTCTGTCTTTCTCAGTGCTTTGTCCTCTCTCTGTCTGACAGAACATGTAGAAGGCAGAGCCAGACAACCACGTGGCGAGGCATGGCGTTAGCCACCTCTCTGGTTCCATCTACTGGCCGGCAAACGCCACTTACGGTACAAGGCCATCTGAGACAAAGACACTGGCTTCGTTTGAAATGGCACCCTTCCATCTTTAGTAGACTACTTTTGACTAAGGGTCCACAGGGCTCTGGACAAAACTAGTGCACTATATAGGGAACAGGGTGCAATTTGGGATGCAGATAAAGACATTGGCAGAGGGAGCAGCCTAGCGCACCTTGTAGCTCACAATAGGGGATACGATAACGTACAGGCTTTGTTCAAGCCCAGCTCCAACACTATCTACTGGACTTCTGATGCAACATGCAGAGACAGCTGAAGGGATACAGAGTACAATGACCCTTGCCTTGCACACTGATCTGAAGTCAGTATGTACTCCACCACCTAATGGTTAAGGTAGGCTGTGAGGGATGGTAAGCTGAGCTTAGATCTGTGGCTAAGGACAACTTCTAGCTTGAGCACTTGACACAAAATACAATAGATCAATAGAACACACACACACACACACACACACACACACACACACACACACACACACACACACACACACACACACACACACACACACACACACACACACACACACACACACACACACACACACACACACACACACACACACACACACACACACACACACACGAACACACACCTTGTATAAGTTAAGACGTCTGGATGTTTGTTCTCTGGTCTGCCTTAGTAGCTAAGATGACAACAGCTCATCCTCCAGGTATCTAGCAGCTATCTAGGCCAGTGGTTCCCTCCCATTTAACTGACCCACTAGAGCTGCTAGTTGTCCATGTGACCCGACTAAGTACACAAGACAGATGTTAGATACTAGGATCCAGTCCCATCCCGAGTCGCTCCCAGATCCAAATCGTATTACCCATGACCCATCAGTGGGTCTTAACACAGCATTTGGAAAGACACAAGCAGAGATGTACTGGTTAAGATGTAGAGATGTCATGTTAGGCGGTAGGACCCTGTCCTAGGCACCAAGACTAAGATCACTTTATTCCTCCATTTGTAGACAAGGTCCAACGGAAATTTGACATCCGCTTTACCGCAACCTCTCTAAAAGACTCACACACAGGTTGGAGAGGGGGGCTGCCAAACTACGGAACCTGTTGAGCAGCTGTTGTGGGTTTAAGTGCCTTGCTCAAGGGCACAACGGCAGGCGATGGCATCTAGAATTTGATACCAGCAACCCTCCAGCTGCCAGATCACTTCCCGCACGATTTTTCCAGTTAGACCCGGTATTTGAACTGGCAACCATCCTGCTGCTGGCTTGCCCCTCTAACTGCCAGGCTACCTGCCACCCAAGACTCCCCAAAATATGTTGGTTTAACGTATTCCAATAAAAAGCATGACCTGGCGCACACCCAGAGAAAATTATTTAGTGTAGAGGTGCTGACTAACAGCAAATAAACTGTAAGCTATAAAAATAAAGAGTTGCACACTCTATATATAAACTCACAGTAATTTATTGGGTAAAACAGCAATGTTTCGGCATCACTGTGCCTTCTTCAGGATGATGTATTCAAACCAGAGGTGTACTGATTAAAACAATAACGTGTATAAACTATGAGACCAGGAGCAGAGAAAAACACTAACAGCTCTCTAGGATTGAAAAATGTCAGTAACTTTTCCAAAATTCCCAGGTTTTCCAGAAATCACGGATGGAAAATTCCTGAAATTAGGGGGGAATAAGCAGTAAATCCGATGTCCTCCAGCCATGATTTCTGGAATATATGGGAAAGTTACTGGAATTTTGCAACCCTCAACAGCATTGACTCAAAGACAGACTTAATGAAACGGAGAAGGCTCCGTGCTCTCTCTCTGACTCCCTCACCTGCTAGCTCTCTCCCAAAAAGAGAAAAAGAGAATCCTTAACAACACTCCCTCAAAGGCTGCATTTTCAGGAAAGTTTCAGATCTAGGTTATACAGGAGAGATGGAGAGATGGAGAGATGGAGAGAGAGAGAGAGAGAGAGAGAGAGAGAGAGAGGAGAGAGAGAGAGAGAGAGAGAGAGAGAGAGAGAGAGAGAGAGAGAGAGAGAGAGAGAGAGAGAGAGAGAGAGAGAGAGAGAGAGAGAGAAGGTGAGAGAGAGAGGAAAATAAGAGGGGAAGGAACCGAGAGAGAGCGGGTGAGCTAGAAAGAAAAAGAGCAAGATATAAAGAGAGAAGGTGCATGTGAGGATAAGAAGAGGAAAGAAAGAGAAGAGAGCTGGTCAATAAACTCTGGGGGGGAGTAGAGAAGTGTTAGATGACTGTCTGAATGCAGCAGCAGGGTTTCTACTGGGATGTGAAAGTGTATCAAGGACGGTTGAATAAGAGATGATTGAGTGGCTCTGGCGGAAATATACACACCCACACAGCCCCCCCCCCCCCCTCCAAGCCCATCTCACACGCCAAAACAACTTAATCTCAATCCCTCCATGACAGGTACAAACACACACATGCCACACACCCCTGACTCAACCACTGTGAGGGTCTAACCGAGACATCTGTGGCCCCTAGAGTCACATCCTCTCCAGGGATAGATCACCAGGGTGTCGTGGTCCACACGGGGACATCCTCACCAGGGATAGATCACCAGAGTGACGTGGCCCACACTGGGACATCCTCTCCAGGGATAGATCACCAGGGTGACGTGGTCCACACGGGGACATCCTCACCAGGGATAGATCACCAGGGTGACGTGGCCCACACTGGGACATCCTCTCCAGGGATAGATCACCAGGGTGACGTGGTCCACACTGGGACATCCTCTCCAGGGATAGATCACCAGGGTGACGTGGTCCACACTGGGACATCCTCTCCAGGGATAGATCACTAGGGTGACATGGTCCACACTGGGACATCCTCTCCAGGGATAGATCACCAGGGTGACGTGGTCCACACTGGGACATCCTCTCCAGGGATAGATCACCAGGGTGACGTGGTCCACACTGGGACATCCTCTCCAGGGATAGATCACCAGGGTGACGTGGTCCACACTGGGACATCCTCTCCAGGGATAGATCACCAGGTTGACGTGGTC
Source organism: Salvelinus alpinus (assembly GCF_045679555.1). Taxonomy (NCBI): domain Eukaryota; kingdom Metazoa; phylum Chordata; class Actinopteri; order Salmoniformes; family Salmonidae; genus Salvelinus; species Salvelinus alpinus. The sequence goes on from NC_092090.1 coordinate 20,332,118, forward strand.
CACACTGGGACATCCTCTCCAGGGATAGATCCCCAGGGTGACGTGGTCCACACTGGGACATCCTCACCAGGGATAGATCACCAGGGTGACGTGGTCCACACTGGGACATCCTCTCCAGGGATAGATCACCAGGGTGACTGTTCTGCTGGTGAATGTGCAGTCACTGGAGAACAAATTGGATGAACTCCGTGTGACAAGGACAATATAGTATATCTCATGGGTTTCTTCATGCATCATCTAGACGGGACGACAGCCTCGGGTAAGACTAAGACGGAGGGGTGTGTCTCCTTGTTAAGAGCAGCTGGTGCAAGATATCTAAATGTTAAGGAAGTCTCAAGTTTTTTCTCGCCTGAGTTAGACTACCTCATGATAAGCTGCAGACCACACTATTTACCAAGAGAGTTTATCTATATATTCACAGCTGTCTATTTACCAGCACAAACCGATGCTGGCACTAAGACCGCACTCAACGAGCTGTATAAGGCCAAAATCAAACAAGAAAATTCACACCAAGAGTCAGCGTTTCTCGTGTCTGGTAATTTTAATGATGGGAAAGTGAAATCTGTTTGACCAGCATGTCACCTGTGCAACTAGAGGCAACAACCTCCTGATCACCTTCACTCCACACACAAGGCTCTCCTCGCCCTCCCAAATCTGACTACAACTCTATCCTCCTCAATCCTGCTTACAAGCAAAAACTCAAACAGGAAGTACCAGTGATGCGCTCAATGCGGAAGTGGTCCGATGAAGCGGATGCTAAGCTACAGCACTGTTTCGCTAGCACAGACTGGAACATGTTCCAGGACTCATCCGATAACATTGAGGAGTTTACCACATCAGTCACTGGCTTTATTAATAAGGGCATTGACGATGTCGTCCCCACAGTGACTGTACGTACATATTCCAAATAGAATCCACAGATTACAGGCAACATCTGCACTGAGCTAAAGCTGCCGCTTTCAAGGAGAACACACACCGACAGAGTCATTGCGCAAAATAGTACGCAGCATCATCTGGATACGTATGCAGCAAAAGTTAAACATTCACCATCTGCTACCATTTCTGTCAAGCCTTCTACGCATACCGGTTTACGCATACGTTCGATAAATCCAACGTATGCAACACACCGAACTCAAATGCAATGTAGCTGTCGGTGTGATCGAAGCATTAGAAATCCTGCTACGACCTCCGATGAACCATCAAACAGGCAAAGCGTCAATATAGGACTAAGATAGTAACATTTGTCAAATTCTGACACTCGTCAAATGTGTCAGGGCTTGCAAACTATCACGGATTACAAAGGGAAACCCAGCCGTGTGCTGCCCAGTGACGCAAGCCAACCAGATGAGCTATATAGCTTCTATGCTCGCTTTGAGGCAAGCAACACTGAACCATGCATGAGAGCACCAGCTGTTACGGACGACTGTGTGACCTCGCTCTCCATAGCCGATGTGAGTAAGACCTTTAAACAGGTTAACATTCACAAGACCGCGGGCCAAGATGGATTACCAGGTTGTGTACTCAAAGTGTCTTCACTGACATTTTTAACCTCTCCCTGACCCAGTCTGTAATACCTATGTTTCAAGCAGATCACCATAGTCCCTGTGCCCAAGAACGCCAAGGTAACCTGCCTAATTGACTATCGCCCTGTAGCACTCACATCGGTAGCCATGAAATGCTTTGAAAGGCTGTTCATGGCTCCTATCAACACCATCATCCTAGACACACTGGACCCTCTCCAATTCGCATACCACCCAATCAGATTCACAATCTCTACTGCACTCCACACTGCCCTCTCCCACCTGGATAAGAGGAACACCTATGTGAGAACGTTGTTCATTGACTACAGCTCAGCATTCAACACCATAGTGCCCTCCAAGATCATAACTAAGCTCAGGACCCTGGGACTGAACAGCCATCTGCAACTGGATCCTGGACTTCCTGACGGGCTGCCCCCAAGTGGTGAGAGTAGGCAACAACACATCCGCCACGCTGACCCTCAACACGAGGGCCCCCTCAGGCGTGCGTGCTTAGTCCCCTCCTGTACTCCCTGTTCACCCACGACTGTGTGGCAGCGCACAACTCCAACACCACCATTAAGTCTGCTGACGACACGGCGGTGGTAGGCCAGATCACCGACGACGATAAGACAGCCTATAGGGAGAATGTCAGTGACCTGACAATGTGTTGCCAGGACAACAACCTTTCCCTCAACGTCAGCAAGACAAAGGACTGATCGTGGACGACAGAAAAGTGAAGGCCGAGCCACATCGACAAAGCTGTAGTGGAGCTGGTCGAGTTCCTCTGTGTACACATCACTAAGGAATTAACATGGTCAACACACATAACGCCTCTTCCCCCTCAGGAGGCTGAAAGATGTCATGGGCCTTCCGATCTTCAACATGTTCTACAGCTGCCTTATTGAGAGCATCTTTACAGGCTGCATCATTGCTTGGTTTTGCAACTGCTTGGCATCCAACCACAAGGAGTTAGAGGGTAGTGCGTATGGCACAGTACATCATTGGGGTTGAGCTCCCTGCCATCCAGAACCTACAGTGCATTTGGAAAGTATTCAGGTCCTTGACTTTTTCACATTTTGTTACGTTACATCCTTATTATAAAATGGATCGAATTAAAATGTTTCCCTCATCAATCTACACACAAAACCCCATAAAGACAAAGCAAAAATAGTTTTTTATAAATGTTTGCACATAAAAAATAAATAAAAAAACAGTTACCTTATTTACACAAGTATTCAGACCCTTTGCCATGGACTTAAAATTGAGCTCAGGTGCATCCTGTTTCCATTGATAATCTTTGAGATGTTCCTACAACTTGGAGTCCACACCTTTGGTAAATTGATTGTACATGATTTGGAAAGGCACACACCTGTCTATATAAAAGGTCCCACAGTTGACAGTGCATGTCAGAGCAAAAACCAGGAAGGAATTGTCGGTAGCGCTCCGAGACAAGATTATGTCAAGGCACAGATCTGGGGAAGGGTACCAAAAAATGTCTGCAGCATTGAAGGTCTCAAAGAACACAGTGGCATCTATCATTCTTAAATGAAAGAAGTTTGGAACCACCAAGACTCTTCCTAGAGCTAGGCGCCCGGCCAAACTGAGTAATTGGGGGAGAAGGGCCTTGGTCAGGGAGGTGACCAAGAACCCGATGGTCACTGACAGAGCTCTAGAGTTCCTCTGTGGAGATGGGAGAACCTTCCAGAAGGACAACTATCTCTGCAGCACTCCATTAATCAGGCCATTATTGTATAGTGGCCAGACGGAAGCCACTCCTCAGTAAAAGGCACATGACAGCCCGCTTGGAGTTTGCCAAAAGGCACCTAAAGAGTCTCAGACAATGAAAAACAAGATCCTCTGTTCTGATGAAACCAAGATTGGCATGAATGCGAAGTGTCACGTCTGGAGGAAACCTGGCACCATCTCTACAGTGAAGCATGGTGGTGGCAGAATCATGCTGTGGGGATGTTTTTCAGGGGCAGGGACTGGGAGACTAGTCAGGATCGAGGGAAAGATGAATAGAGCAAAGTACAGAGAGATCCTTGATGAAAACCTGCTCCAGAGACCTCAGACTAGGGTGAGGGTTCACCTTCCAACAGGACAACGACCCTAAGCACACAGCCAAGACAACACAGGAGTGGCTTCAGAACAAGTCTCTGAATATCCTTGAGTGGCCCAGCCAGAGCCCAAACTTGAACTCGATCGAACATCTCTGGAGAGATCCAACCAGACAGATCTTGAGAGGCTCTGCAGAGAAGAATGGGAGAAACTCCCCAAATTCAGGGTGTGCCAAGCTTGTAATGTCATTACAGGCTCGAGGCTGTAATCGCTCACAAAGGTTCTTCAACAAAGTGAGTAAAGTGTCTTTAGTTAAATACTTATGTAAATGTGATATTTCCACTTCTAAAACCCAGTTTTTACTTTGTCATTGTCAGGGATTGTGTGTAGATTGATGAGGGGGAAAAAAAGATTTTTAACAATTTTAGAGTAAGGCTGTAACCTAACAAAATCTGAAAAAAAGTCAAGGGGTCTGAATACTTTCCGAAGAAAATGTGTATGTGTGTGTGTGTGGAGATGAATGCATAACTGTGAGTGTGAGTGAGTGCCTGTGTGCTTAGGTGCAGAGAGTCAGTGCAGATGATCAGTCCAGTTTAAATGTTCAGCAGTCTGATTGCTGTCTGAGCCTGTTCGTATCCGACCTCATGCCACTTAAGGATATTCAGAGACTTGTCCTGTACATTTCGATGAAACATGGTGAAGCCCCGAAATTGCCTTCCCTGGAACCCTGTGTTTCAGACATAAGGAAGTGGATGGCGGCAAATGTTCTATTTTTAAACTCGGACAAAACAGAGATGCTTGTTCTTGGTCTCAAGAAACAAAGAGATCTTCTGTTGAATCTGACAATTAGTCTTGATGGTTGTACAGTCGTCTCAAATAAAACTGTGAAGGACCTCGGCGTTACTCATATCAAGACTGTTTCAAGGACAGCCATTTTCCATCTACGTAACATTGCAAAAATCTGAAACTTTCTGTCCAAAAATGATTTAGAAAAATGTATCCATGCTTTTGTCACTTCTAGGTTAGACTACTGCAATGCTCTACTTTCCGGCTACCCGGATAAAGCACTAAATACATTTCAGTTAGTGCTAAACACGGCTGCTAGATTCTTGACTAGAACCAAAAAATGTGATCATATTACTCCAGTGCTAGCCTCTCTACACTGGCGTCCTGTTAAGACAAGGGCTGATTTCAAGGTTTTACTGCTGACCTACAAAGCATTACACGGGCTTGCTCCTACCTATCTTTCCGATTTGGTCCTGCCGTACATACCTACACGTACGTTACGGTCACAAGACGCAGGCCTCCTTACTGTCCCTAGAATTCCTAAGCAAACAGCTGGAGGCAGGGCTTTCTCCTATAGAGCTCTATTTTTATGGAAAGGTCTGACTATCCATGTGAGACACGCAGACTCTGTCTCAACCTTTAAGTCATTATTGAAGACTCATCTCTTCAGTAGGTCCAAAGATTGAGTGTAGTCTGGTCCAGGAATGTGAAGGTGAACGGAAAGGCACTGGAGCAACGAACCGCCCTTGCTGTCTCTGCCTGGCCGGTTCCCCTCTCTCCACTGGGATTCTCTGCCTCTAACCCTATTACAGGGGCTGAGTCACTGGCTTACTGGTGCTCTTCCATGCCGTCCCTAGGAGGGGTGCGTCACTTGAGTGGGTGGAGTCACTGACGTGATCTTCCTGTCCGGGCTGGCGCCCCCCATTGGGTTGTGCCGTGGCGGAGATCTTTGTGGGCTATACTCGGCCTTGTCTCAAGATGGTAAGTTGGTGGTTGAAGATATCCATCTAGCGGTGTGGGGGCTGTGCTTTGCCAAAGTGGGTGGGGTTATATCCTGCCTGTTTGGCCCTGTCCGGGTGTATAGTCGGACGGGGCCACAGTGTCTCCCGACCCCTCCTGTCTCAGCCTCCAGTATTTATGCTGCAGTAGTTTATGTGTTGGTGGGCTAGGGTCAGTCTGTTATATCTTATTATTATTATATATTATAATTCTCTCTCTCTTTCTTTCTCTCAGAGGACCTGAGCCCTAGGACCATGCCTCAGGACTACCTGGCCTCATAACTTCTTGCTGTCCCCAGTCCACCTGGCCGTGCTGCTGCTCCAGTTTCAACTGTTCTGCCTGTGGCTATGGAACCCTGACCTGTTCACCAGACGTGCTGCTACCTGTCCCAGACCTGCTGTTTTCAACTCTCTAGAGACAGCAGGAGCAGTAGAGATACTCTTAATGATCGGCTATGAAAAGCCAACTGACATTTACTCCTGAGGTGCTGACCTGTTGCATCCTCGACAACCACTGTGATTATTATTATTTGACACTGCTGCTCATCTATGAACATTTGTACATCTTGGCCATGTTCTGTTATATTCTCCACCCGGCACAGCCAGAAGAGGACTGGCCACCCCTCATAGCCTGGTTCCTCTCTAGGTTTTTTCCTAGGTTCTGGCCTTTCTAGGGAGTTTTTCATAGCCACTGTGCTTCTACACCTGCATTGCTTGCTGTTTGGGGTTTTAGGCTGGGTTTCTGTACAGCACTTTGTGACATCAGCTGATGTAAGTGGGGTTTATAAATACATTTGATTGATTGATTGATGCTTCGATACCGTCTGCCCAACGGTATGGGAGTGAACAGCTCGTGGCTGGGCTGTGTGGGGCCCTTGAAGATGCTGCGGGACTTCCTCAGGCACCATTTTGAGTCGATGTCCAGGATGGGTTGGGACGTACTGGGCCATCTTCACTACACGCTGGAGGGCTTGCAGTCGTGGACAGAGCAATTTACATACCAGGCCATGGTGCAACCAGTCAGGATGCTCTCGATGGTGCAGCGGTAGTATTTGGAGAGGACCCGGGGCGGCATGCCACATTTCTTAAGCCTTAAGAAGTAAAGATCCTGTTGTGCCCTCTTGACAAGAGTGGTGGTGTTGTTGGTCCATGTCAAGTCCTCGGTGAGGTGGACACCAAGGAACTTAAAACTGCTGACTCTCTCTGTATAATCACATTCATAGGTAAAAACGGTACTGTACTGAACTATACTGGACTAGACTGAACTATAATTAAGCAATAAGGCCCGAGAAGGTGTGGTATATTCGCCATAAACCACAAACCCGAGGTGCCTTATTGCTATTATAAACTGGCAACCAACATAAATACAATAGTAAAGTATTTTTGCTTCATACCCGTGACTTATTGTCTGATATAAACATTCAGCATCCAGGACTGAAACTACACGGTTTATAATGAGCTAAACTGAACTAGACTGTACTGATTTATAATGAACTATACTAAACTAGAATAAACTATTGGTTTATAATGAGCTAAACTGAACTAGACTGTACTGATTTATAATGAACTATACTAAACTAGAATAAACTATTGGTTTATAATGAGCTAAACTGAACTAGACTGTACTGATTTATAATGAACTATACTAAACTAGAATAAACTATTGGTTTATAATGAGCTAAACTGAACTAGACTGTACTGATTTATAATGAACTATACTAAACTAGAATAAACTATTGGTTTATAATGAGCTAAACTGAACTAGACTGTACTGATTTATAATGAACTATACTAAACTAGAATAAACTACTGGTTTATAATGAGCTTAACTGAACTAGACTGTACTGATTTATAATGAACTATACTAAACTAGAATAAACTATTGGTTTATAATGCGCTAGACTGTACAGACCTATAATGAACTATACTAAACTAGAATAAACTATTGGTTTATAATGAACTATACTGTACTGACCAATAATTTGTATTTGTTTATTTATTTCACCTTTATTTAACCAGGTAGGCCAGTTTAGAACAAATTCTCATTTACAACTGCGACCTGGCCAAGATAAAGCAAAGCAGTTCAACATACAACATCACAGAGTTACACATGGAATAAACAAACATAGTCAATAATACAGTAGAAAAAGTCTATATACAGTGTGTACAAATGAGGTAAGATACGGGAGGTAAGGCAATAAATAGGCCATAGTGACGAAATAATTACAATGTAGCAATTAAACACAGGAGGGATAGATGTGCAGAAGATGAATGTGCAAGTAGAGATACTGGGGTGCAAAGGAGCAAAAATAAATAAATAACAGTATGGGGATGAGGTAGTTGGATGGGCTATTTACAGATGGGCTATGTATAGGTGCAGTGATCTGTGAGCTGCTCTGACAGCTGGTGCTTAAAGTTAGTGAGGGAGATTTGAGTCTCCAGCTTCAGTGATTTTTGCAATTCGTTCCAGTCATTGGCAGCAGAGCGGCCAAAGGAGGAATTGGCTTTGGGGGTGACCAGTGAAATATACCTGCTGACCAGTGAAATATACCACCTGTAGCGTGTGCTACGGCGACGAATATGAAGCGAGGACCAGCCAACGAGAGCATACAGGTCGCAGTGGTGGGTAGTATATGGGGCTATACTAAACTAGAATAAACTACTGGTTTATAATGAACTAGACTGTACCGGTCTATAATGAGCTATACTAAACTATTGACCTATGAGCTATACTGAACTAGACTGTACCGGTCTATAATGAGCTATATTGAACCGGTCTATATAGAGCTAGACTGTACCGGTCTATAATGAGCTATACTAAACTATTGACCTATGAGCTATACTGAACTAGACTGTACCGGTCTATAATAAGCTATATTGAACCGGTCTATATAGAGCTATACTGAACCGGTCTATAATGAGCTATACTAAACTATTGACCTATGAGCTATACTGAACTAGACTGTACCGGTCTATAATGAGCTATATTGAACCGGTCTATATAGAGCTAGACTGTACCGGTCTATAATGAGCTATACTAAACTATTGACCTATGAGCTATACTGAACTAGACTGTACCGGTCTATAATAAGCTATATTGAACCGGTCTATAATGAGCTATATTGAACCGGTCTATATAGAGCTATACTGAACCGGTCTATAATGAGCTATATTGAACCGGTCTATATAGAGCTATATTGAACCGGTCTATATAGAGCTAGACTGAACCGGTCTATAATGAGCTATATTGAACCGGTCTATAATGAGCTATACTGAACCGGTCTATAATGAGCTATATTGAACCGGTCTATAATGAGCTATATTGAACCGGTCTATATAGAGCAAGACTGAACCGGTCTATAATGAGCTATATTGAACCAGTCTATAATGAGCTATACTGAACCGTTCTATAATGAGCTATATTGAACCGGTCTATATAGAGCTAGACTGAACCGGTCTATAATGAGCTATATTGAACCGGTCTATAATGAGCTATACTGAACCGGTCTATAATGAGCTATATTGAACCGGTCTATATAGAGCTATACTGAACCGGTCTATAATGAGCTATATTGAACCGGTCTATATAGAGCTAGACTGAACCGGTCTATAATGAGCTATATTGAACCGGTCTATATAGAGCTATACTGAACCGGTCTATAATGAGCTATATTGAACCGGTCTATATAGAGCTATATTGAACCGGTCTATATAGAGCTAGACTGAACCGGTCTATAATGAGCTATATTGAACCGGTCTATATAGAGCTATACTGAACCGGTCTATAATGAGCTATACTGTACTATACAGTGGACTAGACTGTACTGGCCCCCACCGGGGTGTAATGGACTATACTGGTTAATGGTGTCAGAGCGCTGGTGTGATGTGGTTGAGATCAGATCAGTGCACTCCCTCCCTACTGCTCAACAGATCTGAGTCGTCTGCCCCCTCACCGCTGGCAGCGTGGCTCAGGCCTAACGCAAGACAAATGTTTTCCTAAAGCTGCCTGGCGTTGAATCAGCTTTATTCATTCTACTGCCGCTTTCTCCCTCTTCTCTTTCCCTGTGGAGCGACTACTTGGACGACGACTTCAAACCCTCTTTCTTTGCTAGGTTTCTATACAGCTGGGTCCCATTGTGGTGTGATGAAAGTTTGTGTGTGTCTGAGTTTGATTCTGCCCACGTCTCTAACCGGAGCGACAAACTATTGGCGTTAACTAGATAAACATTAAACACACAAGTCATCTTCTACTTGGCACCGATGTAATCATGGCGTTATACCACAACTAGGTTTATTTATTTATTTTGGACAAATGTACAGGCTGGGTGGTAGTCAAGTGGTTAATAAATAGCGTTGGGCCAGTAACTGAAAGGTTGCTGGTTCGAATCCCCGAGCTGACTAGGTGAAATCTATCTACGTGCCATTGAGCAAGGCACTTAACCATAATTGCTCCTGTAAGTCGTTCTGGATAAGAGCGTCTGCTAAATTACTAAAATGTCAAATGTAGTAAAGTTTGCATGTGTGTTTTCTATTGACAGCAGTGGAGAGTGAAGCTGGTAACGACTGTTTAAATGTACTACTAGCAGTCGCTGATCTACTGTTCATGTGCTTGATGGTAATAACCTTATGGTAACAAAGAAAGTTTAAAACTGAATTCAATATATTCTCAAAACTAAATGCATAATTTAAAAAAGTCTGAATATAACAGATCAAAAAGGACTAAAGACTGCTCAATGGTGATACAAGCAAAGAAAGGCAACCTGTTCTCAGTGTAGGCTATTGAGAGCTGTGAGAGAGATCTATTTTTCATATTAAGTCTTGTTGCCTCAGAAACTATGAATAAAACAATTTACAGTATTTGATCTACTAATCAAAACTTTTTGATCAAAACAGTGTCACCCCCCCAAAATGTGCTAAATTTCTACTACTACCACTCAAATATCACCTCAGTGTTTCAATATTCATGAGCCAGAAATCACATCGTTGATGTGAGCGAATACATGCGTATGTTTGGTATAAGATCTTATAATTGAATTATTCTATAATCCTATAATACTAGCAGGGGATCAAAGCACTGTGGCTGAGTCTTTGAAGCTGAGAATTCTAATTAAATGAATGGGTCTGGACGGAGACTGTTGCATCGAGGAGTGTGAGGAGGATTGTAATGAAATAATATGCTGGCTGCTAATCCAACTGTAATCAAGCCCTCTGGATTCTAATAACCAGCTGGTTGATAAACTTAATCAGGTTAGTTACAAATGGGGTTGGAGCATAAACCTACAGGGTAGCTCTCCAGGAAAAGGGTTGGAGTGTCTTGATGTAGGGAATAGGGTGCCATTTGTGATGTGACCGATATTAAAAAGCAGCCGGGGGCATGAATGATTAGGAGGATGTGTTGTGTGTGGCCGATGGAGGAGACTCAGCACTATTTCAGTGGGCACAGTGATGAACCATACGGTCAGATAGGACGAGAGCAGGCCCACCCACCACAAGAAGATGGAAAGGAGGGGGGGAGAAAGAGAGCAAGAGAGAGAAAGTGTGGGGGGGGGGAATAATTACTTGTGTCATGCACAAAGTAGATGTCCTAACCGACTTGCCAAAACTATATGGCATCGACATAAAGGGAGACGTTCTCAGAACATAAAAGCTCACTTACTGTCAAATAATATCAGCAAGGGGTGTGGTGTGTGGACTGTAATGTCAGAGTTAAACAGTGATGGAGGTCTTCATTTCCTGAATCAGTTTTCTCCAACAGCTGGAAGGAAACAGAGGAGAGAGCTCCACACAATGGCTCTACAGCACGCTACTTTCCCTTTGTGTGTGTGTGTGTGTGTGTGTGTGTGAGATGTAGTGATGTAGTGATTTCTACCCGGGTGGTATAGGTCTGATTCTTGTGTAGGGGAGATATCTTTGAGTGGGTCTCTCTCACACAGAGCTTGCTTTGTCATGCGGTCGTGCTGTGTGTGTCTCGTCATGAGGTGGGGATTATTAGTCTCTGATATCAGACACAGGCAAGCTGGTGTGTTCTTTCCCCTCTCCAGCGAACTCTTCCACCCGTCAGAGAATAAGGAGGTTCTAATCAGGACCACAGCCTCTGTGTGTGTGTGTGTGTGTGTGTGTGTGTGTGTGTGTGTGTGTGTGTGTGTGTGTGTGTGTGTGTGTGTGTGTGTGTGTGTGTGTGTGTGTGTGTGTGCGCGCGACCACAGCCTGGCTGAGTTTACACACTGACGTTTCAACGGTTTCTTCCCCTCGCCCACACTCAACTACCAGGAGGACATGATGGTTCCCACATGGCCGACTCTGTGTGTGTCCTGTGTGTTGTGTTGTGTGTGTGTTTTTACACATGGATAACTGTCCTATTATAATCAGTCACTTGGCTAGATTTTCTATACACTAAACAGTATTACTCACAATACTACAATGCAGGATCATTTATTTTCACCATGTCCAAGAAAATACTGTCCATCATAGAATTAAGCAATAAGGCACGAGGGGGTGTGGTATATGGCCAATATACCATGGCTAAGGGCTGTTCTTAAGCACGACGCAATGAGGAGTGCCTGGATACAGCCCTTAGCCATGGGGGTATTGGCCATATATCACAAACCCCGAGGTGCCTTATTGCTATTATAAACTGGTTAGCAACGTAATTAGAGCAGTAAAAATAAAATGTTGTCATACCCGTGGTATACGGTCTGATATACCACGGCAGTCAGCCAAATCAGCATTCAGGGCTCGAACTGCCCAGTTTACAATTACATATAAAACACTAGAATTGGTATCCTAGCAATATGATAGAAAATCTTCCATCTTGGTCAGGAAAAGCTGATCAGCTGATCAGACATTAAGATGCATAACAAAACAATGCATTTGTAGAAACATTATTGAATTGTCAGATCTCTTTAGCGTCCATTATCCAAGCAGATTAAACTGGACGATAATGCATAGTCCATTATCCCTATTACCTATATAGTGCACTGCTTTTGACCAGAGCTCTCTGGGCCCAGACAAAAGCAGTGCAGAAAACAAGAGATCGGGTACTATTTGGGACGCAGGGTGGCTCTTCATCAGACAAAATACATCTCCCATTGCTCTTTATAGGCTTGTAATGACCGGCACATACTAGCAGCACTCAGCGGAGCCTTAGGGTAGCGTCCCGAAAAGGCACCCTATTCCCAACACCAATGGTGGCCCAACGGTAGTGTACTAAACTCAGCAACAACAAAAAAAACGTCCCCTTTTCAGGGCCCTGTCTTTCAAAGATAATTCGTAAAAATCCAAATAACTTCACAGATCTTCATTGTAAAGGGTTTAAACACTGTTTTCCATGCTTGTTCAATGAACCATAAACAATGAATGAACATGTACCTGTGGAACGGTCGTTAAGACACTAACAGCTAACAGACGGTAGGCAATTAATGTCACAGTTATGAAAAGTAAAGACACTAAAGAGGCCTTTCTACTGACTCTGAAAAACACCAAAAGAAAGATGCCCAGGGTCTCTGCTCATCTGCGTGAACGTGCCTAAGACAGCGCTACAGGGAGGCAGAACGGACAGCTGATAGTCCTCGCAGTGGCATACCACATGTAACAACACCTGCACAGGATCGGTACATCTGAACATCACACCTGCGGGACAGGTACAGGATGACAACAACAACTGCCCGAGTTACACAGGGAACGCACAATCCCTCCATCAGTGCTAAGACTCTCAGCCTATTGCGGACAGAGGCTGAACTGAGGGCTTGTAGGCCTGTTGTAAGGCATGTTCTTACCAGACATCACCGGCAACAACGTCGCCTATGGGCACAAACCCACCGTCACTGGACCAGACAGGGCTGGCAAAACGTGCTCTTCACTGACGAGTTGCGATTTTGTCTCACCAGGGGTGATGGTCGGACTCTCGTTTATCGTCGAAGGAATGAGCGTTACACTGAGGCCTGTACTCTGGAGCGGGATTGATTTGGAGGTGGAGGGTCCGTCATGGTCTGGGGTGGTGTGTCACAGCATCATCGGACTGAGCTTGCTGTCATTGCAGGAAATCTCAAAAGCTGTGCGTTACAGGGAAGACATCCTCCTCCCTCATGTGGTACCCTTCCTGCAGGCTCATCCTGACATGACCCTTCAGCATGACAATGCCACCAGCCACACTGCTCGTTCGGTGCGTGACTTCCTGCAAGACAAGAATGTCAGTGCCCTGCAATGGCCAGCGAAGAGCCCGGACCTCAATCCCATCGAGCACATCTGGGAACTATTGGATCGGCGAATGAGGGCTAGGGACATTCTCCCCAGAAATGTCCGGGAATTTGCTGGTGCCTTGGTGGAAGAGTGGGGTAACATCTCACATCAAGAAATGGCAAATCCGGTGCAGTCCATGAGGAGATGCACTGCAGTACTTAATGCAGCTGGTGGCCACACCAGATACTGACTGTTACTTTTGACCCCCCTTTGTTCAGGGACACATTATTCCATTTCTGTTAGTCACATGTCTGTGGAACTTGTTCAGTTTGTCTCAGTTGTTGAAACTTGTTATGTTCATATGTAGAGTGGTGTTGACAGGACAACTACATGATGAACTGGATGTGTAGCCTGATGTTGACAGGACAACTACATGATGAACTGGATGTGTAGCCTGGTGTTGACAGGACAACTACATGATGAACTGGATGTGTAGCCTGGTGTTGACAGGACAACTACATGATGAACTGGATGTGTAGCCTGATGTTGACAGGAAAACTACATGATGAACTGGATGTGTAGCCTGGTGTTGACAGGACAACTACATGATGAACTGGATGTGTAGCCTGGTGTTGACAGGGCAACTACATGATGACCTGGATGTGTAGCCTGGTGTTGACAGGACAACTACAGTGAGGGAAAAAAGTATTTGATCCCCTGCTGATTTTGTACGTTTGCCCACTGACAAAGAAATGATCAGTCTATAATTTTAATGGTAGGTTTATTTGAACAGTGAGAGACAGAATAACAACAAAAAAATCCAGAAAAACGCATGTCAAAAACGTTATAAATTGATTTGCATTTTAATGAGGGAAATAAGTATTTGACCCCCTCTCAATCAGAAAGATTTCTGGCTCCCAGGTGTCTTTCATACAGGTAACGAGCTGAGATTAGGAGCACACTCTTAAAGGGAGTGCTCCTAATCTCAGTTTCTTACCTGTATAAAAGACACCTGTCCACAGAAGCAATCAATCAATCAGATTCCAAACTCTCCACCATGGCCAAGACCAAAGAGCTCTCCAAGGATGTCAGGGACAAGATTGTAGATCTACACAAGGCTGGAATGGGCTACAAGACCATTGCCAAGCAGCTTGGTGAGAAGGTGACAACAGTTGGTGCGATTATTCGCAAATGGAAGAAACACAAAAGAACTGTCAAACTCCCTTGGCCTAGGGCTCCATGCAAGATCTCACCTCGTGGAGTTGCAATGATCATGAGAATGGTGAGGAATCAGCCCAGAACTACACAGGAGGATCTTGTCAATGATCTCAAGGCAGCTGGGACCATAGTCACCAAGAAAACAATTGGTAACACACTACGCCGTGAAGGACTGAAATCCTGCAGCGCCCGCAAGGTCCCCCTGCTCAAGAAAGCACATATACATGCCCGTCTGAAGTTTGCCGATGAACATCTGAATGATTCAGAGGACAACTGGGTGAACATGTTGTGGTCAGATGAGACCAAAATGGAGTTCTTTGGCATCAACTCAACTTGCCGTGTTTGGAGGAGGAGGAATGCTGCCTATGACCCCAAGAAACCATCCCCACCGTCAAACATGGCGGTGGAAACATTATGCTTTGGGGGTGTTTTTCTGCTAAGGGGACAGGACAACTTCACCGCATCAAAGGGACGATGGACGGGGCCATGTACCGTCAAATCTTGGGTGAAAACCTCCTTCCCTCAGCCAGGGTATTGAAAATGGGTCGTGGATGGGTATTCCAGCATGACAATGACCCAAAACACACGGCCAAGGCAACAAAGGAGTGGCTCAAGAAAAAGCACATTAAGGTCCTGGAGTGGCCTAGCCAGTCTCCAGACCTTAATCCCATAGAAAATCTGTGGAGGGAGCTGAAGGTTCGAGTTGCCAAACGTCAGTCTCGAAACCTTAATGACTTGAAGAAGATCTGCAAAGAGGAGTGGGACAAAATCTCTCCTGAGATGTGTGCAAACCTGGTGGCCAACTACAAGAAACATCTGACCTCTGTGATTGCCAACAAGGGTTTTGCCACCAAGTACTAAGTCATGTTTTGCAGAGGGGTCAAATACTTATTTCCCTCATTAAAATGCAAATAAATTTATAAAATTTTTGACATGCGTTTTTCTGGACTTTTTTGTTGATATTCTGTCTCTCACTGTTCAAATAAACCTACCATTAAAATTACAGACTGATAATTTCTTTGTCAGTGGGCAAACGTACAAAATCAGCAGGGGATCAAATACTTTTTTCCCTCACTGTACATGATGAACTGGATGTGTAGCCTGATGTTGACAGGACAACTACATGATGAACTGGATGTGTAGCCTGATGTTGACAGGACAACTACATGATGAACTGGATGTGTAGCCTGGTGTTGACAGGACAACTACATGATGAACTGGATGTGTAGCCTGGTGTTGACAGGACAACTACATGATGAACTGGATGTGTAGCCTGGTGTTGACAGGACAACTACATGATGAACTGGATGTGTAGCCTGGTGTTGACAGGTCAACTACATGATGATCTGGATGTGTAGCCTGATGTTGACAGGACAACTACATGATGAACTGGATGTGTAGCCTGGTGTTGACAGGACAACTACATGATGAACTGGATGTGTAGCCTGGTGTTGACAGGACAACTACATGATAAATCATCTTCTCCACGATATGGGCATTAGACAGCTGCTGTACAGTCAATATGGCTAATGCACGTCTATCTCATAATGTACTAATGGTATAGGGAAGGCAAAAGGTTTCCCTTTCAGTAATTGAATGTAGACATCTGCAAAGTGATCACGTGTGTGTGTACACACACACACACACACACACACACACACACACACACACACACACACACACACACACACACACACACACACACACACACACACACACACACACACACACACACACACACACACACACACACACACACACACACACACACACACAGTTCTGTTTGGTGAAAAACTGAGGGATGGGCCTGGAGAAATGTAACCACTCAAATCAAATTCATAGACAGAACTAAGGATGCAAGGACCGACCATCCATAGTATTAAAATGATAGTTTCAACCATGTTGAGGCTGTACAGTGTTTACATTCACATTGTTTACAAACATTGGAGTAAAAGAAGCTTATATTTTGGGTTCTGATTGGGTACGACATGATCATGAGGCATTTACAAGTTATATTCTTCAAGAATCAATGTATCATTAAATTATACGTTTAAAAAATGAAGGATTCTAGCTTTAAAGGTCCAATGCAGCCGTTTTTAATCTCAAATTATTTCTGGGTAACAATTAAGTACCTGACTGTGATTGTTTTCAATAAAAATAAAAAATAAAAAAATAGCTTCTTAGCAAAGTGTAATTTCTCAAGCAAGAATTTTGCTAGGACTGTCTGGGTGTGGTATGAGTGGGGAGGGGGAAACTGAACATTTGCTGTTATTGGCAGAGAGGTTTGGAACTCTCTTTCTTATTGGTCTATTAACTAATTTATTGCATGGTGATGTCACCAAGGAAGGCCAAAAATCCCTCCCACCCAAAACAGGCTGAAATCTTTTCAAACAGCGCGTACACTAATACATTACCATCTTTTTCACAATATTATTCTAACCTCAGTGTGGAAATATATATATAAAAACACAGGAAAGTCACGTCTGACTGCACTGGGCCTTTCAAAGAACTCTGAAAGATGTAACTTTCACCTTTATTCGTGCAGTAAAAAGAACATTGGATAACAAGTTAATATCCTATTATGCATGAACCTTTCAAAAGACCATTCACTTCAAGTAGGTGTAGGTGTTTGAGTACCTACCCAGTACGTTCCCTGATGGCACCTCTTCTAGTTCCTCCAGCTCTCTGCCCATCAGCAGGTAGAGGCTGTCCATGGTGCAGCAGGCCAGGTGAGGGACGGGAGGGAGACAGGCACTCACACTAGTACTGCCCTCTGGGAGCTGACAGACAGACAGAGAGAGAGAACATTAGATCTCTAGAGCATCAGAGCCAATCATCCAGTACATTGGTTGTGTGATATTGGATTCTAAAAGCAACTGTTAGTTAGTAGTACTGCTACTGAAGCCAGGAGGGACGAGGTAACAATAATACAACGACTTGTCTGTCTCAAATGGCACCCTATTCCCTAGAGTACACTACTGTTGCCCAGGCCACAGAGGAACACAGCCCTCATCATAGAAGTCAATGTTATCTTTAACCTTGGAATACACATCTTGAGATGGAAACAAACACGCAGAACATTTATGATTGTTGCTCTTTGAACAAACAGCATTTGGGTTCATCTTCAGAACAGTTATTGTTTTGTCTGGTGAATATTGCAAATTGAGCAGAAAATGTGTTTTGTGCCTCTGCAGAGTGTGTGTACGTGTGTGTGTGTGTGTCCACATGCCTGTGTGTGTGTGTGTGTGTGTGTGCCTGCCTGTAAGTGTGTACATCCTTACCATGCGCAGGCCTTGAGCAGGGTCGTACTTGGGCCCCATCACAAACACCTTCTGTCCTCTGCGGACCACCCCGCTGTAGACTCTAGCGAAGGCTACGAACGTCTCCTTCCCCTCCTCCTCCTCTGGTTTAGCCTTCAGAGGCAGGCCCTGCATCTGGCCTGAGACACCCTCACTACCTGCATGTCAGGGAAGACAATGGAGACATACACTGGTATCAGTGGTATCACCATGAACATATTGGTTATTGGAACTGGCCAGAGCTTCCAAACCACTAGGGGAAAAAGCAGCCAGGGGTTGGGGTTTTAGCAAGGTAAGAGTGGGTGGGTGTGTGTGTATGTGAGAGACACTTGCCTATGGTGTTGTCTCCACCAGGAGTGGTTGCCGGTGTTGTACTTCCTGATTGGGCATTTCCCTCCCCACTTTCCGCCTGCTGAATGGCTGCCAGTCTCTCAGTGTGTCTCTGTCTGGCCAGCTCCCTGCGCTGGGCCATCTCCTCCTGGGTCAACGGCCTGTGTGCACACACACACACACACACACACACACACACACACACACACACACACACACACACACATACCTGTTCAGTAGGTAGAAAATGTTTTGAAAATATTCCATTGCAAAACGTTTTGCTATTGTTTGCCCTACTGAACACTGTCCATTGTTTGGGCCAATGAATAGACATGATATTAGACATGACACATCAAAACAGAAATGTAACAACCCACTAAACCAAGTCTTTATAGCAGGGTAACACAGCCTAGCAACTAGCACCGCTCTGTTTTATTTGATTCATCCTTTATTTAACCAGAGACGTCACACTGAAACTCTAAATCTCTTTTTCCAAGTGCGCCCTGGCCAAGAATCCATCATACAGTGCATTCAGAAAGTATTAAGACCCCTTGACTTTTTCCACATTTTGTTATGTTACAGCCTTACTCTAAAATTGATTAAATTATCCCCCACCCCCCTCATCAAATCTACACACAATACCCCATCATGATAAAGCGAAAAAAGGTTTTTACAAATATTTGCAAATGTTTTAAAAATAAAAAACAGAAATACCTTACTTACATAAGTATTCAGATCCTTTGCAATGAGACTCGAATTTGAGCTCAGGTGCATCCTGTTTCCACTGATCATCCTAGAGATGTTTCTACAACTTGGAGTCCACCTGTGGTAAATTCAATTGATTGGACATGATTTGGAAAGGCACACACCTGTCTATATAAGTTCCCACAGTTGACAGTGCATGTCAGAGCAAAAACCAGGACATGAGGTCGAAGGAATTGTCTGTAGAGCTCCGAGACAGGATTGTGTCGAGGCACAGAACTGGGGAAGGGTACCCAAACATTTTTTACAGCACTGAAAGTCTCCAAGAACACAGTGGCCTCAATCATTCTTAAATAGAAGAAGTTTGGAATCACCAAGACTTCCCAGAGCTGGCCGCCTTGCTAAACTGAGCAATCGGGAGAGAAGGGCTTTGGTCAGGGAGGTGACCAAGAACCCGATGGTCACCCTGACAGTGCTCCAGAGTTCCTCTGTGGCGATGGAAAAACCTTCCAGAAGGACAACCATCTCTGCAGCACTCCACCATCCTTTATGGTACAGTGGCCAGACGGAAGCCATTCCTCAGTAAAAGACACATGACAGCACGACTCTCAGACCATGACAAACAAGATTCTCTGTTCCAAGACTGAACAAGATTCTCTGAAACCAAGACTGAACTCTTTGGCCTAAATGCCAAGCATCACGTCTGGAGGAAACATGGCACCATCCCTACGGTGAAGCATGGTGGTGGCAGCATAATGCTGTGGGGATGTTTTTCAGGGGCAGGGACTGGGAGACTAGTCAGGATCGAGGGAAAGATGAATAGAGCAAAGTACAGAGAGTAGTACAGAAAATAGTAAAAATAAAGAAAACCCTTGAATGAGTAGGTGTCCACATTTTTGACTGGTACTGTATGTGTGTGTACACGGTGTGTCCAGACAGCGTGTGAATGGTGTGTCCAGACAGCGTGTGAATGGTGTGTCCAGACAGCGTGTGAATGGTGTGTCCAGACAGCGTGTGAATGGTGTGTCCAGACAGCGTGTGAATGGTGTGTCCAGACAGCGTGTGAATGGTGTGTCCAGACAGCGTGTGAATGGTGTGTCCAGACAGCGTGTGAATGCTGTGTCCAGACAGCGTGTGAATGGTGTGTCCAGACAGCGTGTGAATGGTGTGTCCAGACAGCGTGTGAATGGTGTGTCCAGCAGTAGTTATATGGGACCAGGGCTCTGGTCAAAAGTAGTGCACTAGGCAATCGGGTGCCATTTGGGATGCAGCATGGAGTCAAGAGGTCAGGTTTGTACCTCATCCTACCAAGTCCTGTCATCGCATGATGGTTATTTGTGCTGCCAACTTCCCTCACTGAGAAACTATGTTCTAATTACCTACCGGCGATGGAAAATATGCAAAGGTTCAATTTGACCAATTACGACAACATAGGTGGTGTCTCTGGGCCAAGCTGGAAAAACGGAATAACAATTACTCAAAAATTGCTCTGGTCACCACAAACTCAAGGCACGTGGGTGTGTCGTTTGAAATGGCACACTGCAGAGTCATTGCGGTGAGTGGTGTGTGTGTGTGTGTGTGTGTGTGTGTAAATATGTGTGTGTGTGTGTGTGAGAGAGAGCTTCAAAGTGACTACATTGATACAGCTGGAAGCCATGATTGACAGTAGTGGCCATCCACACAAGCTCAGCTCCCTGACGACCGACCGCTTAAACTATCCCATAATTTAGGTTCCTCCCCAAATGGCACCCTGTTCCCTATATAGTGCACTACTTTTGACCAGGGCCCACAGGGAATAGGGTGCCATTTGGGACATAAACAAACAATAAAACAAGCTCTGCTCATTTACAAAGACTATAGGGGGGTGGGCAGGTTGATTACGTTTTGTATAAATTAGACAGAAACGGGCCTAAACGAATACAGGCTTGCCATGAAGACTGCAACATGGGAGAAATGGAACAATGTTTTGTACTGAAGGACTACTTGTGGAATGCTGCTTGGTGTGACTCCTGCAATTTGTCACCCCACACACACACTCTTCCGAACAACACACATACCTGCGTGCACTGCACACATGCTCATGCAAACACACACGCTCATCCCCCTCTTATTCCATTTCACCCGAGATTCACTTATTTGCTCGACGTTCAACAATTCCAACCCGTTGCATTCATAAGCGTACTGCGTAGCTACATTCTTTAACAAAGCGACCACAGCAGAGCTGCCGTGTTTTTCTTGATGAGGTCAAATCAGTCGCTCATGGGCAATAATGGGAAAGCCATGCGTTGTGGTCTCTGGCCTCCGTTGCAGTGGTTATAAAGTAATGGCTTCGCAAGCTTCTCAACGTTAAAGTAGGATTCTCTCAAAACCACAAGCCTTTTAAGTGTGTTATAAGCTGGTTGTGTGCGTGTGTGTGTGATATATATATCTGTTTTAAATATGTGGAAAATGAGACGATATTGATACTAAAGCTGTTCGTGAAACAGTCTTCATCAGCATCATACCATGCTGAGGATTTTGGTTCCAGTCTTTCCATTTTAGTCGTAGTGCATAAAAATGTCACGAGAGCACAATGGGTATTTGCTTTGACGTCAGCCCTTCATCCATACTGGAACGCTTTGGGTGGTTGGTTGAAGTCTGACTTTGCTTCTTAGTCTTTGCTGCACGTGCTATTGTGTTGCTGAGATCAAACAATGTTGGGTCACATTTGTTCGAGAATTCTCACTTGATAAACTTAGAATTCTGCTTTCGTCACACTTGCAAGATTCTACAGGACATGAAAACAGAACACATTGGTTTCACTCTTTTGTACACTGGTTCATGTGTTAACTCAACAGTCTTGTTGTTCCATGATGAAACTCTTTCCAAGTTCTGTTCTAGATGTTTTGCTATCTCTTATAAATAATTAAACATACAGAACAATGAGTTTACAGGATGACTGCTGCTTTAATAAAAAGAAACAGAACATCTAGGTTCCTCATACTGTTAATGAGAGAGGATGTTTTAGTGTGTGTATTCTGCATGCTAGTGTGTGTATTCTGCCCAGCAACTGCCCAGAGCCATTAATAAAACCCACTGACATCACCAGCCAATCAGACATGAGGACATTTAAAACACCAGGTCAAGACTGTTTGTGGAGAGAGAGACACAGACAGATGGAGAGAGAGTCAGAAACGAAGGGGCGAGAGAGGGAGAGAGAAAGAACGGGGTGAGGTAGAAACAGAGGTTGCCCTCTCACTCCTACGAGCAATCTCAGAACTACTACTGAGACCTAAATTGATGGTGGGTGCCATGGTAACAAAGCATAACCATAGCTGTGGAGGCATGTAGGAGTGTCAGCCAGGAACCCTCTGAAGCTGATTCAGAAAGAGAAACACAGAGAGACAGAGAGACCACTGTGACTATGTACAGTGAACATAGCCTTGCTACTGAGAAAGGCCGCCGTAGGCAGACCTGTCTCTCAAGAAGACAGGCTATGCGCACACTGCCCATAAAACGAGGTGGAAACTGAGTTGCACTTCCTAACCTCCTGCCAAATGTATAACCATATTAGAGAGACATATTTCCCTCAGATTACAGACCCACAAAGAATTAAAAAACAAATCGAATTTTGATAAACTCCCATTTCTATTGGGTGAAATACCAGCGTGCCATCACAGCAGCAAGGTTTGTGACCTGTTGCCACAAGAAAAGGGCAACCAGTGAAGAACAAACACCATTGTAAACACAACCCATATTTATGTTTATTCATGTTCCCTTTTGTACTATTTTCACATCGTTACAACACTGTAGATAGACATATGACATATGTCTTTTGTGAGTGTACATTTTATATTGTTTATTTCACTTTTGTTTATTATCTATTTCATATGCTTTGGCAATGTTAACATATGTTTCCCATGCCAATAAAGCCCCTTAAGTTGAACCGAGAAGGGAAATAGACACATACTGTCGTATCTAAAACAGCCAAAAGGAAATTGTTTGAAGTGTCTGCATTGAAGGCTATTCATGTAAAACACAAACATGTACCATCTGCAACAGACTACTCATAAACATATAATATACCTGATATTTGTACTGTACACTATACAACAGACCAAACACCCCCAGTCAAAAGTAGATCACTATATACAGTACCAGTTAAAAGTTTAGGCACACCTACTCATTCCAAAAAAACAGGCTGTGTAAGGGCTTGTTGACCAAGAAGAGTGCTGCATCAGATGACCTGTCCTCCACAATCACCCGACCTCAACCCAATTGAGATGGGATGAGTTGGACCGCAGAGTGAAGGAAAAGCAGCCAACGAGTGATCAGTATATGTGGGAACTCTTTCAAGACTGTTGGAAAAGCATTCCAGGTGAAGCTGGTTGACAGAATGCCAAGAGTGTGTAAAGCTGTCATCAAGGCAAAGGGGGGCTACTTTGAAGAATCTAAAAAATATAATATATTATGATTTGTTTAACTGTTTTTTGTTTACTACATGATTGCATGTGTTATTTCATAGTTTTGATGACTTCACTATTATTCTACAATGTAGAAACTAGTACAAATGAAGAAAAACCCTTGAATAAGTAAGTGTGTCCAAACTTTTGACTGGTACTGTATGTAGGGAATAGGTGCCATTTGGGACACAGATGATAGTAGAGGCCATTGAATAAGGTATGTTTTCCTTTGCAGAGAAGGCAGATCTTAGCCCATAGGATACTGGTCAAAAGCAGTGCACTATATACGGAATAAGTTGCTATTTAGAAGACATGCAGAAAGATTGTAAGCAGTTAAGATGGCAAAGCAGTCGGCTTAGTAAACGGAACATGATTATGCATAGTTTTACTTATGTAGCATGTACACAAAGATCTAGGTCAGGCTGGCTCAATGGAGCTGAACTCAACTGTTCCAATATGAACGGTCTAGGATGAAGTTTCCCCTAGATGCCAATCTATGGTCAGTTTCCCACACTAATGGTTAAGGTTAGGAAAGGAAGAGGGGAAGCTGATCCTAGATCTGTCCCAAATGTGTGTCAAGAGAAACAAGACACAGATGCTGTGGTATTTGTAGTTCTTAACATTAGGGACCAGGAGTTTTCCTGATCAGGTTACAACTCCGGGCCTGTATTTATCAAGTGTCTCAGAGTAGGACTGCTAAACTAGGATCAGAGATACGCCTGAAGTGATATGCACAGCTTCAATGACCCATGCTAGCCCCCAGGTGGCCACAGATATGCCTGAGGTGATACAGTATGGATTTAAATAATAATAATAATAATAATCAGATAAGAGGTATGTAGTTTCAATGGTCCTACTAGTCCATGGGTGGCCAATGATATGTCTGGGCTGACACGGTATGGATCTGATGAGAGAAAATCTGTGGTATGTACAGTAATTGTCCACAACTAGTCCATGGGTGGCCTGGGATCTGCCAGCAGCGTGTGTGTGCTTCTGCAGCAGGTGGCAGCCATCAGGGGAAGGAAGGGGTCCTGGCTGGATCATTAGGCTGATGGTGGCCAGGCCTTTTCTACTGTAGCATACTGTGTGTGGGATGGCATGTTTCCTCTTCACTAACATCCTTCACTCTCCCCCTTTCTATCTCTCGCTGAACTAATACAGGCTAGTTAGGTCTCCCTCTCCCTCCCTCCTCTCAGTGTAATGGTAGAATCAGCCATTACAGGTTGGCACTGTGACAGAGGAGAGGAGGAAGTGAGTGAGTGAGTGAGTGAGTGAGTGAGTGAGTGAGTGAGTGAGTGAGTGAGTGAGTGAGTGAGTGAGTGAGTGAGTGAGTGTGAGAAAAAGAGAGCAACCTGTGGGGGTTAAGTGAATGGAAAGAGCAAAAATATCCTCCGTATACAATGTAAAACACCAAATAATGCATGCAGAGCAGAATTAGGCCGATACCCGCTAATTATCAAAATTTAGAAAAGAGCCATTAAATTCTACAAACACCTAAAAGGAAGCGATTCCCAAACCTTCCATAATAAAGATATCACCTACAGGGAGATGAACCTGGAGAAGAGTCCCCTAAGCAAGCTGGTCCTGGGGCTCTGTTCACAAACAGACCCCACAGAGCCCCAGGACAGCAACACAACTAGACATAACCAAATCATGAGAAATAAACAGATAATTACTTGACACATTGGAAAGAATTAACAAAAAAAACAGCAAACTAGAATGCTATTTGACCCTAAACAGAGAGTACACAGTGGCAGAATACCTGACCACTGTGACCGACCCAAACTTAAAGAATGCTATGTACAGACTCAGTGAGCATAGCCCTGCTATTGAGAAAGGCCTTCGTAGGCAGACCTGGCTCTCTAGAGAAGACAGGCTATGTGCACACTGCACCACAAAATGAGGTGGAAACTGAGCTGCACTTCCTAACCTCCTGCAAAATGTTTGACAATATTAGAGACACATATTTCCCTCAGATTACACAGGTCCACAAAGAATTTGAAAACCAACTCGATTTTGAGTCACAAGAAAATGGCAACCAGTGAAGAACAAACACCATTGTAAATACAACCCATATTTATGTTTATTTATTTTCCCTTTTGTACTTTAACCATTTGCACATTGTTACAACACTGTATATATACACATAATATGACATTTGAAATGTCTTTATACTTTTGGAACATCTGTGAGTGTAATGTTTACTGTTCATTTGTTATTGTTTATTACACTTTTGTATATTATCTACTTCACTTGCTTTGGCAATGTTAACATGTTTCCCATGGCAATAAAGCCCCTTGAATTGAGAGGAGAGATGAGGTCTGCCTGCCAAGGGGGTTTCTTTCTACTCGACAGACCTGAGGCACAGAGACACTGAGGATCATACCAGGTCAGATAGAGAACAGGGAGTAATACTGACAGGATCATACCAGGTCAGATAGAGAACAGGGAGTAATACTGACAGGGTCATACCAGGTCAGATAGAGGACAGGGAGTAATACTGACAGGGTCATACCAGGTCAGATAGAGAACAGGGAGTAATACTGACAGGATCATACCAGGTCAGATAGAGAACAGGGAGTAATACTGACAGGATCATACCAGGTCAGATAGAGAACAGGGAGTAATACTGACAGGATCATACCAGGTCAGATAGAGAACAGGGAGTAATACTGACAGGATCATACCAGGTCAGATAGAGGACAGGGAGTAATACTGACAGGATCATACCAGGTCAGATAGAGAACAGGGAGTAATACTGACAGGATCATACCAGGTCAGATAGAGAACAGGGAGTAATACTGACAGGATCATACCAGGTCAGATAGAGAACAGGGAGTAATACCGACAGGGTCATACCAGGTCAGATAGAGGACAGGGAGTAATACCGACAGGATCATACCAGGTCAGATAGAGAACAGGGAGTAATACTGACAGGATCATACCAGGTCAGATAGAGAACAGGGAGTAATACTGACAGGATCATACCAGGTCAGATAGAGAACAGGGAGTAATACTGACAGGATCATACCAGGTCAGATAGAGAACAGGGAGTAATACTGACAGGATCATACCAGGTCAGATAGAGAACAGGGAGTAATACTGACAGGATCATACCAGGTCAGATAGAGAACAGGGAGTAATACTGACAGGATCATACCAGGTCAGATAGAGAACAGGGAGTAATACTGACAGGATCATACCAGGTCAGATAGAGAACAGGGAGTAATACCGACAGGATCATACCAGGTCAGATAGAGAACAGGGAGTAATACTGACAGGATCATACCAGGTCAGATAGAGAACAGGGAGTAATACTGACAGGATCATACCAGGTCAGATAGAGAACAGGGAGTAATACCGACAGGATCATACCAGGTCAGATAGAGAACAGGGAGTAATACTGACAGGATCATACCAGGTCAGATAGAGAACAGGGAGTAATACTGACAGGATCATACCAGGTCAGATAGAGAACAGGGAGTAATACTGACAGGATCATACCAGGTCAGATAGAGAACAGGGAGTAATACTGACAGGGTCATACCAGGTCAGATAGAGAACAGGGAGTAATACCGACAGGATCATACCAGGTCAGATAGAGAACAGGGAGTAATACTGACAGGATCATACCAGGTCAGATAGAGAACAGGGAGTAATACCGACAGGATCATACCAGGTCAGATAGAGAACAGGGAGTAATACTGACAGGGTCATACCAGGTCAGATAGAGAACAGGGAGTAATACTGACAGGATCATACCAGGTCAGATAGAGAACAGGGAGTAATACCGACAGGATCATACCAGGTCAGATAGAGAACAGGGAGTAATACTGACAGGATCATACCAGGTCAGATAGAGAACAGGGAGTAATACTGACAGGGTCATACCAGGTCAGATAGAGAACAGGGAGTAATACTGACAGGATCATACCAGGTCAGATAGAGAACAGGGAGTAATACCGACAGGATCATACCAGGTCAGATAGAGAACAGGGAGTAATACTGACAGGATCATACCAGGTCAGATAGAGAACAGGGAGTAATACCGACAGGATCATACCAGGTCAGATAGAGGACAGGGAGTAATACCGACAGGATCATACCAGGTCAGATAGAGAACAGGGAGTAATACTGACAGGGTCATACCAGGTCAGATAGAGAACAGGGAGTAATACTGACAGGATCATACCAGGTCAGATAGAGAACAGGGAGTAATACCTACAGGATCATACCAGGTCAGATAGAGAACAGGGAGTAATACTGACAGGATCATACCAGGTCAGATAGAGAACAGGGAGTAATACTGACAGGATCATACCAGGTCAGATAGAGAACAGGGAGTAATACTGACAGGATCATACCAGGTCAGATAGAGAACAGGGAGTAATACCGACAGGATCATACCAGGTCAGATAGAGAACAGGGAGTAATACTGACAGGATCATACTAGGTCAGATAGAGAACAGGGAGTAATACTGACAGGATCATACCAGGTCAGATAGAGAACAGGGAGTAATACTGACAGGATCATACCAGGTCAGATAGAGAACAGGGAGTAATACCGACAGGGTCATACTAGGTCAGATAGAGAACAGGGAGTAATACCGACAGGATCATACTAGGTCAGATAGAGAACAGGGAGTAATACCGACAGGATCATACTAGGTCAGATAGAGAACAGGGAGTAATACCGACAGGATCATACTAGGTCAGATAGAGAACAGGGAGTAATACTGACAGGATCATACCAGGTCAGATAGAGAACAGGGAGTAATACCGACAGGGTCATACCAGGTCAGATAGAGAACAGGGAGTAATACCGACAGGATCATACTAGGTCAGATAGAGAACAGGGAGTAATACCGACAGGATCATACTAGGTCAGATAGAGAACAGGGAGTAATACTGACAGGGTCATACCAGGTCAGATAGAGAACAGGGAGTAATACCGACAGGATCATACCAGGTCAGATAGAGAACAGGGAGTAATACTGACAGGATCATACCAGGTCAGATAGAGAACAGGGAGTAATACCGACAGGGTCATACCAGGTCAGATAGAGGACAGGGAGTAATACCGACAGGGTCATACCAGGTCAGATAGAGAACAGGGAGTAATACTGACAGGATCATACCAGGTCAGATAGAGGACAGGGAGTAATACTGACAGGATCATACCAGGTCAGATAGAGAACAGGGAGTAATACTGACAGGATCATACCAGGTCAGATAGAGAACAGGGAGTAATACTGACAGGATCATACCAGGTCAGATAGAGAACAGGGAGTAATACTGACAGGGTCATACTAGGTCAGATAGAGAACAGGGAGTAATACTGACAGGGTCATACTAGGTCAGATAGAGAACAGGGAGTAATACTGACAGGGTCATACCAGGTCAGATAGAGAACAGGGAGTAATACTGACAGGGTCATACTAGGTCAGATAGAGAACAGGGAGTAATACTGACAGGGTCATACCAGGTCAGATAGAGAACAGGGAGTAATACCGACAGGATCATACCAGGTCAGATAGAGAACAGGGAGTAATACCGACAGGGTCATACCAGGTCAGATAGAGGACAGGGAGTAATACCGACAGGGTCATACCAGGTCAGATAGAGAACAGGGAGTAATACTGACAGGATCATACCAGGTCAGATAGAGAACAGGGAGTAATACCGACAGGGTCATACCAGGTCAGATAGAGAACAGGGAGTAATACTGACAGGATCATACCAGGTCAGATAGAGAACAGGGAGTAATACTGACAGGATCATACCAGGTCAGATAGAGAACAGGGAGTAATACCGACAGGATCATACCAGGTCAGATAGAGAACAGGGAGTAATACTGACAGGATCATACCAGGTCAGATAGAGAACAGGGAGTAATACTGACAGGATCATACCAGGTCAGATAGAGAACAGGGAGTAATACTGACAGGATCATACCAGGTCAGATAGAGAACAGGGAGTAATACCGACAGGATCATACCAGGTCAGATAGAGAACAGGGAGTAATACTGACAGGGTCATACCAGGTCAGATAGAGAACAGGGAGTAATACCGACAGGGTCATACCAGGTCAGATAGAGAACAGGGAGTAATACTGACAGGATCATACCAGGTCAGATAGAGAACAGGGAGTAATACTGACAGGATCATACCAGGTCAGATAGAGAACAGGGAGTAATACCGACAGGATCATACCAGGTCAGATAGAGAACAGGGAGTAATACTGACAGGATCATACCAGGTCAGATAGAGAACAGGGAGTAATACTGACAGGGTCATACCAGGTCAGATAGAGGACAGGGAGTAATACTGACAGGGTCATACCAGGTCAGATAGAGAACAGGGAGTAATACTGACAGGATCATACCAGGTCAGATAGAGAACAGGGAGTAATACTGACAGGATCATACCAGGTCAGATAGAGAACAGGGAGTAATACCGACAGGATCATACCAGGTCAGATAGAGGACAGGGAGTAATACTGACAGGGTCATACCAGGTCAGATAGAGAACAGGGAGTAATACCGACAGGGTCATACCAGGTCAGATAGAGAACAGGGAGTAATACTGACAGGATCATACCAGGTCAGATAGAGAACAGGGAGTAATACTGACAGGATCATACCAGGTCAGATAGAGAACAGGGAGTAATACCGACAGGGTCATACCAGGTCAGATAGAGAACAGGGAGTAATACTGACAGGGTCATACCAGGTCAGATAGAGAACAGGGAGTAATACTGACAGGATCATACCAGGTCAGATAGAGAACAGGGAGTAATACTGACAGGATCATACCAGGTCAGATAGAGAACAGGGAGTAATACCGACAGGATCATACCAGGTCAGATAGAGAACAGGGAGTAATACCGACAGGATCATACCAGGTCAGATAGAGAACAGGGAGTAATACCGACAGGATCATACCAGGTCAGATAGAGGACAGGGAGTAATACCGACAGACAGAGGGGGGGGGGGGGGGTGTTTATGTATGTGTGGATGTGTCAAATCAAATGTTATTTATCACATGCCGAATACAACTACTGTAGACTTTAGAGTGAAATGCTTACCAGCGATGCAGTGTGTGTGTTAGTGATGCACGGGTCAGCTGTTTTTTCACCCGCACCTATTAATAACCCATCCACAACCGACCCTAACCCACAAATATAGAAAATGCGCTGTACAGGCAGAGATGGCAGAGCTATTTTTTTGACAGGCCTTTTAGATAGGCTTATGTTCCTGCTTATAATATCCAACATTTTGGTAGGCTACTTGTCCGTCAACTTATAATTAGATACATGCAGCTTCTCTTCTGTCATTACTTGTTGCCCTAGAATTAAGCAGTAAGGCATGAGTGGGTGTGGTATATGGCCAATATACCACGGCTAAGGGCTGTTCTTAAGCACAATGCATTGCGGAGTGCCTTAAAACAGCCCTTAGCCGTGGTATACTGGCCATATACCACAAACCCCCAAGGTGCCTTATTGCTATTATAAAGTGGTTACCAATGTAATTAGAGCAGTAAAAATACATGTTTTGTCATACGGTCTGATATACCATGGCTGTTAGTCAATCAGCATTCACAATAACCAATTGTGCTATTATGTGGGTTTGTACATACAACTTATTTTGTACATAATGTTTCTGCAACCGTATCTTACGGCAGAAAAGAGCTTCTGGATATCAGGACAGTGATCACTCACCTCGGATTAGACAAAGATTTTTTCAACAACAAGCAAGACTCACATGATATTCTCCAAACACCCGGCAGGGCCGACATCTCAGTTATTCGCAAGAGGAAGCGACGCAGGTACAGAGGACGAAGAGCCGGATGCCTCGTCAGGACCCGCGGAAGGCGAGTAGTTACCGTAAATATTACTCGCCAACGTGCAATCATTGGACAATAAACTAGACAAGGTACGATCACGAATATCCTACCAACGGGACATCAAAAACTGTAATATCTTATGTTTCACGGAATCGTGGCTGAATGACGACATGGAAATTCAGCTAGCGGGATATATGCTGCACCGGCAGGGAAGTCTCTAGATTTTGCTCGTCTGAAGTAGAGTATATTGTGATAAATTCCAGGCCACACTACTTGCCTAGAGAGTTCTCAGCTATACTTTCGTGGCTGTTTATTTACCACCACAGACAGATGCGGCACTAAGACTGCACTCAGTCAGCTGTATAAGGAAATAAGCAAACAGGAAACCACTCACCCAGAGGCGGCGCTCCTAGTGGCCAGAGACTTTAATGCAGGGAAACTTAAATCAGTTCTACCAAATCTCTATCAACATGCTAAATGTGCAACCAGAGGGGAAAAAAGTATAGATCACCTGTACTCCACACACAGAGACGCGTACAAAGCTCTCCCTCCACTTGGTAAATCCGACCACAACTCTATCCTCCTGATTCCTGCTTACAAGCAAAAATTAAAGCAGGAAACACCAGTGACTCAGTCTATAAAAAAGTGGTCAGATGAAGCAGATGCTAAACTACAGGACTGTTTTGCTATCACAGACTGGAACATGTTCCGGGATTCTTCCGATGACATTGAGGAATACACCACATCAGTCACTGGCTTTATCAATAAGTGCATCGTGGACGTCGTCCCCACAGTTACTGTACGTACATACCCCAACCAGAAGCCATGGATTACAGGCAACATTCTCACTGAGCTAAAGGGTAGAGCTGCCACTTTCAAGGTGTGGGTCTCTAACCCAGAAGCTTATAAGAAATCCCGCTATGCCCTGCGACGAACCATCAAACAGGCAAAGCGTCAATACAGGGCTAAGATTGAATCTTACTACACCGGCTCCGACGCTCGTCGGATGTGGTACATCACTGGGGCAAAGCTGCCTGCCATCCAGGACCTCTACACCAGGCGGTGTCAGAGAAAGGCCCTAAAAATTGTCAAAGACCCCAGCCACCCCAGTCATAGACTGTTCTCTCTACTACCGCATGGCAAGCGGTACTGGAGTGCCAAGTCTAGGACAAAAAAGCTTCAACAGTTTTTACCCCCAAGCCATAAGACTCCTGAACAGGTAATCAAATGGTTACCCGGACTATGTGCCCCCCCCAACCCCTCTTTTACGCTGCTGCTACTCTGTTTATCATATATGCATAGTCACTTTAACTATACATTCATGTACATACTACCTCAATTGGCCCGACCAACCAGTGCTCCCGCACATTGGCTAACCGGGCTATCTGCATTGTGTCCCACCACCTGCCAACCCCTCTTTTTACGCTACTGCTACTCTCTGTTCATCATATATGCATAGTCACTTTAACCATACCTACACGTACATACTACCTCAATAAGCCTGACTAACTGGTGTCTGTATATAGCCTTACTACTGTTATTTTCAAATGTCTTTTTACTGTTGTTTTATTTCTTTACTTACCTACACACACACGCACCTTTTTTTCCCCGCACTATTGGTTAGAGCCTGTAAGTAAGCATTTCACTGTAAGGTCTACTACACCTGTTGTTTACGGCGCACGTGACAAATAAACTTTGATTTGATAAAAAAAATGGAAAGATTTTCAGTGCAAAATCTCCAAATGACGTCAGTTTGACCGGTTTTAAGGGAATTAAAAGCTGTGAAAACTACCCAACTTGTTTATGATAGGATTTCAGTTCGGCTTGGATGCATATTTTATGTGGTTGAAATACTATCAGCTTTTATGATGCTGATAAAGATAGCACCTTTACATACGGTCCCTAACCGCACATTCATTCTCTCAAGAATGCTTAAAGAAATAAAGAAATATTTCTCCACTCCTGTTCCCGAGTCAAAATGTACATTTGGTAAATTATTTTACTGCAAGAAATACTTCATTTCGGTAGGAGTACATAATTAGGCTACAGACCTACAGTCAGTGTACAGATTTCAGGCTACTATCCCATTAAACCATCTATCTGAACAGTAGCTGACAGTAGTGCTTTATTTTAGGTTGGTTGGGTTTCGGTTAGACTATAAAAAAATAATCATGATTTCGGTTTCAATATTTTTGCATTGTGAAATTATGACATTACAATGATTTTAGAGCTTTGTAACAGAAATTGCAAAACTAAAAATAGTGACCATTCAATTGCCAAAACATAGAAAATATCCCATTGTCTCTGTCAGGTCCTCATTGGGTAGACCAGTGGTTCACAACCAGGGACACTACTGTAGGATCCCTCGGGGTACATGGCCTATCCACAGGGCGTACTTGAGTAGACTCATGAGACCATAGGTCTACAGGTAAAATGCACATGAGGGGGTACTTCAGGGGTACTCCTGGCAGAGAGAAATTCAGTTGGTGGTAGACTAACCCGAAAAAGATTGGGAAACACTGGGTAGATATCAATAGAAACATTTAAAATTACTATGAAATGAAACATTTCAGTTGTGTATACTACTTCATTTGTATTTTATTGTATTATTTTCCATTCCTTTAAGTCATGATCTCATCTCTGCTCAGGCAGTAGCAGTCAGCCAGCCAGACCATCTAACGTTATCTCTGTTCTCCCCATACTCTCTTAAGTCATCCTATTTAGCTAGCCTGCTTAAATATGCTGTAGAGCTGTCTAAAAAAATCCTTTCACTAGTTCTTCAAAGTAGATAAGTTATACTTTCACAAACGGTCTCTGTCCCTCTCATCGTTGTGTAGATTCCTCTCTCATGCAGTCTTTGTGTATCTAACCTAACGAAGCAGGCATGTCTCCGCCCTAACAAAGGCGGGAAGGCAGGAGAAAAGCTTCAGTCCAAAATAAGCCCGGAAAGGAATGGGGCTTATTTTGGACAGATTTTGGCAAGAGTGAAACCTCTCGCGTCACCTCTTCCGCTCTGATCAGTCTCTTTCGGAGGCAGAAAAAAACAAACAATGGATTATGGTCATTGTAGTTAATTACGACATTTCTGCACTGAACTAGGTTGAATATTTGCTTAATGAAAACTACAACTTCCTTCAGCCCAGCGTCCCACATAGTTATTGACTTGATTTCTCTCCTGAATTATTTGATTTCTCTCTAGAGAAACGTTGCGTTGGGCTCAAAAATAACTAAACTATATGAAATTCAAGTAATTGAACCGATGTCGGTCAATTTGTTGTTTATGCCTAATAACAGAGGTAGAAAAACGAATTGTCAGTTAATCGCTCAGCACTAGGATCACTGCCATCATCCTCCTTTACATCATCCCCAAATCTTTACCAAACTTTAGGCTAATGTTCTTCTATGGTACTTTTTGCCTCAGTGGATCGACGTTAACTTTTTCTGCCCAGGTTCCCAAAAGCATTTGGCCACTGGCGTATATTTGGTCAGCGTACAGTTACGCCCTAAAACTTAGGCTATGCACTAACACCAGATTTTTTTAAATATCTACATTTCACAAGGATGTTTTATGTGAGCGAACGAGCCCTGGTCAAAAGTAGGGCGCTATGTAGGGAATAGGGTGTCATTTGGTATGCCACCAAAGCCATTTGTACAGTCACCATCCCATTATAACATGACTATTATCCAAGTGTATTGTTGAGGGGGGTGCTGTAATAGCTTTCAATAGAGGACACACTGTAATAGCTTTCTGGAGAAGACTACACTAATTCTACATCCCAAATGGCACCCTATTCAGCGCACTACTTTTAACCAGGGCCCATAGCGCTCTGGTCAAAGTAGAGCACTATGAAGGGAATACGGTGGCATTTGGGATGTAGCCACACTCTCTTCCTGGAGCCGCACAGCACAGGAGCACTTTGCATCCTGGTCATTAAGCCTAGCAGACGCTATTATGGAAACGCACACAATAAGTGCATTCAGCAGAGGAAGGTGAAACGACCACGTAACACGATCATCTTAAGTGGAACCTTCAAAATGATGTGTTAGAAGTCGCCATAGTACTACAATGTTATCACAAGACAGACAATTGTTTCCAAAATGATGTGTTAGAAGTCGCCATAGTACTACAATGTTATCACAAGTCAGACAATTGTTTCCAAAATGATGTGTTAGAAGTCGTCATAGTACTACAATGTTATCACAAGTCAGACAATTGTTTCCAAAATGATGTGTTAGAAGTCGCCACAGTACTACAATGTTATCACAAGTCAGACAATTGTTTCCAAAATGTGACATAATATGTCATTCCTACAACTATCCATATCTACAACCAGTCCAGGGTTCAAATACTTCAATCATCTCTCCCAATACTTGGAGCATTTGTTTCAGTCTGCCTGGAGTGCCAGATGGATTTGCAGTTTTGGGACTTTTCTATTGGTTTATTAAGCCAGGCAAGCTTATAACCCATCCTGCCAATACATTTTCCTCAACACGTGCTTCACAGGCCACGGCCATTAAAATAACACTGGGGAGCTGCGAAAATCTGCTTCTGAGGAGCAAATGTGGTGCTGGGGTGGCTCTACTGTAGTGCAGCATCCCTGTGTTGTATTTTAATGATATCAGTAGAATAGCTGTAACGTAACAAAATGTGGAAAAAGTCAAGGAGGTTTGAATACTTTCCAAATGCACTCTGTGTATGTGTCATTCAAGGATTTTGTTAATTTGTACTATTTCCTACATTGTAGAATAATACTGAAGACATCAAAACTATGAAAGAAAATGCACATTTGTGGCCTGCTGGAGGTCATTTTGCAGGGCTCTGGCAGTGCTCCTCCTGCTCAAAGGCGAAGGTAGCGGTCCTGCTGCTGGGTTGTTACCCTCCTACGGCCTCCTCCACGTCTCCTGATGTACTGGCCTGTCTCCTGGTAGCGCCTCCATGCTCTGGACACTACGCTGACAGACACAGCAAACCTTCTTGCCACAGCTCGCATTGATGTGCCATCCTGGATGAGCTGCACTACCTGAGCCACTTGTGTGGGTTGTAGACTCCGTCTCATGCTACCACTAGAGTGAGAGCACCGCCAGCATTCAAAAGTGACCAAAACATCAGCCAGGAAGCATAGGAACTGAGAAGTGGTCTGTGGTCACCACCTGCAGAATCACTCCTTTATTGGGGGTGTCTTGCTAATTGCCTATAATTTCCACCTTTTGTCTATTCCATTTGCACAACAGCATGTGAAATTTATTGTCAATCAGTGTTGCTTCCTAAGTGGACAGTTTGATTTCACAGAAGTGTGATTAACTTGGAGTTACATTGTGTTGTTTAAGTGTTCCCTTTATTTTTTTGAGCAGTGTATATATATATATATATACATAGATACATACATACATCATGAAACCCATAGACAAGAGTGCCATCTAGTGTCATTCCTACAGTCACACTCACTTTCTGTACCTCTGCATGTCTAGGGTCTGACCAAACACACCAAACACACACTTACCTCTGTTTGTTCTGAGGCAGGGCCTTGGCGTCCACCATAAACATCTTGGACACAAACACAATGACAGGGGCTGTGTCATCACTGGAACACTGCATGAAGGCTGGGGACACACAGGACAAGGTTACTGAGCATATAGTTAGAATTCAATAAGAGAACCAAGTACCACAGTATACAGAAATCACAGCATATGCTCTGTGTAAAATATAGGATTTAACAGTTTGACTAAATAATATTCCATTCTTGCTTAAATGTGCCTTTAAAACGAAGAAAGTCTGTGTTCTCAACAGAGATACTGTATTACTCCTTACCCACCCAGATACTATAGAGGTTGTCATGAACATGTTCAAACATTGCCTCTCGTTTTAGCCCAAGCTCTAAAGGCACCTAGGACATGTTCAGTAGTGCACACCGTAACAAAAACACGTGTTTCTTATTGGACTTATTTAGGTAGAACTCTACCCATTTTGGACCATTTAGCTTCTGTTTGTTTCCAAGTGAAGACACCAAACAGCTTCCCTAGCAATTTATTGATATACACTGCTCAAAAAAATAAA
This sequence comes from Salvelinus alpinus, assembly GCF_045679555.1. Classification (NCBI taxonomy): domain Eukaryota; kingdom Metazoa; phylum Chordata; class Actinopteri; order Salmoniformes; family Salmonidae; genus Salvelinus; species Salvelinus alpinus. The sequence continues at coordinate 20,369,549 of NC_092090.1, forward strand.
GGGAACACTTAAACAACACAATGTAACTCCAAGTCAATCACACTTCTGTGAAATCAAACTGTACAATTAGGAAGCAACACTGATTGACAATAAATTTCACATGCTGTTGTGCAAATGGAATAGACAAAAGGTGGAAAGTATAGGCAATTAGCAAGACACCCCCAAAAAAGGAGTGATTCTGCAGGTGGTGACCACAGACAACTTCTCAGTTCCTATGCTTCCTGGCTGATGTTTTGGTCACTTTTGAATGCTGGCGGTGCTCTCACTCTACTGGTAGCATGAGACGGAGTCTACAACCCACACAAGTGGCTCAGGTAGTGCAGTTCATCCAGGATGGCACATCAATGCGAGTTGTGGCAAAAAGGTTTGCTGTGTCTGTCAGCGTAGTGTCCAGAGCATGGAGGCGCTACCATTCCTATGCTTCCTGGCTGATGTTTTGGTCACTTTTGAATGCTGGCGGTGCTCTCACTCTACTGGTAGCATGAGACGGAGTCTACAACCCACACAAGTGGCTCAGGTAGTGCAGTTCATCCAGGATGGCACATCAATGCGAGTTGTGGCAAAAAGGTTTGCTGTGTCTGTCAGCGTAGTGTCCAGAGCATGGAGGCGCTACCAGGAGACAGGCCAGTACATCAGGAGACGTGGAGGAGGCCGTAGGAGGGCAACAACCCAGCAGCAGGACCGCTACCTCCGCCTTTGTGCCAGGAGGTGCACTGCCAGAGCCCTGCAAAATGACCTCCAGCAGGCCACAAATGTGCATGTGTCTGCTCAAACGGTCAGAAACAGACTCCATGAGGGTGGTATGAGGGCCCGACGTCCACAGGTGGGGGTTGTGCTTACAGCCCAGCACCATGCAGGACGTTTGGCATTTGCCAGAGAACACCAAGATTGGCAAATTCGCCACTGGCGCCCTGTGCTCTTCACAGATGAAAGCAGGTTCACACTGAGCACATGAGCACATGTGACAGAGTCTGGAGACGCCGTGGAGAACGTTCTGCTGCCTGCAACATTCTTCAGCATGACCGGTTTGGCGGTGGGTCAGTCATGGTGTGGGGTGGCATTGCTTTGTGGGGCCGCACAGCCCTCCATGTGCTCGCCAGAGGTAGCCTGACTGCCATTAGGTACCGAGATGAGATCCTCAGACCCCTTGTGAGACCATATGCTGACACATGCACATTTGTGGCCTGCTGGAGGTCATTTTGCAGGGCTCTGGCAGTGCACCTCCTGGCACAAAGGCGGAGGTAGCGGTCCTGCTGCTGGGTTGTTGCCCTCCTACGGCCTCCTCCACGTCTCTTGATGTACTGGCCTGTCTCCTGGTAGCGCCTCCATGCTCTGGACACTACGCTGACAGACACAGCAAACCTTCTTGCCACAGCTAGCATTGATGTGCCATCCTGGATGAGCTGCACTACCTGAGCCACTTGTCTGGGTTGTAGACTCCGTCTCTTGCTACCACTAGAGTGAGAGCACCGCCAGCATTCAAAAGTGACCAAAACATCAGCCAGGAAGCATAGGAACTGAGAAGTGGTCTGTGGTCACCACCTGCAGAATCACTCCTTTTTGGGGGGTGTCTTGCTAATTGCCTATAATTTCCACCTTTTGTCTATTCCATTTGCACAACAGCATGTGACATTTATTGTCAATCAGTGTTGCTTCCTAAGTGGACAGTTTGATTTCATAGAAGTGTGATTGACTTGGAGTTACATTGTGTTGTTTAAGTGTTCCCTTTATTTTTTTGAGCAGTGTATGAA